>NW_006289087.1:7895494-7910934 GCF_000327345.1 Myotis davidii
AAAATAAAACAGCCAATAGAGACTTCCTAACATTCACAGTCCTATTTTAATTTGTCTGTATTGCCCTTCTCCTAATCCAATGTTTCTCTTATTTTTCCTAGCATATTTAGTGCCTTTCTCCTCTACCAGAATATGCTATCTAAACATGCAGGGTTCACATTTTTCCACTTACAGCTTCTAGATCTAATATAGCAACAGGGGGAGAAAAAAAGGAAGTTTGATTACATTGTTTATTATCTACTTAAACTAAGGGAACAAGGACATCATCTGTCTTGGTCACCCCTCCGTCCCCCAGAATGGAAAGTCTCCGTCATGTTATGGGAACTCCAACGATAGGCTTGCACACGTATGAAGGCTTCCTTTCTCGTTGCGCCCTGTGGGCATGCGTGCGGGCCCAGGCTGAAGAAGTGAACTGTGCCACAGCCCCGGCTCACAGGCCAGTCCTTCCAGACTCCTCTGAAAGGTTCTAGCAATTTCCCCGGGGCTCAGGTCGGTGCCACCTTTATCCGTACGGCACTCTGCCTCCCGCATCTGCCAGCAGCTTCCTGGTGACTAGAGCAACTTGTGGAAATGAACAGCTGTGCCACAGATGCCAGGGCCACGCCAGCAGGTGCCACGCTTCCATACAGGCTGCAGGGGAGTGTGTCTGGAGCGGCACTGAAGTGGGGTCCCAAGCAGCAGTGGTGTGTGGGGGCCCCACAGGACCAAGGGTCTCTGTAGTGACGTCTCTGTTTATGATCTCTGTTTATGTTACCAAGGCATCCCCAAAAGCGTATTTCTTCCTCAGTCCATCACTTCTGCTTTTTTGTTGTTGTTGTTGTCGTTGTTAAATCCTCACCCGAGGATATTTTTCCATTGATTTTTAGGGAGAGTAGAAGAGAGAGGGAAAGACAGACAGGAGCATCGATGTGAGAGAGACACATCAATTATTTGCCTCCTGTATGGGCCCCGGCCATGGCAGGAGATGAAACGAGGAGAAGGAGCCTGCAACCAAGGTGTGTGCCCTTGACCAGAATCAAACCCGGGACCCTTTTGTCAGCAGGTCGACACTCTATCCACTGAGCCAAACAGGCTAACGTCACTTCTGCTTTTTTTCATAATGGCGGAAGGTAAAGAAATTTCCCAGCATTGCTTGTAAATTGTGTAAAACTACTCCTCCACCGCTGTTGACTTTAGAACCCCCCAGATGTCTTCCTTGAACCACAAGTCCCCATAACTTATACATCGCTCTTTTACTACTCTTTTTTATTTTATTACTATTATTGATTTCAGAGAGGAAGGGAGCACTTCTGCTTTTTTTCCATAATGGCGGAAGGTAAAGAAATTTCTCGGCATTGCATGTAAATTGTGTAAAACTCCTCCTCCGCCACTGTTGACTTTAGAACACCCAAATGTCTTCCTTGAACCACAAGTCCCCATAACTTACAGCCCGCAACCCGGGCTGTGCCCTGACCGGAAATTCAAACTGTCACCTCCTGGTTCATAGGTAGACACTTAACCATTGGGCAGCACAGGCTGGGCTGATTTCTTACTCTTGCTAATAGTTCACTAAAAAAAAAGTCCATTCATCTGTTTTCAAAGCTTCCACCCAGTCACCCCAGCTGCCCTATGAAGCTGCTGTGGACAAAACCGAAGCTTCCCACGCCGCCCAGTGAGATGCTCAGGACATTTACAGGAATGTTGGAAGATGCTTCCCCATCTGATCTCCGCTTGAAAACAGAAAGCCCGTCTCCGTTCAACAGACTGGATGGTGGGCTCAGGCACGGAGGGATCACACTGTCCTGGAAATTGCCAAACAGGCAGCTGCTTCAAGATCCCCGAGTGACGCATTGGTCTTCCTCAGTCTCAGAACTGAAGATCGGAAAGCTGCAGACGTGCATCTGTGTAGTCTTTCACAGTTTAAAAGGGCAGCTTTGCCACTGAGTGGTACAGGGTAAGTGACTTACCACAAGGTCCAAGTGGGGTACAAAATGTATCTGTGGGCCTGGGTGGAGGTGGGCCAAGGGGGGATGGGGACGTCTGTAATGGTGTCAGCAATAAAAATAAATTCTAAAAATAATTTTTAAATGTATATGTGTTTTTTTATTTACAAAAAAAAAAAGGAAAAACCCTGGCCAGTTGCTTGGAGCATTGTCCCATGCACCGAAGGGTCGTGAGTTTGATTCCCAGTCAGGGCACATACCCAGGTTGCGGGTTTGATCCCTGATCAGGGCAGGTGCGGGAGGCAACTGATCAATGTTTCTGTCTCCCCCTCTCCCTTCCTCTCTCTCTAGTCCAGGGGGCCTCAAACTTTTTAAACAGGGGGCCAGTTCACTGTCCCTCAGACCGTTGGAAGGCCGGACTATAGTTTAAAAAAAAAAAAAAACTATGAACAAATTCCTATGCACACTGCACATATCTCATTTTGAAGTAAAAAAACAAAATGGGAACAAATACAATATTTGTATTTGCACATGGCCCATGGGCCGTAGTTTGAGGACCCCTGCTCTAGTCAATGAAAATAACATATCTTAGGGTGAAGATTTTTTTTTAAAAAAACTTAGTGGTGATCTCTAGGTAGCAGAATAATGCATTACTTTTATTGAGTTCTTTATACATTTTTGTAACCCCCCAAAAAATTCCACAGTGAATGTGGACTATGTTACCATTTAAAAAACTGCTCTTAAAGCCTTCTCATATTTCAGCAAGGGCTCACATGTTCTGGAAGCATGCATCTCCTCCTTGTACAAGTGAAACACTGCTTGGGTAGGAGAGGTAATAGCTTCGTCCACAGATTGATTATTCTGTATTTAGTATGTGTGCAAGCTTTGCAGTGACATGCCAGAGGAGGAAAGCCGGGGCTGGAAAGCAGGCTGAAGGAAGAGGAGACGCCTGGGAGTCTATGTCTTATTCAGATGTTGACAGATTGTGACGCTGTCGGGGATCGGTGCCCATCACGGGCCTTTTGCAGAAGGTCAGCCACATGTCCTGGGATCAGGATGATCCTGGGAGCCTGGTTGGGGTGATCAACGCTCCAACCGCGTGTTCTAACGTTAAAAGGGAGCGAGAGGAACACACGTCACTGGCTGCTAGCTTACGGACAGCAGCCCACTCTGATTCATTATTTTGGCAAACATGCGCGATAAGAATGTTTTATTTAGAAGTTTTGTACCATTCTGCAGGGCTCCGCTAGGGGCACGGCACGTAGGTTTTTGCACATGTGTCTGAATCAATAATGAATGCTTCCCTTCATTTAAGCGTATAATTTTTTTTTTTAGTCAGCTTCCTTCCTTTTGGTGATTCTATTTCATCCCGGGGCTATAACTGGAACAAGATGGACCTCAGAATATTTATTAAGCTGATTCACCTATCCCATTCATTTGCAAGGCATTGTGAAATACAAAGGGCAATTCTTCAAGGAAATTATGAAATTCTTCACTGCTATACTTCACAGGGATTGGGGGGAAATAAGCAAGAGATACTGGCTTTGAAGAAAAATCTTTTTTTTTCTCATGCTCCTAAGGGGGGAAAAAATAGGTCTGCCAAGAATACATAATGACATTATTGCTTTGATCGCCATGAAGTTTGTCAAACATATCACCCTGTTCTGACTAAAACTTCCTGTATCACATTTTTATAAAAGAGTGTGTGTGTGTGTGTGTGTGTGTGTGTGTGTGTATTGAGGACCTGTGATGTCAGTTTCATATGATCTTACGTTTTTTAATACCGCTTTCCTAATACTAAAAAAAAAAAACAAAAAACCTAACAACAGACTCTTCAGGTAAAACTGCCCAATATTGCAAATGGTCTTCAATCAGGAATGCTGTAAGTATTTCTATCCTAATTCAAGATACTTTGTGACTCTTTTACCAATATGATTCTATATCCTGGTTTTTTCCTTGGTATAATAATAATCCGGGCTTATGGAACATTTAAACAAGGCATAACATCAAGCAGAAAATGACAGTTCCCCCTCCCCCCCGCCCCTCAACCCTGCACACCCTACCCCCCACCCCCCGCGCCAGATCACCCATGCCGTTGCCAAAGGAAGTTGTGACAATGAATGAGCTTGCATTGGAGAAGGGGCTCCCGGGACACTGCGCTGCTGGTTGCTTGTGTGATACGGTATGACTGTTGCGAACATCGCAGGAAAAAGGAGTTACAGAGGGTGGAATTTGCCCCGTTTCTGCACAGCTCCTCTACAGAAATAGCTGAGGTGAAGGGACTACACCGGGTGGCGGCTTTGATTGGGAATGAAGTGTGGGCCATTGGCACACTCTCCACTCATCAGGGCAGGAGGGGGTGGCAGCTGGAGTGATGGGCCTTAGCTAAGTGAACCCTGACCGTCCTTGAGCGGGACGGAGGAACATCCACACTCACGGTCCATCAGTGCATGGGGAGTGGGGCAGTCCTACACCCTCACCCCTTGGATAAACGGGTTAGAAACCCCCCGGTGAGTTCTAGCCGGTTTGGCTCAGTGGATAGAGTATCAGCCCTGAGGACTGAAGGGTCCTGGGTTCGAGTCCAGTCAAGGGCATGTACCTCAATTGCAGGCTCAATCCCCGGCCCACAGAGGCAACCAGTCGATGTGTCTCTCTCACATCAGTATTTCTGTCTCTCCCTTTCCCTTCCACTGTTACTAAATATCAATGGGAAAATATCCTCGGGTGAGGATTAACAACAGCAACAAAGAGTACAAAGGCTTGTGAATAATACTGGATTTGCTGTTAAACATGAGACTAAACCTTTAAAAAAGAAGAAGAAGAAATTGAGTAGATGAAGAAACAAGCAGAAACGCAAGCCCCACCCCCTGGCCTTGGGTCGAACTCTGAATTTTTGCATGACCAAGCAGATTTCAGTTCTCCGGGGCTGGCTGCCTACTTCTCACATCCCCACCCCTACTTTCTAGGCTGTAGGGTTCATTCTCGCTGCTAATAACACTTAATCCACCCAACAACACCTACATCAGGGAAAATGATGGGGATCAGAGCATGCCTTCCCGCCTCCCACCTTGCAGCCTCAGAGAATTCGCTACGCCCGCCTGCAAGTCCAGGCTCCTGCAAGTTCAGGCTCGCAGCAGGGCTTGGCTGCAGGCATGTCGGCTGCAAAGTGACTTGTGGCAAAGCCGAACTACCTTTTGCCCCCCGGGGCCAGCTGATGTTGAAAATAATAAATTTTATTTCGAAACCAGCCCTTGCCCACAAACGACTGTATTCCCGCTCCTATTTTAAGCCTGGAATCTAATAAACAGAACAGGCCGCCCTAGCCATCCTCTGCTTACCCCCTTGTTACCGCTCGTTCGCATCTATTTTTCTGCGTTGCTATTTCTGGCCGTGCTTTTAGCCACAGGGTTGAGTCTCGGAACAGGCAGATAGGGACTCCGGGAAAGACAGATGATGGTTTTCAATTGATTCGCACAGGATGGAGACCAAAACAGCCTTCTCCCGTTCGAGGAGCACTCCACGTGGATGAGCTTAATTGCCATCTTTGAGCCACCTAACAAAGCGAAACATAACAAAACAAGAAAAAAAGTCCTATTTAAAGGGCTCTAGTCATGAGGCCCATGGAATAAACTCTCTGTTGGATGATCATGAATCCACGTTTGTCAGCAACACCGCTGCAGAGCTTAGGAGTCAGGTGAAAGCACACGGGGTTTGGGTGTTGTGTGGCCTGTTTCCCCCTGGACCGGTGTAGCAGGCACTTCCCCACGTGGAAAATGAAGGGGATTAAATACAGGTTGGTACATCCATAAAATGTAAGGCTGTCCATGTACAGCCCCTAGCTGTGTGGCTCAGTGGTAGAGCATCAACCCAGGAGCCACGAGGTCACAATTTGATTCCTGGTAAGGGCATATGCCGGGGTTGCGGGCTGGATCCTCAGTAGGGGGTGTGCAGGAGGCAGCTAATCGATGATTCTCTCTCATCATTGATGTTTCTATCTCTCTACCCCTCTCCCATCCCCTGCTGGTGTGCAGGAGGCAGCCGATCGATGACTCTCTCTCATCATTGATGTTCTTTCTATCTCTCTCCCACTCCCTTCCTCTCTGAAATCAATAAAAACATTAAAAAAGAAAAAATGCGATACCTCGTGTCCTGGTCCTAACTCTGTGGGAATTTCTGCATTTCTTGTCTTAGATTGTGTGTTCCTAGGACAGAAGGGGACTATAGAGATTGTCTAGTGACACTCGACTCGATTTTTACACAAGAACTTATAACACACACACACCCCCCCCCAAAAAAAAAAACGGAACACGAGCTCTGAAGGCATATTTTGGGCCCAGAACTTCCAGGGGCCTGAAAAAATGGTGTGGCTTATATGAACTTTCAAACCCACTGGTATTTCTCACATAGTCTTAGTAATGAATAACTTCGAAACAAACCCCCAAAAAGCTAGTGATTAAATGTCATTTGTTGGTTTGTTTCTAATTAAACATCATTTTTCTAGGAGTCACTAGCGGCTTAGTGTAATGGCATTATTTTAATTTTACTGTGGAAATGAGGATTATGCCCATTTCCTTTACCTCAGAAGGCTTGGGATGGAAAACCCCGCTTGTGGAAGTACATGATGTGTTGGATAGTTTTAAAATAAAACTGTACTTTTGAATACCACTGGTCTTCCTCGCGAGGCATTTCATCAAGAACTGCTTAGCAGCTGTGTTGTTCTGAAATGCAGATGTACTGTTACAGCTTTCATTCCATGACAAAAGAAATCCTGTAACCAAGCAATAGGACTCCAGCCTATTTGATTCATGGTTTGTTGTTTGGTGCTGGGCATAGCTACCGTCAAAATGTCACTGCCCTGGAAATAAACATAGAATAGAGTATTAATTAAACACAGGATGGTACATGCATAAAAATGAAAGGCTGTCCATGTATAGATATGCTTTCGAAAAAAATAATATTTGCATTAATGAAAACATGCATTATTAATTAAAAAACAGGTTACTGCCCCGCTGGTGTGGCTAGTGGTTGAGCATCAATCTATGAACCAGGAGGCCATGGTTCCCTGTCATGGCACATGTCTGGGTTGCAGACTCGATCCCCAGGAGGGAGTATGCAGGAGGCAGCCGATGGATGATTCTCATCATTGATGTTTCTGTCTTTCCCTCTCCCTTCCTCTCTAAAAATCAATAAAAAATATATTTTAAAAAATGAAGAGGTTACTAACTATAGAGTGTCCCCCAAAAAATATATACACACCTTAATAGCTGATAGCTTGATTTTGAAAATGAGATGTATATTATTAAACACTGCCTTTATAATTATTCAAAGTGTATATATACATTTTAGGGGACACCCTATGGTCCTCATTTTGTAAGTTTGTGTGTATAAAATCCTAAAAATGGGTTACATCAGAAATTTCAAGTCGATTTGGAGCTAAGTGTTTTGCTGGAAAAAAAAATTTTTTTAATATATTTTATTGATTTTTTACAGAGAGGAAGGGAGAGAGATAGAGAGTCAGAAACATCGATGAGAGAGCAACATCGAGCAACTGCCTCCTGCACACCCGCTACTGGGGATGTGCCCACAACCAAGGTACATGCCCTTGACCGGAATCGAACCTGGGACTCTTGAGTACGCAGGCCAACGCTCTATCCACTGAGCCTAACCGGTTTCGGCTGGAAAAATGTTTGAAGATGATGCTGCTGTTTGTTTTTGAACCTGGAAAAGCTCATTCCTCACATCCTCCCTCCCCATCTCACATCCACCCCCTCCTTAAAAGCCACCATTTCCTGGGTCCTCCTCCAGATAAATGCAGATCTGAAACGATCGTTCCGTTTCCTTCTGCATTTAACGTGAAAAACTTCATGGTCCAATGACAGTAAGAAAACCTGGGAGTCTCAAACAGATGTGTCATGGTTTGCTTTTCCACGTAATAATGAGGCAGCATGCCTTTCTGATACTATCAGAGTGATTCAATATGAATCCATTTTCCAAAAGAAGACCCACCCCTACATCGTAGATAATGCAATTCCGAAGCCAGTGTGACTTCCTTTTAGAACTGGAAAAGAAGAAACCTACACACACCCTTCCCAACTCCTGACCCCTGGGCTGTGTGTACTGAGGGACCGTAGTAATTGCCTTACTTAGTTTGCAGAGAACATGCCGGGTCACCCTGCCCTGCCTGGGAGAGCTGCTGGCCTGTGGCAAGGAACTAAATGGCAAAGCTTTGGCCTCATCTTTGTGTCACTACCAACCGAAGGCTGCTGATGGTTCCTGGCTTCTGGGCAGGTGGGCAGAGCCTTAGTCTGGGCCCAGGGAAGTGGGATTGGATGAAGCGTGACCTTGAACTGCATCGCGGTGTTAAGTCCCGTGCTGATGCCATAGCAGAGGCTGTGGGGTGCTGGCCGGCTCTGCCCAGACCTACTGCACTGGGCTTACCCGTCCATTCGCCAGCCGCTAGGAGTGTGGGCTGCTGACAGCTCACACCCACCCCCCTTCTCCAAGAGTTCTGCTGACCAGGGCCATGCCACAGAGCTGAGCCTCCCAACAGAACCCACAGCCCCCGTCTGACACAGCCTACCAGGACAATGCCCCCGGCCCTGGCCACTGTGGCTTAGTGGTTAGAGCACTGGCCTGCGCACCAGAGAGCCTCCGGTTTGATTCCCGGTCAAGGACATGTACTTGGGTTGCAGATTTGATCCCCTCCCCATTTTGAGTTGCATGCAAGAGGCAACCAGTCAATATGTCTCTCTCACATCGATGTTTCTATTTCCCTCCCCCTCCCTCCTCCTTTCCACTCTCCCTAAGAAGCAATGGGGAAAATATCCTCACTCCTTGGGTGAAGATTAAAAAACAAAAAAAGGAAAATCGTAGCCCCCCCCCTTACCTCAAGGGAGGGCCCTCAGCAGTGTGATTTGATCCCCCATCCCCCCACGGCACCCCCTGAATGCAGCCAGCGCCAGAGCTCACCTTAGATCACATCCTGCCCGGGCCCACCCCGCCTCCACCCCACTTCCCTCCATCTCTGAGAGGTTTCTGCTGCAGAGCTGACCCTCAGCAAACCACAGGAACCCCAGCCCTGGCTCCCACTTTGCCTCGGGGAGCCCAACCTGAGACAGGTTCTTTAAAAATTTATTGCAGAGAGGAAGGGGGAGAGAGAGAGCAACATCAATGGTGAGCGAGAATCATTGATCGGCCGCCTCCTGCACGCCCCACACTGGGGATGGAGCCTGCAACCCAGGCATGTGCCCTTGACCGGGAATCGTACTGTGACCTCCTGGTTCATAGGTGGATGCACACCCACCGAGCCACACCGGCCTGGCCTAAGACAGATACTTTGACGTGGGGAAATGGTTGTATTTCCTGGACAAGCGTCCGGAGGCACTGTCTGAGAAGTGGTGTCTACCTTCGGGCCCGTGTGCCTGAGCGCACCTGTGCGGGTGGAGGGCTTGGGGGGGCTCACTCGTTAACTGCTGATGGAGACTACAGATCAGCCTCCTGCCTCGCACCCTGGATGGGCAACAGTCAAGGCCAGGCTAGAGGGTCCAGCAGGACCCGCATCACAGGTGCTGTCTCCGATGCCTGACTCCTGTCCCTGTGTCCCTGCCGAATACCCACAGCAGGGATGGCTCCCAGGGCCAGGCCAACCCTGGGGGGAGGGGCGGGGTGTTCTTCAGGGAAAAGGGGGACACAGAGTCTGTGTGTCCCGGAATAGTTCTCCAAGACCCCCAACCCTCTTAACTCCACGCTTTTTATTTTTAACGTATTCCCCCTCTCTGAAAAGTACTTCCTCCTCCTTCCAGCTTCTCGAAATCCTACGCAGCCTTCAGTGCTCTACTGTGCATGCCCTCCAGGCTCCAAATCGTCCCACACCGTGCTCCGTGCCACGGAAACCTCTCCTCTCGCCCCCTCTGCTGTTGCCTACACCCTTCTAGGGCTCACGTGGACTGTGTTAACGTTCATGCCTCCTCTCTCCAACTTCTTTGTGAAGTCCTTGCGAATAAGGACTTTGCTTTGTACAGAGTCTCCCTGCGTAGTAGGCACATTACAGATGCTGAGTAAATATTTATTAGTGATGTTGACAGGTTTATGCATAGCTGAGCTGGCAGAAGGAGATGTCTTCGTGTAAATAACAGGATTTTGTGAGGTCTGTTAATTAAGATCTTTTCTTGCCCGGGGAGGTTACCAAATGATCACAGGGATTAAAGAAGAGTTGGTGTTTTGTTGACAGCAGAGAGATCCAAGTTCAAAGAGGGCTTGGTTCAGGCAGAGCGGACCCTGCTCTGACCCACCCCCACCCCCCCATGTGAGCGAGAACCATCCGGTGTGACAGGTTCTACCCGAAAGAGATATAAGAGAGAGCTCTGTGCCCTCTCCCCCCCCCCCCCAAAGTGAGGGGATGCCCCACACTGGGGATTGAGCCTGCAACCCAGGCATGTGCCCTTGACCGGGAACCTTAAAGGGCCCTTTGAGGAAAGAAGGGGAGGAGGAATGCTGTGTTTGTAAGCCTGTAACAGCCCTTTCGAATGATTTGTGTATCAAAAACTGTGGTCTCAGTTCAAGAGAAGAGGCTTGCTTTTGAAGTTTGGGGATAATTGAAAGATGGTGACAATGGCACCTTGTTTCCCAGTAGGTCGTCCTCTAAGCCACCAGAATGGGCCATCTGTCCCGTGCGTGGCATCATAGGGGACTGCTAACCTGGCAGAGAGGGCCGGGTGTCCCCTAGAGGTACCCCAGGTGCTACCGGCCTGCACCCTCGGGCTGCAGCATTAGAGCCACAGAGGACAGAGCAGGCCGCATCTGATCAGCCAGGCCCCACCTGCTTCAGGTGAAACTGCCAGCCAGAGGTTAGCCGAGGTGGTACCCAGGTCCCAGGAGGCACCACCACTACCCAGGAAGACCCTTGGAATCAAGTCCCTGACGGGCATATGAAGTGGAATTTACCTCTTCCTCCCACCTCCTCTCTGCCAGGATAGAAGGAGTGGGCCACTTTCTACTTGAGTATAATCCTGTCATCTTCCTGACGTGCACATGGCCTGCAGGACCGAATAGATCGTCTCTCCAGCAGTACAGGCTGCGGGGACCCAGTCTCATCCCTCTTATATGGGAATATTCTGTTTACCCATCAAGGAGGTGTTGGGCTAGGGCCCAGAAGTGCTGGGACTGGCCAGAGAAGGCCCTTAAAAGGGCAAGAATGAAGAAGGTCAGGAGTTAGAAGAAATCAGAATTATAACCGATGCAACACTGTAATCACATCCAGGGACGCAGAGGGGAGGCACTGTGCTTGTAGATATGTGCGTGATGTGCTTTGTAATATGAAAAACAGCTGAGATCAAGACCGAGTAGTGTCCTTCTGTATGTTTTATACCCTGTAGGTCAATTGCAAAGAAATTAATGTTTCTATCTCGACATTGTAAGAATATATGCACTACATGTATGACATATAATAACATAGATGCCCCCACTCATGAGGTACATAGGACTTAATTTAATTCTGGGCTCCCTACAGCACTTAGCACCGCGCCTTGCACATATGACACACTTGAAACATTTAGGAAATTCAGAAAGCGAATCTTCCATCTTAGATTTGCTGCCTCAAAGAATGCCAAGAAGTAGCAGAGGTCTCTCCCGTGTCCACACAGGTTCCGCCCACCTCCACAGGCTGGGAGAAGGACATGGAAAACCAGGACCCTGGAGGGCACGGCCATTCCCCAGGCTGGGCCTGGACCTAGCCAGGCCCGTGGCCGGGTCTTCTGCTTCCACGGCGGGGGGCACTGCTTCTGGGGGGGCCCCCAATCTCTACGCCACGTCAGGCTTCCTCCCGCCCACAGCAGCCTTCACGCTGCCCCTCCCATGGCCTCCTCCACGCCCACCCCCAACTCATCTGTTCAAAGGAACCTGCCAGGGCTCATGTGAGTCAACAGAATTAATTGAGGTCGTGGTAGAAACACATGCAGAGATCAAGGCCAGGGTTAAGCTGAAGCAAAACACGGAGCCTGCGGGAGTTTTGTACGTGTGTCTTTTCCGTGCCCATAAACCTTATGGATGAGAATGCACGGTGAATGATTAAGAGGTAAGCTTGAGTCCTTGAACCTGACACTTGTTTTCCCATCGGGTATATATGTGGTACCCTCACCTCATCTACATACAGAGAAGTTCCATGACAGGAAGATCCTCTAGGAACCGTCACGTGAGCAGATGGTTACATTTTGACTCCTCCACATCTGCACTGCAAGCTTATCCGCCGATCAGTCTCTTGGAAATAGGGGATTTCCAAGTGTCTAAATGTCAGAGCAAGTTCCGAAATAGCCCGCTGGAGTGTTTCCCTTGAGCAAAGCAAATAAATCGCCCTCCAAACCCAACATGTCTGGGGTGTAAAGTTTGCAACAAAGGTGGATATCTCTACACAAGAAACAAAAACAAAAAAATATTGGCAGGCTTGTAAAAGGTTTATGATCAGCCACATATTACGAGATCCTATTTTCAGCAGATTCCTCCCAAAGGAGGTGCCTTCTACACTTGCAAGGAGCAACCCAAGAGTCACCAAAAAGTAGATATCATGAGAAAAGATTCCCAAAAGGAAAAGTATAGTTTCAAAAACACCAATCTATTAAAAAAAAAAGTTACTTTTATCTTGCCGCCACCCACACTTCACGGTGTTCCTTTCTTTCCATCGCTCAAAACTTCTGTGTCTCTCCAAGGACCACGGTTTCACTTCACCTTAGGCATCAGCACTTCCTCTTTGAGTCAGAAAGGGTCTGACGGATCATTTCATCCAACCCTTTCATTCCACACGTGACCGATTTTGCAAATTGTATGGAGCACCCGTTACCTAAGAGGCAATGCACCAGGCTGCAGGAGAGAGACTAATAGGAAAAAAAGTGCGTGATGTCTGGAATCATTTTACAAAAATAATCTCCCTTCTGTCTTAGAGAACTTGTGTATTTGTTTGCTTGAGGAAACTGATCCTGTGTACATATGGAATAAAGCAGAGCCATATAACTGTAACAAGACTGATTGAAACCAAATGCAGTCCACAGGCTGGCGGAAGTCAGGTTGACTGGTGGGATGTTGGAAGGTGATGGGATCTGGACTAGATTTGGGGAATGGATGGATTTCCACTAGATCTAAGTGCAATGAAACGTTATTTTCCATAGGAGGAATCGTGTTGGTAAAGATTCATAAATAGAGAATATGTGTGTTCCAGGAGCTCTAAAACCCAATATGGTTGAAGCGATGAAAGAAGTATCTGAAGCCCTCACTGGTTTTGCTCAGTGGTTAGAGCATCGGCCTGCAGACACAAGGGTCCCGGGGTTGATTCCAGTCAAGGGCATGTGCCTTGGTGGCGGGCACATACCCAGTGGGGAGTGTGCAGGAAGCAGCTGATCGATGTTTCTAACTCTCTATCCCTCTCCCTTCCTCTCTGTAAAAAAGCAATAAAATATATTTTTTTAAAAGAAGTACCTGAAAATGGAAAGGCATGGAATCTGGCCAGGTGGAGAAGTCTAATTACATTTTTGCTACGTTTTATAGCATTCTGTCCTAAGTGAAATTTTGACTGGAGAAAGCAAAGAAGCTAGACATTATCTATGGGAAAGCATTTGCGTCCAACATTGATGTATGACTGAGTTTCCTGGATTAGGACCTCCTGATGTTGAGAGTTTAGCAGTAAAGATGCCTCTGACTACAAGTAGACAATGTCAACTTCAACAAATAAGTCAACTTACCCAGCACATGTGGCTCAGGGGTTGAGCGTTGACCTATGAACCAGGAGGTCCATAGTTTGATCCTCAGTCAGGGCACATGCCCAGGTTCCAGGCTTAATCCCCAGTAGGGGGCATGCAGGAGGCAGCCAATCAATCGTTCTCTCTCATCATTGAGTTGTCTCTCTGTCTCTCTCTCTCTCTCGCTCCCCATTCCTCTCTAAAACCAATAAAAAATATATATTTTTAAAAATCCTCCAATCAATTTATTATCTTCTCACCTGCCTTCATCACATGATGTCAGAATTGTTAATCCCTCAGTCAAGGTAATGTTTTAGTGAAGGCCACTGTTGCATCCTACGTCAAGGGCCTATCATCTGGGCACCAAATGAGTCTCCATAATCACAGGTTGCTACATTGTCATTTGAGTTAGGAAATGATGATGATGTTTTTGCAAAACCACATCTTTCATTTCTCGGCGGCTGTTTTCTGCTTTGTGATAAGAGGAAATTAAACACCAAAACAGCATGAGTCACTTGGTGGCCACCACTTCCCTTTCGTTTTCCTGCCGGTTTTCCCTTTGGAGGCTGCCTGCCAAGGTCACGGCTGGGCTCCGGAGAGCCTCCGTTCAGCTCAGATGAAAGTCCCACGGAGATGTTGTGTCCTCCGTTCGCCACATAGGTGGTCCAGATCCAGCGCCAGAGAATTAAAACATCCAACTGGGAGACACGGCCGTATGGCCTAACTACGCCCCACGATAGAAGGAAAGTCCATTTGTTAGCATGGGGAGACGTGCACAGCCAATGAAGATGTGTTTACATGGGTGTGTGGGTGTTCCTCTACCCAGACATTTTCATCGCATTATATGGAGCTGCCTGCGGGGGTGTGGAGTGCTTTTTAAACAAACACAAACACCTCATGGCAGTCATTCTGTCTTCTAAGGGCTGGTGTGGGTGGACGGGCCTGGTGCTGATGGCGATCAGAACCGCAGGATCCATGCCAGTAGGATCTCCATGCTACTTCCTTTTTGCCTACATGAAGCAGTGCAGACCCATCTTCCTTAAGATTTTACTCATTTTAAAAAAAGAGGATAGCCCTGACCGGTGTGGCTCAGTGGATAGAGCGTCGGCCTGCGGACTGAAGGGTCCCAGGTTCGATTCCGGTCAAGGGCATGTACCTTGGTTGTGGGCACATCCCCAGTGGGGGGTGTGCAGGAGGCAGCTGATGGATGTTTCTCATCGATGTTTCTAGCTCTCTATCCCTCTCCCTTCCTCTCTGTAAAAAATAAAAAAAAAAAATCAATAAAAAATATTTTTTTTAAAAAGAGGATAGCCCGGCCAGTGTGGCTCAGTTGGTTGAGCACCGTCCCATGTACCAGGAGGTTGCTAGTTCCATTCCCGGTCAAGGGCATGTGCCTGGATTGCAGGTTTAATCCCTGTGTGGGAAGCAACCAATGGATGTGTCTCTCTCTCATCTATCTCTCTCTCTCTCTCTCTCTCTCTCTCTCTCTCTCTCCCCCTCTCATCAATGTTTCTCTCTCTCTCTCTCTCTCTCTCTCTCTCTCTCTCTCCCCTCCCTCCTCCTTTCTCCTTCCTCTGAAAATCAATGGAAAAAAATATCCTCGGGTGAGGATTAAAAACAAGAGAGAAAAAGACACACACACACACACACAGCATATATATCCTTGTGTAAAAATTTTCATGCCAAATAATCTAGTTTACACATTTGTGTTCTTTGAAGAACCCGCAAGGGCCTGAACTATAAAGCCTGTGCATAACTTCCGTCTAGGAGGCATGTGTCTTCTGCATTGCTGGCC
>NW_006289087.1:7911053-7926437 GCF_000327345.1 Myotis davidii
GGTGGAAGTCCCTCAGTAGATGGTGTTGACAGTTCCAGCAAGGAAGGAGCTGGGATCGTGTTCTCGGGCTTGTGGGATGCAGAGGAATGGCAGGATGCATGCTGGGAATTTCACCTTCTCATTCACTCTTCCTTTGCGTGATCCTTCTTTCTTTTTTTTAATATATTTTTATTGCCCCGACTGGTCTGGCTCAGTGGATAGAGCATCGGCCTGCAGGTTCGATTCCGGTCAAGGGCATGTACCTTAGTTGTGGGCACATCCCCAGTAGGGAGTGTGCAGGAGGCAGCAGATCAATGTTTCTAACTCTCTATCCCTCTCCCTTCCTCTCTGTAAAAAATCAATAAAATATATTTTTTTAAATCAACGAAAATATACTTTAAAAAAATATACTTTTTTATTATTTATTTCAGAGAGGAAGAGAGAGGGAGAGAAAGAGATAGAAACATCAATGATGAGAATCATTGGCAGAGAAGGAGACAGTGATGTGGAAGAGATTAAAGGTACAAAGCAGCCCTAACTGGTTTGGCTCAGTGGATAGAGTGTCAGCCTGCGGACTCAAGGGTCCCAGGTTTGATTCTGGAGAAAAAAAAATCAATAAAATATATTTTTAAAAAATGATGAGAATCATTGATTGGCTGCCTCCTGCACGCCCCCTACTGGAGGGATCAAGCCCGCAACCCAGGCATGTGCCCTTGACTGGAATCGAATCTGGGACCCCCTTCAGTCTGCAGGCGGACGCTCTGTCCACTGAGCCAAACCAGTTAGGGCGCATGATCCTTCTCAGCATTGTCGTGTCTCGGTCCTACAGTCAGCAGTTCACGTGCAGACATTTGTCCCTAATTTGTTTCTTTATCAAAAAAAAAAAAAGTTTATTGAGAGGTAGAGAAAGAAGGGAGAGAGATAGAAATTGATTTGAGAATGTAACACCAATCGGCCGTCTCCTGCACGCCCCCTACTGGGGATGGAGCCTGCAACCCAGACATGTGTCCTTGACCGAGAATGGAACCAGCAACCTCCTGATACATGGGACGCCGCTCAACCACTGAGCCACACCGGCCAGGGCCCTAGTTTGTTTCTCGAGCGGTTGTGTTCTCTCTGCCACAGGCTTACACACTCCTTGAGGTCCTCTGGATGTGTGCCTGCAGGGCACCCAGGCCCACGGGCTCCTGGAAGTGTGTTTACCTACGTTTCCTTCCCACCAAGAGCCATAAAGAAAACGACCTTGGGCCCCATAACCCTCCACCCTGACCTACAGACTGAGGCATCCCATTCGTGGTTTTCATTCCAAGCCTGTCAGTCGGTTGTGCTTTGGCAGCTAAGCATCATAAAGGTATAAAGTTCATGTTAACTTGCTGCTGTATACATGGAAATATCCTTGTCCTATTTCTCTTTCCACTTGTGCCAGCGCATAACAGACATTAAATCCATCTGCCTCCAGCACAGGCGTGGTCTGTTCAGTTAAAGTCAAGGAGAATAGGAATGAGAAGGGTAGACTGGAAGACACGTCTGGAAATACACACAGGTACTCAACTCAGACTTCACCTTTTAAAGAGCAAACATCTGTGCCTTGTAACATCCACGAAACTTATTTATTTCCTCATAGAGAATATAAAAGAGAAAGATAACATTTAAAGCTGTGCATGCAAGATTTAGACATGTTCACCTTCTGAGTGTATCTCACTATTTTATTTTCTTCTCAGTAATTATTGTTTAACGTGCAAATGACCTATTTTCACCATCCGTGGTTTCAAAAGCCCGTAAGTAGTTTTAGCAGAATATGCAAATCTCCCCTTGTTCCTTTGCTGCCATTTCTACTCGCCCACCTTAAAATAACGGCAAGAAGAGTCGTGAGCATTCTTCCTCAGCTAACAATTTTAAGCAGCTAACAATGAAGCTAATTGCTCAGTAACTCAGAGTGCACATCAGAAGGATACATAAATTAAGCAGAGAGGCCCTGCCTTGGAAAAAATATATACCATTACCACCACTGCTTAAGTTAGGGTTACTAATAACTACCGTTTAGTGAATGCTTATGATGTCACAGGCACTGTGCTAAAAACTTTACACATATGTATGGGCATGCGTAATTTTGTCCATTCTTTACGACGTTGCAAGTCAGGGACTTTTTTTTTTTTAATATATTTTATTGAGTTTTTACAGAGAGGAAAGGAGAGAGATAGAGAGTCAGAAACATCGATGAGAGAGAAACATCGACCAGCTGCCTCCTGCACACTCCCCACTGGGGATGTGCCCGCAACCAAGGTATATGCCCTTGACCGGAATCGAACCTGGGACCCTTCAGTCCGCAAGCCGATGCTCTATCCACTGAGCCAAACCGGTCTCGGCGTAAGGCAGGGACTTTTAATGACCCCATATCACAGGTAAGGAAACTGAGAGTTCCTGGGAGGTTCCTCAACTTGGCCTTCTTATTCATTTATAGAATTCTTCTTTTTTTTTTTTCTTATTTGATTTCAGAGAGGAGGGGAGAGGAATAGAGAGATCAATGATGAGAGAGGTTCATTGATTGGCCGCCTCCTGCATGCCCCCTACTGGGGATCGAGCCCGCAACCCAGGCTTGTGCCCTGACCAGGAATCGGGAATTGAACTGTGGCCTCCTGGTACATAGGTCGACGCACAACCATTGAGCCACCCTGACTGGGCTGAGTTTGAGATTCTGTGAAGTTATTTATGTCTCAGAGCAGAATAATAGAATTCCTTAATAAACACCTTTAATTTCCGAGCGCTCTCTTTTGTTCTCTGACTCGCCTTCCTCACGGCATCCTTATCCCTCCTGTGAGGGTACTTATGATTTATTTCCGTTTCTCTTTGGTTCCTGGCACTATATTTCCCCGGCGACGTTCTGTGTGTTTCTGTGTTTCCCCCACTGGCGTGGAGTGTCACCTCAATGATCCCTGATCCTCCATTCACATCGGAATAAGCCAGGCAGAGGCTTTATTAACATGGATGAAGTTTTTGTGTTTTTTTTTCCAATGGACTCACTTTGCTTTAAGGTCATCATTGAGTGAACAAGCCGTGATGCTGGTGTCCCTAAATGACGCATTTGGAGCTCCTCTGTGAGTCTGGCGGGTTTGCTGCCTGATTTTATTTAGAGAAGAAACGTCTAACGCTCTAACTCAGGCGTAGAGGAAGCTGGGCTGCCTTTATGCACATGGCAGCAGTTGGCTACTTCACGGGCCGACGTTCACCCCTTGTGAATGCTTGTCTGCTGAGCCGTGCATCTCAGCCCCACCCTCTCTCAGTTCTGCCACGCAGCTGCGAGTTCCTCTTACCCCCTTCTCTTCTGAGACTCTCTGGGCCTCAGCTTCCCTACATCAGGGGAAACGCCACTCACTCTCCATCTGGTAGCATTTTGTTGAGCCCTCTCAGCTCCCTAGGGCACCTCCCTCGTTCTCTCTGGTAATTGGTATGAATTGATTCTTTGGTAATTATTTTATCTCGGGATTGCAGGAGAAGTGGTCAATTCTGGCTGCAGAGCGAGAAGTCACATTCGAGGCCCTGGTCACAGTCAGAGGCAGTTATCCAAACCAACAAATCCTACTTCATTTGTATAACGTCAGTTGAGTTTCTGTCACTTAAAAAAGACCCCTTGCTGGTCTGGCCGGTGTGGCTCAGTGGTTGAGCATCGACCTGTGAACCAGGAAGTCATGGTTTGATTCCCGGTCAGGGCACATGCCCAGGTTATGATCCCTAGTAGGGGAGGCAGCCAATCAATGATTCTCTCTCATCACTGATGTTTCTATCTCTCTCTCCCTCTCGCTCTCTGAAATCAAGAAAAAAAATATATTTTTTTAAAAGATCCCTAACACAAAATGTTGTATCAGCATCTTTAGACTCACAATCATCCCTCTGAAGACTCTCTTTCTAACATTTTTTTTTCCTAAAAACAAAGGGGTGTTCCACACTTCACTAGGCACGCTCTCTTTTCTCCGTCATCCTCCGGCTATTTTCCTGACCATTTCCGTCCGCATCAGACTCCCATTTCACAGCGAATATCCCCCCACTTTCTGACACACCCCGGCTTCTGTTTGAGAGCTGTAGGGCCCGGGTGGCACCTTTTCTCTGCCTTAACGGTCTGCGTACCTGAAGATGAGCTTCTGGACTGTGACACTGAAGCCGGAGCCCGTGGTGTCCCCCCCGGCAGCTCCCTCTCGTCCTGCCACGTGGCTGAGCAGAAAACAGCCTCCGTGGTGCCAGATGGGCAAATCCGAGTCTGTTGAGGCTGCAGGTATCACGCGCTTCGTTGGAATAATGAAGGGAAGTCAGTCCCAGGGCAATTCAGTGCTGAAACCTGACATCCCAGCGCCTGATGAGTAAGCACCCCTGGGCCTCCGCGGGGCCGGCTTTTGTGCCATCCAGGAATCACGGTGACAAGACCCGCTCACGAACCAATTATTTTGGCATTTCTGCCGTGAAATGATTCTGCAAATGAAAAGCCCACGACTCGGGTTGTGAAGGCAGCGGAGGGTGGAGGCTCAGCCCATCTGTTAAGGGCTGACATGTTCACAGGCGCTCACGCGGCGTGAACGTGGAGGCTGAAATAGAACCACGAACAGGACACGCAGGGCCGGCCGCGTCCCTGCGGGAGTCACCGGGGCAGCCCGACAGCTTGGGGGGAAAGCACGTTGTGCACCCAGTTTGGTTCTCGGCTGCAGAACCAGGGACCTTAGAACCAGGAAGCACACACAGGAGACCCCCTCTCAGAATGCCTTGAACTTGAGGCTCCAAGGGTTCTCCCAGGACCTCACGGCCAGTGAGTGAGCCTGCAGCCAGGGGCCACCTCCCTGCTGCTCTTCCCTCAACCTCCCTTCACCCTCATCCTTGGGTTCGCTCCCCCTCCAGCTGGGGTTTGCTGGCAAAAGGCAAAAGGGTTCGAGGACCTAGACTTCAGTCCCGGCTGCAAAGTACGGCTGGTAACACCAGCGATGCAGCCGACAGGGATGCCTCCCGCTGAGACCCTGGTACCAACACCTGCCTCTCCAGCTCCCTGCGAGAAACACTATCCCCAAACCCGCAATTCTGATTTTCAGAGTTGTAGTTTTTGTGTATTGTTTTTTGTTTGGTTGCTTAGTTGGTTTTTTAAATATATTTTATTGATTTTTTACAGAGAGGAAGGGAGAGGGATAGAGTCAGAAACATTGATGACAGAGAAACATTGATCAGCTGCCTCCTGCACACCTCCCACTGGGGATGTGCCTGCAACCAAGGTACATGCCCTTGGCCGGAATCGAACCTGGGACCTTTCAGTCCACAGGCCGACACTCTTATCTACACTGAGCCAAACCGGTTAGGGCTGTATTGTTGTTGTTGTTTTAGTTACCACTTTAAAAAGATAACTCTTGCCTGACTGGCGTGGCTCAGGGGTTGAACGTCAACCTATGAACTAGGAGATCACAGTTCGATTCCCGGTCAGGGCACATGCCCGGGTTGGGAGTTAAACCCTGACTTCCTGGTTCATAGGTCGATGCTCAACCACCGAGCCATGCCAGCGGGACCCAATCTGTACTTCTCAATCCCTTCACCTTTTTCACCCTGCACCCCAATCCTCCTCCCCTCTGGTGACCATCAGTCTGTTTTCCGTGTCTGTAAGTCTGTTTCTGTTTGTTGGTTCATTTATTTTGTCTGTTAGAGTCCACATGGAAGTGGGATCGTTCGGTACCTGTCTCTCTGTGCCTGACTGGGAAGAATACTTGATGGGGCAGCTCCATAGGTTGTTGGACGGGCCCCTGGGAGAGAAAGCGGACGTTGGGAGTCATATTTCCAGATGTCAGCATGGAACCTATGGGGATGGAGGAGTCTAAACAAGAAGATACAGAGTCGTGAGAAGGGAAGCCGTGCCTTCTTCCTTAAAAGTCGCAGGATCTTCTTTTCTCCATCTCATGCCAGCGGAATCAAAGCCTGCTGCCTACCTGCTTATTAAGTGTGTGGGAGAGCACCGAGTTAGATGGTAATTCAGGGAGGATGTGACAGGGAGCGGGGGAGGAGGAGTGAAGGTGGGGTGGTCCTCCCAGCAGCTTGTGCTGTGCAGGAACCTGGGTCCTTCCGGAGACAGTGACGGGCATCCCACTGCGGCGGGGACGTTCGCTCTCGGACTTGATGGGAAGTGGGTGCGTGGGGGCAGATGTGAGAAGCGACCAGAGGACACCGTGGGAAGAACAGGTATGCCGGAAGCCATGACTCAGACAACAGCGAAGTCATCACTCAGCTCTGACAGACAGATGTCAGCAAGAAGAGGCAGATGAAGATGCGGAGGACCAGAGTCACCCCCCGCTGGGAAAAACCGAGAGGGGAGGGAGGAGGTGGGGGAATGCTGCAGTTTAGCAGCAGTGGACCAAAGATGGATCCATGGAAATGAGGCCTCCAGTACCTGACGCTTAGAATACGTTCAGTAAATGATCGTTCCAGATCACCAGCCTCTAGCCATGTGTATCAACATTTCTCCTTCTGATGATGGAGTCACCTGATAGCGGAGAAGAATGAGAAATAGTGCTTCAGCTTCCCTCGCAAACCAACATGTCCTAATATCTAAAATGCTATTACAAGTGGAGAACAAAAATATGAACGCATCAGAAGGAAAATGAGCTGAACATACGACGGGTACTTCACTAGCCAAGACATACAAATGGCCATTAAATACACAAGTGATTAAGTGCACTGTAATCAAGGAACACTAAAACACAAGGTATACCTCCACTGCAGAGATAAGAACTACATTCATTTTTATGGAAATTACAATCGACTTGGGGTGGTGAACACACAATATAATAAACAGATGATATATAATAGAGTGGTACCCTTGAAGCCTATATAATTTATTAACCAGTGTGACCCCACTGGGTTCAATAAAAATTTTTTAAGAAATTACTATCAATTTTTTAAAAATTAATTAAGAACTACTAGTAGGAAACCTAAAAAATAAAAATAAAAGAACTACTAGTAAACCCTGACAATTTTTACATGTAGAAAAGAACAGAAGCAACTCCATTGTCTAGTAACGCTGACCTGGTAGTTCACTAAATCTCTTGCTTACAACAATTAAAACATCATCATAATAAGCCCAGCCAGTGTTGCTCAGTGGTTGGGCATCGACCCATGAACCATGAGGTCCCTGTTTGATGCCCAGTCAGGGCACGGGCCCAGGTTGCGGGTTTGATCCCCAATGGGGGGTGAGCAGGAGGCAGCTAATTGATGACGTTTCTCTCTCTCTATCCCTCCCTCTTCCTCTCCCTGAAACCAATAAAAACATTAAATTTCAGAAAAAAAAGAAAAACGGAGAAAATCACCTGTATTTGTGGAAGTGAAGAATATCATTGCAAACTTGGTAAATATGTTACCACCTGGTCAGCTGATTATCGACCTGCTCTGTAGGCATTAAGGTTGTAGCCTGTGGGTTACAGCCACATCTAAGTGGTTGGGCACAGTGGGCCTCATCCTAGGGACTGTCTGCTTTTGTATTCTTATCTGTTACGTGTTGACTTTACCATTTAACTCTCAGGAGCTATCTTATTTCCTAACTCCCAGGTCCTGGGAAGCACCTCCGGCCCCCAATGCTGCTGGAACTGAAAAGTTGCCATTGCTACTTCTTACCTATCTGGAATCTAAACCTCCCCCCACCCCCCCAAAAAAAGCTGTTACTGAATCTGCAAAAAGAAGGACAGGAATGAATACACTGTGACCTCAAAAACAGTAAGTTGGTCTCTCAAGTGGAAGTCAGCTCATAAACATTTGGTCCAAGTACGTAAACGTTATTACTGCATATGGGGCAAAGTAGACTTATTTTAGACTGTTTTGTCTAATGTGCCGGTAACAGTTACTTATCCTCCTGTTGTGCCTGCTCCTTGGGGAAGTTATAACCAGGGAACATTCTCTTCCCACAAGGTTAAAATCCAGCCCAAGCCTACAGAGTAAGGGTGTGTCTTTTCCTCTGTGTGTCCTGAAGACATTTTTGAGCCTGACCCAGCGTAGGTGCTTAATAAATACCTTTTGAATGAATGAGTGGATGAATGAATGAATGAATGAATGAGTAAAGGGGTGCTTAAGCCTATCTTCAGTCTTGGCTCTACCATTCTAATACTATCATGTGGTATTTAGGGCTTCTGTCTTGACAATTATTGATAGTAAAATATGGCATTCAAAATCTGTGGCCCGGCCAGTGCAGCTCAGTGGTTGAGGGTCAACTCAGGAACCAGATCATGGTTCGATTCCCAATCGGGACACATGCCCGGGTTGCAGGCTGGATCCCCAGTGTGGGCGTGCAGGAGGCAGCCAGTCAATGATTCTCGCTCATCATTGATGTTTGTATCTTTCTCTCCCTCTCCCTCCCTCTTTGAAATCAATATAAACAAAATATTTTTTTAAAAAGAAGAGAGATCAGAATAAAATTGAAATCAGATAAATAGAAACTTAAATGTATTTGTGAGCATTTGTTGAAATGAGAAAGGGAGTAGGAAAATGTCAACCAGGAAAGTGGTCATTGTGTTGCTTAAAGTGTGGTCATCACGTCTCTACCACTATGTCGGAGAAGGAGGCAGTTTAACCCTTTCACCAAGGCATGTAGTGGCCCAGGAAGACTTGGTTAGTGTCGAAATGGCAAAACACGTCCCAGGTTATCACAGCCAGTATCTCTCAAACATAATGTCCTTTGGACCAGTTCTAGGGCCGGCCAGCCTTCTGGACTTAATTGGCTTTCGTTGGTAAGTTAATCTGCCAGGGAGAGAATGTATTGACAGGCAGATAGGAATGTCTGGTCTGCTTGGCAGTCATAATTGTAAAGTAAATTCATAAATTGTCTTGGAGGCGGACGTTAGTCTCTGGCAAGTTTTATTAAGTTGTCTCAGCTGTCCAGGGTGCTCATGGCCTTTAGTGGGAGCGCTCAGTGCCTCCAGTCCTAAGCAAGGAGGTCAGATGTTGGACCCTGGTAACCTCACTGGGAGACACAGCCTGGGAGGCCCATCCGGAGAGCTTGTTAGTTCCTCATCAGGAACATTCTAATTACCAGCCCGCGGGAGCCATTGCCTCCCAGAGCTCACGGTTACCACTCAGTCTGTGCATTCTTCAATAACTCAGCAAGGGCACCACTGTCTCCTGTACACTAGTAAGTCCAGAAATCGTGCTCTCAGGCAACTGCCTCCACCGTAGGATTCTGCCCATGATGCAACTTTCATCCTCTAAGAATGGGAGGGGGAAAGGGAGAGAGGGGGAAGGAAGGGAAGGGAAGGAAGAATGAATGAATTCAGGAGCCAGGTAGCTTGGTCTGAATCCCAGGTCTAGCACTTAGTGGCCATGTGATCTTGGGCAAGTTACTTACTATCTTAGTGCTTTTCGGTCCTCGTTTGGAAAATGGGATCATAGGATCTACTTCCTATCCTGTGAGGATGAGAGTAAATATGCAAAAATACTTAGGCTGGTACCTGACACACTGAGAATGGCTTTGCATTTTACTCCCGATACATTTCCTAATCGATCGCACTTTTGCATTTTGCCGCCGAAACTATAAAAATCCGAAAACCAATCTCTCAAGTGCAGACAATGAACAAGCATAATGTCCACTGATGATGGAAACATTTATCCCACAGACATAAAAATAGCGAGGTTGTGCTTTTTAAATTTTAATGAAGGAATCGACTGGGCATCTCATTAAATGCAGATTCTGATGCCACTGGTCCGGGGCCAGAAAATTCTGCATTTCTAGCACCTTCCCAGGTGATGCTCACGGTGCTGGTGTGTGGACCTCACGTTGAGTCACCAGCCAATGGATTGTTTGAGTCAAAGAGGAAAAAAGAACTAGAAGGAAGAATCCTAGCCGATTTGGCTCAGTGGATAGAGCGTCAGCCTGCAGACCGAAGGGTCCCGGGTTCGATTGCAGTCGAGGGCATGTACCTCGGTGGCAGGCTCCACCCCAGGCCAGGCCCTGGTTGGGGCTCATGCAGGAGGCAACCGATTGATGTCTCTCTCTCTCACATCAGTATTTCTGTCTGTCTTTCCTTCTCTCTTCCACTCTCTCTAAAAATCAATGGAAAAAACTGGGTGAGGATTAAAAAAAGAACTAGGAGGGAGAAAGGAAAATAACATATTTAAAATGGCTGGGTAGCTCAGGCGGTTACAGAGATTCCATATGCCAAGGTTGTGGGTTTGATTCCTGGTCAGAGCACATACAGGAAGCAACCAATGAATGCATAAATAAGTGGAACAACAAATCAATCTCTCTTTCTCAAATCAACAAATAAAAATTTAATAATAAATTCCAGCCCGGCTGGTGTGGCTTAGTGGTTGAATTTTCCTGCCTTCCAGTATAGTCACCGGGTGCCTAAAGAGAGTCGTGGTAGGTTCCTGTGGCATAATTCTGGGGACTCAAACCTGAGCTCACTCCTCCAAAAGCTCCCCATGACTTCGTCAGGAACTAAGTAGTTTCACAATTCCCAATATTAGTCCCCATGTCCTGTTAAAAATTGCTAGAGTGGCTTGTTTCCTGTAAGTCATCAATGACACACACAAAAAATGGTAAATTGCATATCACCCACTTTAAAAATAATTGGTGCTGCATACATCTATTTCAGAATAGGGGAGGGCATGCAAGACTCACACACAAAACCCATGTAAACCTCTGGGGAAAAGGACCAGTAAATACACTAAAATGTTAGTCGTCTTCCCTGGTGACAGAACAATGGGTAATTTACACTTTATTTTTGTTTATCCTTCTTTCATGTTTAAGGGAAAACTTAAAAGTCATTTTTTTCCCCACAAACAAAAGAAACATAATTCTCCTATAGAGAAAAAAAAATTTCTGAATGTAAATTGAAATGTTTTGGGCCACTAAGAGGATTAACTAAAGGTATCAGTCTGCATGTAGCACGGTAATACACACAGAAGTATGTCTCATGGTCTAAGCTGGGGAGCGCACCCCCAGAGTTCATGATCTCAGAACAAATGTTTGTCTGTTCTGGTGGCACAGCCCAGCTGGCTGCTCGCTGGAAAAGGGCAGCTGTCTGGGGAGCTAAACATACGATGAGGTGAGACTAGCCAGGGCCGCCGCTGTCGGCGAGCTTTCCGTTTATGAGGACGGAGTATATCCCCGAGCGCTGGCTGGCTGCTTAAGCAGGCATCACACAGAATGGAACGGCCTTCATCTACCTAACCATTAAATGAGATTTCAGAAAGGGAAAAAGTGGAATGAGCCACGGAGACTGTCTTCTAAATACCCCTCCTTTTTTTTTAACTTTCCACATAACTAACACTTATATATTTCTGGATTACTCTTTATTCGCCCATTTTCTCTACCCACTGGGGTCATGACTTAGGACCCAGGCAAGGACACAAGTCAGACTTCTTTATTCCCTGGCAGAAATTACCACAAAGGGTCACAATGCATTTGCCATCATCAAAAAAGCAGATAATATAAACCATTATATATATATATGAAATGTTTTTGATTTCAGAGAGGAAGGGAGAGGGAGAGATAGAAACATCAGTGATGAGAGAGAATCACTGATCCGCTGCCACCTGCACACCCCACACTGGGGATCAAACCTACAATCTGGCTTGTGCCCTGACTGGGAATCATAAAGTAGATCATAGTTTTTAAAATTTCCTTTAAAGTTTAACTTAGAAAATAAGATTAGAGGCAAGAATATAATAATATTTTTATGAAATAAGAAAAGCAACTCGCCCTGACTGGTTTGGCTCAGTGGATAGAGCGTCGGCCTGCGGGCTGAAGGGTCCCAGGTTTGATCCCAGTCAAGGGCACCAAAAAAAAAAAAAGAAGAAGAAAGAAAGAAAAGCAACTCCCAAAGCAATGGGAAAGAAACCAAAGCCTCCTTTGGGGGCAAACTGCACGTCTCTTGGGAACTCCTTTTGTTCAAATTGCCACATAAGGATCCTGAACCACCACTCCACACTTTTTTTTTAAGGGACATACCCTTAACTGTCAAATCTCCAATATCTTATAAAAATGCAGCTTAAAAGCTTGAAAAAATGTTGCCCAGCTGAGTGTACCACCAGAACTCTTAAAGATACACACTTTGTTCTCAACCTGAAGTTTTGCTTTGAGATAAGACACCTTCCGTAAACAGTTTTACGTAAAGAAATAACCCCACACACTTAGAGAGTTTGCGAAAATAAAGTTGGGATGTTTATTACTTTTTCTACCGGCAGCATGAAAATCACTAGAAACTGTACTTTTGTCCTTTCAAATAATCTGCATTAAAATCATACTTTTCCAAATAATTGATATAGAAGATAAAATTCAGTTTAAAAATCCTCAAAATATTTAGATATCAAAGACAGAAATACTGATTTTTTATTCCATTAATGATGAGAACAAGAGATCCAGTTTAATCAAGAGCTGACATTTATAAATTTTAAGCATTTAAGTGAGCTAAAAGATCAAAGGATTAATGATACCAGTTACAGGGAGAGAAGATCCTCTGTGCGTTTTCTAGATTCGTTATGGTAGCTACGTATGCGGGGCGTCACAGAAGTTCTCAGATCCAGTGTCAAATAATGGGATTTGGGCAAGTGCTCTTGACATCACCTTTATTTAACAGGCACTACATGCACACGATGCAGGTAGGGGGCGTTTATGAATCCATGCAGTAAAGACAAGACGGACTGGACTGCTGCCCAGTGTGCACTGAGCCAGTCAGGGTGCTGCTCCACGTTCCTCATGCTCAGTGGTTTCCATGGAAATAAAGGCAGAAGCAGAAATGTGTGCACACACCACAGCATCCTCTTCATTTGGTCTCCTGTGCTTTCTTTGCGTTCTGTTTTTCTTTTGCCTAGAAATTAAAGATAGGATCTTACAAAATCTCCAAGGTCTGTTTTAGAGCATACTGACTGTATCTGGCATTTGTCAAAAAACCCGCTATCCGGTACAGTACTGTACTTATTTTTCCCTCCACTGTATCATAAGTTGCTTAAGAGAGAAGAGGTGTCTTATTCCTGTGTAAGCCAGAGGCTTTAACAGAGTGCCCGACCTATAGCTGCCGCTGGATAAATGATGAGTAATTAAAACATTTCAAATATTTTAATCAAATAATAATCTGAGTTCTCTTCAGAATCTAGGGCGAGAACATTGCATATAGACACGAAATAAATGCATCTCAATATTGTCTATGCAATGTGAATAATGAAAAAACAGTTTGGAGAAACAGACAAAAGCTACAAGGTCAATAACAACCTCTTCAATAAAACAAATGCAACAGCAAGGACAGACTGTACTGTGTCCATTAACACCAGACATTCACACACTGCCACCCTGTGTCCACAATGGGAACTGCGCTTCTAATGCAAAAGCTGAAAAGCTATGTTCTCTAACTAGGCTTTTCTAAAATAAAAAAATCTGGAATTATACTGTCATTAAAACCAAACAAGAATTGTCCTTTTCCTAATTGCACAAAAATCTTTATGCACAGAACAAAATTTTAAAAATGTGTTTTTATTGACGTTAGAGAGAGGGAGATAATGATTTTAGGAGACGAAGAAATAGAAACATCAATGATTAGAATCATCGACTGGCTACCTCCTGCACACCCCCTACTGGGGATTAAGCTCATAGCCTAGACAAATGCCCTGACCAGGAATCAAAACATGACCTGGTTCATGGGTCAACCTCAACCACTGACCCACACATGCCAGCCCACAGAACAATTTTAGAGCAAAGTACATACCTTTAAATTTTCCCAAATAACATGTGTCTGTTCCTTAATATTTATATATAAATGTGATATAACATATCCTATGATTTAGTCCGTCTTATTATTTTCAATAGAGAACTATTTCATAGTGTTTCCTACAAAGAACACAATAGCTAGGTGTTCTGTTAACAGAGTAATTTGGAAAATCACAGAATCTTAACTTAATCTAAAACTTTAAAAATCAGTTTCCTATCTTAGACTTTCATAACCTTAATACCCTGAGATATATAAATAGAGAAAGGTGTATCACAAAGAGAAGATTTAGCAGTCTTCTGCATTAAGTTCTGCGTTTAATGGTAAGTTGAAGCACACATTTTTTGGGATCTGGGTAATGAGGGACACACAAAAACCTTAACTCTCACTTCATATTATTTAGAATGTGTGACCATGTATCTCTGCTTCATAAACTTTAAAATTAATAAGGAAAATATACCTACCATGTACTCTGGTCTTTGTTATCTTTTTTAAATTTTATTTTTATTATTATTTTTCCCATTTTTAATTCTTTTTTGTTAATCCTCACCCAAGGATATTTTTTCCATTGATTTTTAGAGAGAGTGGAAGGGAGGGGAAGAAAGAGAGAGAAATATCAATGTGAGAGACACATTGATTGGTTGCCTCCCCCATGCACCCTGACTGGGGCTAGGGATCAAGTCTGCAACCAAGGTGTATGCCCTTGACCGGAATTGAGCCCGGTACCTTCAGTCATCAGGCCAACACTCTATCCACTAAGCCAAACCAGCTAGGGCTAGTCTTTTAAGTTAAAGTTTCAATATTTTGTTTTCCTAGCAGTGTCTTCTCAAAGCGTTTCTGAAGATGTGGTACACACCAGCTGCCTTAGAGTCATCGCTTAGGGGGTGCGGGGCTTATTAAAGATTCCTTCCTCTGTATCAGAATATCTGGGGAGGGGCCAAGGAACATGTATTTTAAAGAGTATCCAGCGATGGGTCACTTTCAGAAACAATGATTTACGTATAAACATAAAAACAATTGAAATGTGTTTCATTTATTCAACAAGTATTTTATTTAAGTACCTTAAAGAAAAACAATCTTAGAATGTTTCATTAGGAGATGCTAGCTTCCCACCCTTGGAAAGAATACCAGCTTCAGGATAGGGAAACTAGTTCTTAGTCTTGGCTACATTTCTTTCCCTCGCCAATGTCCATTCTAGTTCTAAATTCTGTGATAATTCAATTTTTGCTCAATTAAAAAAAATCTATTATTTCAATTATTAAGATTTGTTAGTAGCTTAAAGAAAGGGCAATGTTTTAAATGTCATTCTAATATAGCACAGCCTGAGTTGTGACATGGAGGATTCTAGGAGGTGAAGCAGTGGGGCAGCCCTTGTTTCTAGTTTACAGATATCTGGCTGAACTAATGCTCATCTAGAATATAAAACAAGTAAGTAAAAGTCAAACAAAAGTCAAAAAGCTTCAACACATTTTACCTCTACTTAAGCTAAAACATTTTTTTTTGAGAATCTAAATCTAATTTAATATAGTCAATAATCTACACTAATAAAAGAGAAACATGGTAATTGGCGTATGACCGCTACCCTTCCGATTGGCTCATCAGCAAGATATGCAAATTAACTGACAGCCAAGATGGCGGCCGGCAGCCAGGCAGCTTAAACTGAACATGAGGCTTGCTTGCTTCAGTGATGGAGGACTCCAAC
>NW_006289087.1:7927435-7930765 GCF_000327345.1 Myotis davidii
ATCTCCCGAGGGGTCCCAGACTGTGAGAGGGCACAGGCCGGGCTGAGGGACTCCCCCACCCCCGCCCCCCCGAGTGCACAAATTTTTGTGCCCCGGGCCTCTAGTACTGTAATAACTATCTATGGTGACGGTCCCTAAATTGTCAGCGGTAACGTATATAAATGTCTGTCTGCTGTGCTGTACACATACAAAATAGTATTGAATGCAAACTATAATATAAAAATATATAAATTCCATAAGGACAAAAAAAATGGGTGTGTGTGTGTATACTAGTATATATTCAGCAGTAAAATCCTTACCTTTTCTACTAGTGGTATTAACTGCTGGTGTTCTGCTAACGTCTTTAACAATTCCATAATGAATGGCAGGTAATTATGTTTCCTTCTGATATTTTCAATCTGAAAATAAAACAATTATCAAACCATACTAGCTTTGCATTTCTACTAAGTTTCTGACATTTTTATTTTGCATACAACTCAAAATTGAAATGGGGAAAAATCCTCCATTCTCAAAAGAAAACTATTAGAAATAATGAGATCCAGTTCCCACTGAGAATAAACATGGAGAGTTTCTGAGCATGGCTTACTACTACTGACATAATTAAATCAAAACTTTTTATAAAACCTAAAAATTTGGAAAGCAAAATTTAAAAAAAATAAACTCAAATTGGTAATAGAACCACACCAAGAGAAAATTTTTCAAGTGAATTTCAAAACATAGTATTTTGATTATACATTTAAAATAGGATATATCCTAAGGAAAAAATTGAAATTCCTGGTATTGTTATTCTGAACAAATCTATATATATCTATATAGATCTATATATGTGCACACGTGCGCATACACACACACACACACATATATATATCCTATCCTATATAACAAAGCCTAATATGCTAAGTGTCCGGTTGTCTGGTCATCCGTTCAACCAATCAAAGCATAATATGCTAATGATATGCTAAGGCTGTTCAACCGCTCGCTATGACATGCACTGACTACCAGGGGGCAGTCAGTCAACCAGTCGCTGACATGCACTGACCACCTGGGAGCAGAAGCTCCAACCAGGTTAGCTTATTGCTGGGGTCCGGCTGATCAGGACTGAGCAAGGGCCAGACATGCCCTGGAATCCTCCCGCGGTCCCTCCCCGGTCCCGATGGTGCACCAGTGGGGTCCCTCGGCCTGGCCTGCACCCTCTTGCAATCCTGGACCCCTCGGGGGATGTCAGAGAACTGCTTCCAGCCTGATCCCGCAGGCCAGGCCAAGGGATCCCACTGGTGCACAAATTCATACACGGTGCCTCCAGTGTGTGTGTGTGTGTGTGTGTGTCATAAAGCATATAAAAATCTCTATATACAAACGCTATATATGAAGCATAAAGCAAATAAGTAATTATGTTACTGTTGTTAGGAACCAAGATTTTCAGATTAAGAGAAAAGATGCAAATGCTTAACTTCAAGTAGAAAGCCCTTTAATCCTAAATACGAGCACTAATAGGAACTCTCATTATATTTTTCTCTCCAAAAATGAAACAAAACAGTAAACCCATTTCTTAGCTCTGAAAAGGTCTAGAAATAAAGGCCAATCAGTATCACTGAGTACCCAGAGAGATGGTTTCTAATACCACTTCCCACCAAAGGACCCAGGCCTTCCTGAAGAAATGGCTGATTCCAAGTCTGAGGTGGGAAACGTACAAGATGGGCCTGAAACATCAGTCACTAGGACAGAAGCTAGGAAGGATGAACAGTCATGTCCAAGGACTCAGGAGGCAGCTTGCAATGACCTCTACTGGCCAATGGGGGGATAATTTGAGCATCAGCAATATCTGCAATGAACTGAAGCATCAAATAGGTTAAAAATCTGTTCATAATACTTTTTAAAAAATTTAAAAGACAGCTCACTAGTTACTTTTGTAGAATGCCAGGGAATCAACACATTCTGAGAACTAGTAAGTAATGGGAGGAAAGTGGTCACTATTAGAAAAACCTTCATGTCAAAATATACCATTCCATTTTAAAACATTAAAGGAACACATTTTTTTAAATACCTTGTATCTTTTTAATTTCTGTACTTCTTCTTCAATGAGCATCTGATTTTTGGCGAGTTCTGACTGAATAGCACTTAGCATACTCCCCTGATCTGTATCCATGGGTTCCTCCTTAGGGGAAAGGAAAGAAAAACACACCCTAATAACTGAGGCTTAAGTGCAGAATATTTTCAAATGATAAGCACAGTACAATTCCTTTAAAATTTTACCCTTAATACAGTAACAGAATTCTAGCCGAATAAATGCAATATTCAAGAATAAAAACTCAAATACCTTCCATATTTCTATATTCTGCAATACATACCATTTACTTAAGAGTAATCTATACTGTACTATTTTTAAATTTATACCCTTCCATTCAGCTATAAATTTGCTTAAATATACTCTTAAGAAAATGTGGTCAAAGAATGTAAAAAGGTCTTTCTGTCTATTACTAATTCTCTCCCATCCTATTTACTACAGGAAGATAATCATAAAGACTAGTAAAGATTGTATGTGAGCCTAAATGTACGCAATTGAGCCCTAGCTGGTTTGGCTTGGCAGGGTCCCGGGTTCGATTCCAGCCAAGGGCATATGCCTGGGTTGTGGACTTGATCCCCAGTAGGAGGCATGCATGAGGCAGCTGATCAATGATTCTCATCATTGATGTTTCTATCTCGCTCTCCCTCTCTGAAAACAATAAAAATATTTTTTTAAAAATAATAATAAATGGCCGAAGCCGGTTTGGCTCAGTGGAGGGAGCATCAGCCTGTGGACTGAAAGGTCCCGGGTTCGATTCCGGTCGGGGGCATGTACCTTGGTTGCGGGCACATCCCCAGTGGGAGATGTGCAGGGGGCAGCTGATCGATGTTTCTCTCTCATCGATGTTTCTCTCTATCTCTCTCCCTTCTTCTCTGTGAAAAATCAATAAAATATATTTTTTAAAAAATTATAATAATAAATAAATGTACCCAATTTATTCTGTGAAAAATGCAGTCTAACTTGCTTAATTAAATGACTGTAAATAATTGCTAACACTTATTTAGCACACACTTCTCAATCACTGTTTGAAGTGGTTTACATATATTATCTCAGTTAATCCTCACAAAAACCTTCTAAGGTAAATACTATTATCCTCATTTTACATAAGAAACTGAGACACAAAGAAATACACTCACATTAATGCATCCACCACAAGAGCTGAATCTAGGCAGCCTGACTCCTGAGGGTGTTCTCTTAACCACCACTCAGGACACTTGATTCAGTCTACGTTTGAAAAAAGAAGAGAAAGGAAGGAAAGGAAGGAA
>NW_006289087.1:7930820-7938911 GCF_000327345.1 Myotis davidii
CCCTGAGAAAATCACTAAGTCAGAAAACATGGCCACGAACCTCAGCAAGTTGTCTCTGTAGCTCGGCTATCTTCTGTTCATATATCATTTTTCTGTCAGACACGATGGCCATTAAGTTAAATCGAATTTCACCCTCACTGTACCTAAAAAAGGTCAAGTTTATAATGTAATAAAGAATTGTAACACTATTACAATTAAGATAATCTGCTGGGATTGCCCCATGATTCTCTGGGAGATCAAAGTCAGTGCTTCATGTATGGGAAGATTCCACATAGTGAAGATGCCAATTCTCCTCAAATTGATACAAATGTTTCACACAATTTCTATGCAAGTCCCAGCAAGAATGTCAGCAGATACAAGTTTATACTGAAATTTGCGTGGAAGGCGGAGGGTCTAGAATGACTAGAACAATTCAGAAGGAAAGGAATAAAGCAGGAGGCGGCACTGTCCCTGATGACAAGACTTAAGCTACAGTAACCAAGATGGTGGTGCTGACAGACACAGATCAATGGAACAGGACAGTGAACCCGGCAACACCCCACACATACGCCACGGTTCTGTCCCAGGTGTAGGACCAGTTCCGTGGAGGAAGGACGGCCTGCTCACCCAGGGGTGCTAGAGCAAGTGAACAGCCATGGGCCAAAAAAACCCACCCAAGACATGGATAAAGGTTAACTCCAAATAAATCACAGACTGAAATGAAAACTGTTCAACCACAATAAACCTATAAAAGACAACAGCAAAATCTTTGGAACCTAGGGCCAGGGAAAGAATTCTTAGACTTGACAATAAACATACAATTCAAGGGGACTGAGAACTTTTGCTCTGAAGGACCACGCTGGGAAGAGGGGGATGGGCCACGGGCTGGGACCGAGTATGTGCAGACAATGTGTCTAAGGACGAGCAGGATCTAGAGTAGGAAAAGAACTTGAAGGCTCAACCGTCAAAAAAGAAACAATCTAATTACATATAAAATAGGCAAAAGGCACACATCCTTAGTCACTAGGGAAATGCAGATTCAAATCATGATGAAATATCACTTCCCACCAATCAGAATGGAAATAAAAAACTTTGACAAAACCAATGCTAGCGAGGCGTGGAGAAACTGGCTCCCTCGTACATTACGAGTGGGAATGTAGAATGCACAGCCACACTAGAAAGGAGTTGGGTGGTTTCTTAAAAAAGGAAACCTGCCTTACCATACAACTCAGCAGTGTGCTCGTGGGCATTTACCCCAGGGAAACGAAAGCTTAGGTTCACACACAGATCTGTCTACATGTCTGTGATGGCTTTATTCATAACAGCCCAAACTGGAAACGATCCAGACGTCCTCCAGTGGGTGAGTGGGCAAAACAACGGTATATCCATACCACGGACTACTGTTCGAACAGATTCAACTACTGATATACTTAACCTACAGGAATTTCTAGAGAACTGTGCTGAAAGGAGCCAATCCAAAATGGTGACACGCTGTACGATTCTGTTTATATAACATTCTTTAAATGACAAACGTGATGTGGGGGGTGGCAGGGAGGGAAGTGGTTGGGATGGGTGGGAGTGGGCGGGCAGTATCTAGAGTAAGAAAAGAACTTCAAGGCTTAACCATCAAAAAAGAAACAATCTAATTACATACAAAATAGGCAAATGGGCACCTGAGGACTCCTGGGAATTCCTCGGTGCCTTGACAGTGCCAGTGTCAGCATCCTGGCTACGGCACGGCAATAGGTTTGCAAGGTGTCACCAATTGCAGGATGAAGAGCACACAGGATCACTATGCATTCTTTTTATAACTATCTCGAAAAGTTTAATGAAGGAATATATGCTCAAAACAAAACTCTGCAAAGTAACTGCATGAAACATCTAATTTAATGGAGATCTGTGTTTAATTCCACTAACGACAGCAGGATCTAGAGGTTTTCCGACACAGAGTCCCTGAACCCAGTCATCAAAGGCAGATAGGCAGTGAGCATCGCTAAAATAAAAATGAAATAAAAGCTTTTTTAAATGTTTAAAAACCAAACCAGAATGTTATGCGAAGGGGGTTAGCGGAGCATTTACTTCTGTATCCTCTTCTCTATGACGGGCCTCACGGCGCTGATCCAGTCGTCCTGACTGCAGACCCCTGGAGAAAGGGGGAAGATTTCCGTCAACGCAAGTCAGCATCAGCACCACTGCATATCTTTGGTCCAAAGCATCTCCTTTTATAAATAATCTAGGAAATTCAGGATGGTCAGAATCCTTTTAGCATAACTGTGTTCAGCTTCCATTCTTATTTATTAAAATCAATAAAATACATACACTTTTCTGAAAGTTAACTAAAAAAATAAATAATAAATTATGTCATCTAAGAGTTAAAATGTTTTTCTCCTAGAAAAAAATTAAAGGTTCCAACTGAATTGCAGTCGTCGCCCTTCCTATCTGCTAACTTCACGAAGGACTGAAGAGCGAGGGGTGTCCTGAGAGCACCCTAGGTCGTCATCGCCGTCGCCGTCCCCTCCAATCTCTGTAGCATGGAGGCTAACACGGGGAATTCTGTTTGCTCCTGGCCAAGAGGGAAACAGCGGGACAGGAACCGGTTACCTAAGTCAATTGGTCCCTCCCGCAGTCCATCCAGTTCATAGAGTCTTCCGTTCACAGGAACGTAACTGACAAAGTGGAACGCATCCTCTTCTTTGGTTGGTGACTTCGCGTCGAATTCGAACATCTGCTGTCTGCAGTGAAGAAGGAAGCAGTGAGAGGCAAGCAAGGCGGGAAGGACGCAGGGTCGACTCAGCACCCCGTCTCTCACCTGGCGAAGCTGTTGTGTACTTGTCGGATCACATCGGAGTTGCTCAGTGCCAACCCTTTCATCTAAAATAATTTGGAAAAGCCGCCCATGAGAACAAGAACTGTCACAAAGAGGGCACTTTGGGAATAAGGAGGTGGTACTCACGGCTGCATCAAAGCTTTGGGAAAATTCTTTAAACTCTGACAACGTCTCTCCTAAATGGACGTCTTGATGAGTACAGTTCAGCAGCACACTCACTATGGCTTGCGTAGCACAAGCATTATTAATGACCTATCAAAGGGAAAAGCGGAGATACCATCAATTTGTTAGACACTCAACCAGCTCAGCGGTTGAGCGTCCACCTACGAACCAGGAGGTCACGGTTTGATTCCCGGTCAGGGCACACGCCCGGGTTGTGGGTTCGAATCCCCGTTGGGGGGGAGGGGAAGACCTCACCGTCCTCATCAGTGAAATGGTAGCTAGGCAACGATGTTTTACAGAGAAGCACTACCAAACTGTCCTTCCTGGGTCTTCACACACACGCACACTGTGATTACTAGGTCATTTCTTCCCTCAACATTTTATTCATCAGTGATCAGACACACACACCTCCAACTAGAGCATATGATTAGTCTCAGCCAGCCAGTGTTACTGCCTCTCTAAAGGGATGCAGATCTTTGGGGAGCTCAATAATTCTGAAGAATGTAAAGGGAGTGCTAAGACAAAAAATTGAGCACTGCTACATTACAAACACATGGGGAGAGACTGTTCACAAGACTGTGGCGCACCCAAGGACCATACCTGCTTGGCAAAAAAGATTGTGTCGAGTCTGGAGTCCTGAACCACAGAGCCTGCTGGTTCCTCTCCTGGCTGCCACTTGAAAAGAAAAATTAGCCCGTGAACCGGCCTACAAAATAAAACACAAATTAGTGACACCACAACCTGCTGCTGCTTTTTATTTATTTTTTTATTGTTTAAAGTATTACAAATAGTGGTACATATGTCTCCTTTTTTCCCCCATTGACCTCCCCTACCCCCCGGCACATGCCCTCACCCGACCCTCCCAGTCTTTTGTCCATTGGTTATGCTTATATGCATGCATACAAGTCCTTCGGTTAATCTCTTACCTCCCCTCCCCAGCTTCCTGCTGTAGTTTGGCAGTCTGTTCAATTGCTGTGGCAAATGGTAAGAATTCCTTCTTTTTTTACAGCAGCGTAGTATTTCATCGTGTAGATGTACCACAGTTTTCTAATCCATTCATCTGCTGATGGGCATTTAGGCTGTTTCCAAATCTTAGCTATTGTAAATTGTGCTGCTATGAACATTGGGGTGCATATATCCTTTCTGAGTGGTGTTTCTGTTTTCTTGGGATATATTCCTAGAAGTGGGATTACTGGGTCTGCTGCTGCTTTTAACACATTGTCAGTATGTTACATTTTACTCAGCTACTTAACAAATGCAATGCAAATGAAGTAAATTCAATTTTTTTTAAGGTTTCTATTGCTCCTCAGTCGCTAGAATGTTGCCTGATACAGACTAATAAAACTTAAAATTATATCAGTTAAAAAAGAACTATAGTGAAAGGCTTGTTCTCAAATCTGTGGATTATTCATTTCTACCTTATATCACTTAAGTTAAACAAAGGAAATAAGAACAAAGCAAAACTAGAAGAAGCTGCCAACCTAGACTGAATTCCAACGCATATGAATAAAGTTCAGCGAGGATGTCTGCAGATAAATGGCTGATGGCACACGCACTATGAAATGGAGAGTCACTTCATGTCATTCTCGGACGCATGAACAATCCTCACGCTAGTGCGAATGGACACTGTCATCTGGTGCCGGAGGGAGTCACCACTTTCCTGAAGGAACTGTTGTGGCCCAGGAAACATCCAGTCGACCCTCTAGGATTCTCTCCAGTCTCTTTCACAACTGCCTGCCATGCAATAAAAATCTCTCCTCTCCTTTGAAGCCTGTTCCAAGGCCCATCTTTAATTAACCTTCCCTGACCACTCAGTCGAAACTGATCTCTTATTCCATCTACAGTGACTGCGCTTTTTGTGGGGAAAGGGGGAGGTGGGGAAGCAAACCATCCCCTTCTTACTATGAAAACAGAGGCCACACCCCAATGGTCCCCACTGTCCCTGTTAGAAGCCAACTTGCCTCCAGCCAAGAACTTGCTCACTGTGAGAACTCCCCTGGCCTCCCTCCTCCCTCGCAATTCAGAGTCAGCACGTGGGGGTAACGAGGTGGGCGGCGAGGAGAGGCTCAGAGGGGTGGTTCTACTCAGGGTGTGGGAAGAGGAAGGTACTTCCTGGCACCCGCATTTGGAATCTGGACTGCACCCTCCCAGAAGCACTGTGATAATGTGCAGACAAGTTTGCATTATTATTAAAATGCATTATGAAATATGCTTTTGTAGACTGACCTCTTACTCATGTCTCTTATGCTAAAAATGTGTTCCATGTTCTAATCCATGATCTAGCTGTGAATGCTGTAGAAATCAACCAATTACTTTGTTGACATGGAATTACAGGGACTTAGTTTTTAATACCTTGCAAGCTACTTATCTAGAAGCCTCAGGTTCATGGTTATAAAAGGAGAGTAGTAATTCCTATCTCATAGGACTGAAAAAACTTTAAAGAGATTGTGTATTCAGCCTAGTGTAGTCCAAGAAAAATAAAGAGACAACTGTTTGCTTACATGGAGACAATTTTTAACACAGTTAATATTATACTCACTTTAATTTTTCAAAATTCTCAGGTTCTAAACTCCATATCTCTTCTACCTGGGCTCCTCGGCAACCTGAAATAAGGAATTATTTCTTTAGAAAACAAAGTATGGACTCATTTTTCTCCAGCATTAAATATTAACTAAAAGGTGTGCACATTTGGGATGATTATGACATGAGAAATTAAAATGGTAAAACTGACCAAGTTCAATCCTAGTCTAGCGGTTCTCAACTTGTGGGTCGCGACCATCGGAAAACACATATAGCATATCAGATATTTACATTACGATTCATAACAGTAGCAAAATTACGTTTTGAAGTAGCAACACATATAGCATATCAGATATTTACATTATGATTCATAACAGTAACAAAATTATGTTATGAAGTAGCAACGAAAATAATTTTATGGTTGGGGGTCACCACAACATGAAGTGTATTAAAGGGTCGCGGCATTAGGAAGGTTGAGAACCACTGCTCCATCCTGTACCATTTTCTAATCATCTGCAGTGGGAGTGTTTGCCTTTACGACTTAGAAGTTTCCGGAGCGTGCCTCCACTGACACGCCATCCACGTCTGTGCCTTCTCCACACCTTTTGCATCCACTTTTTCCCTGTCGCTAAGCTCTCCCAGCTCTGCCCTTGGCCCCCTTTTTTTCTTACTGTACATTTTTTAAGTGCTAAGAAATAACTGCCACTAACAGCGACTTCTCCTGAATTTTTATTCTATTCTCTTTTCAACTACCTCAGAGTATTTGATAGAATTTACCAGTGAAACCGTTTTGGCTGGAGTTATCTCTGTGAGAAGATTTTAAATTACAATTTTAATTTCTTTAATAAATAAAAGGTTAAGGGTTACCTATTTTTCTTGATTGAGCTTTGGTAATGTGTCTTTAAGGGAATGTGTATATTTCATTTAAGTTGTCAAATTTACTGGTATACAGATGCTTACAATATCCCCTTATTATCCTTTTAATGTCTGCAGATTCTGTAGTAACATCCTCTCTCTTCTTCCTGGTATTGGTCATCTGTGTGTCCTGTCCTCTTCTGATCAGTCTGGTTAGAAGTTTATCCATTTTATTGATCTTTAAGAAACCAGCTTTTGGTTTCATTGATTTTTCTTGATTTTTGTTTTATTTTTTAATTTATTGGGATGACATTGGTTAATATGATCATATAGGTTTCAGGCGTGGGTTTCTTTTTGATTTCAGAGAGGAAGGGAGAGAGACAGAGAAAGAAACATCAATGATGAGAGAGAATCATTGATCGGCTGCCTCCTGCACGGTCTGAGCCCTCAACCCGGGCATGTGCCCTTGACTGGAATCGAACCCAAGACCCTTCAGTCCACAGGCTGACGCTCTATCCACTGAGCCAAACCAGCTAGGGCTCAGGTGTGGGTTTCCATGTTACAAGATCCATATATTGCATGGTGCACCCACCACCCAAAGCCAAAATTAATGGTTGTACTTCCTCCTCTCTAACCCATACTTCACATCACACCAATCATCTCAGGCTCTGACCATTTTAAGAGACCTCTGGTTTCTCTCACTCCAATCTACTCTGCACACTACACACGGTACACCTTTCTCAGGCCTAGCAAACGTCATGTCAGCATTCAAATACCTTTGACAGTGAAGTCCCCAGCGACTGCAGGGCAACGCAAACTATACAACAGAGCATACAGTCTGGCCTCAGCTGATCTTTTCAGCTTCCGACGCAAATAAATACTCCTCCAGTCTGTTAGGTTATGTGTTAGTCACTTTGCTAGCTGCTCCCTGAGCCACACGTGTGGCTTGAACATCAGTGCTGTTTACGTCATTCCTTCTGCCTGTGTTCCTGTAACATTGGTTCACACTTGAAGACAGCACTCAGCACATTGCACCATGGTTTATTCACATTAAAAACCCTCACCCGCGCCCCGCGTGGCTCAGGGGTTCGCCTGTGAACCAGGGGGTCCTGGTTGGATTCCTGGTCGGGGCACATGCCCGGGTTGGGGCCCGACCCCCAGTAGGAGGCGTGCAAGAGGCGGCCGATCCGTGCTTCTCTCATCACTGACGTTTCAGTCTCTCTCCCCCTCCCTCTCTGAAGTTAACAAAAACATATTTAAAGGGAGAAAAAAAAATCCCCCAGAGCCTACCAGGGTACCTGACACATCGTAGGCCCACAATCTGCGCTTAGTAAGTGATAGTCCAAATATCCAGCTATGCACAGATCTGTGCCGACGTTTAATTTTTACCCCGAGTACAAGTTCTCACCTAACAGCTAGAATTAGTAACATTCCAGGAAATGTAACAGATAAAACTAAACGCACTGCCCCACCAAAAAAAAAAAAAAAAAAAAAAAAAAAAAAAAATGATAGTAAATCATCTAACTCTACAACTCAAAGAATTAGAAAGAGAGCAACAAGGAAAGCCCAGTGTGAACAGAAGGATGAAAATAATAAAAATCAGAATGGACATAGAGACCGAAAAAACAATACAGAACATCAATGAAACCAAGAGCTGGTTCTTTGAAAGGATAAACAAGATTGATAAACCCCTAGCCAGACTCACCAAGAAGCAAAGAGAGAGGACCCAAATAAACAAAATCAGAACA
>NW_006289087.1:7939945-7949153 GCF_000327345.1 Myotis davidii
TATTACCCCCTCCCCCTCCTCCCGCGGCCTCTGGCCAGAAGCGTTGACGGGATCTGGGTTCGGGAAGAAAGCTCTTCGTGGGGTGGAAGCTGTGCCCTGCAGTCGGGGGTCGGAGCGCGGGGATGATGGACTAGTGGTTCTCAACCTTCCTGATGCCGCGACCCTTTAATACAGTTCTTCATGTTGTGGTGACCCCCAACCATAAAATTATTTTTGTTGCCACTTCATAACTAATGTTGCTACTGTTATGAATCGGAATGTAAATATCTGATATGCAGAATGTATTTTCATTGTTACAAATCGAACATAATTACAACATAGTGATTAGTCACAAAAGCAATATGTAATTATGTATTCAATATGTGTTTTCCGATGGTCTTAGGCGACCCCCAGGTTGAGAACCGCTGGACTAGACCAGAGGGACGCCTCGGAGGAAGTGAGGTTGCAGAGACGTGCGGTGTTCATCTCAAAGAGTCCGTGATGAGTTAAGCCCCGCATGGCCCTCATTCGACAGGCTCTTGCAGAATGCTCGTGTTCAGATGAAAGTCTTGAGGAGTCTATTTTACTTATGCACAGGGACTATAGTCAGTGATATTGCAATGGCTACGTATGGTTTTAGGCGGCGGTAGAAATATCGGGGGACGCTTTGTAAAGTATACGGTTGTCTAACCACCGTGCTGTGCACAATATTGAATGCCAGCTGAAATTGAGATTTTTTTTAAACGTATTTTTCAAGTATATTTGTGCATCATTCCTTAAACCTCTTGAGTTCCAAGAAGAGCCTTTACCTTCGGGGGGGATGGGGGGGATGTTTTAGTGCATAAGACTGGTTCTTTGCTAATCAAACAGGTGACCTACGCCCTGGAGTTAGATAGTGAGCGTTGCCCTATGTGAAGCCACAAAGTAAAAACGATAAATTTTACCAGAACAACAGAATAGCTTTTATATTAAGGTAAGATGGATATAATGTGGAATAGAAGCAAAACTTTGTATCAAGTGTTTGATTTTTTTTTTAACTGGAACTTCCTTGAGGTTTGTCCCTGGGAGCCTCCCTCCGGCTGGGGCCTCAGTTCCCTTTGCCCAGTTCATTGTACTCAAATGGGAGGATGTGTAAGGCTCAGGGGTAGCCTTACAGCCTTAGCGGTCACACCTACGCGGAGTGTCACCAGGACCCAAAGGTGTTGGTGGTCATCTGTCGTCTTTTTTCATCTGTAATATTACGGTGAACTTGAGAGTGTTTTCTGTGCTAAATAAATGAAATCAAAACTCACAGGTATTTGAAACCTAACCTCATTCACATGGTGTCTCTTAAAGAAAGACCAGACCGAAAATTTAGCTCTTGGTACAACCTGCAAATAATCTGAAAAGGGGGTTAGGATTTCTTTACTTTCGTTGTTAAAATTTAATCCTAAGAGTTAGTTTTAAAAATCCAGATTCTAGGCCTTTGAGAAAAATTAAAGGATCTGGCAATACTAAGCCTGTACCACAGGCTGAAGGTGTGCGCCTTCGGGGCGGATGCTTGACTCGATCCACTCCTGCCCTTTCCCTGTCTTGGTGATACAGTCCTTTGAATGTGTGGCCCCAGTTTTTGCAGTGTTGGGTTTTTATGAGCTGCCTTGCACACTTTCTTTCATAAGTGTAAGTAAGCTCTTACAAAAGAATGAGTTTGATCTCTGGGGTGAAAGGTAGCATTTTCAAATAACATGATTAAGAGACGTTGGAAAGACTTCAAGTGTGAACCTTTACTATGTAGGAATCGGTAGGAGTAATATTTTATTAGTACTGTTAAAAGGTGCTATAACTTCTAATGAGTACGAGCAGAAAGAAGTGCTGTTACATAACAATGTCTGCTGAGTTATTCAGAGAATAAAGGTTCTAAGATCTTTCTTAGCCGTCAGCTACCCCTTTGATTCTCCATATGGGACTCCAGACCCCCTGCTGAGCTGCCTGCTGAGTCTCTGAAGCAACAAATTATAACTCAGAAATGTGACTTCTTAGTTGTTACTTCTGGCTATTATAGTACCACTTACTGAGCTTGAGTATTTTTATGCCCCGCTGATGTGGCTCAGTGGCTGTGTCGACCTATGAACCAGGAAGTCACAGTCAGGGTTCAATTCCAAGTAAAGGCACATGCCTGGGTTGCGGACCTCAATCCCTGGTAGGGGAGTATAGGAGGCAGCCAATCAATGATTCTCTTTCAGCATTGATGTTTCTCTCTCCCTCTCCCTTCCTCTCTAAAATCAGTAAGAAATATATTTTTTAAAATATTTTTATATCAAAAGACTTCATGGCAGATTTCAATAAGCATAGATTAAGAAGTGTTTCCCTTCTTACAATTTTACTGTGTCAATCTAGCAAGTAACATTTTGCTTTTTGTTAGGTTTCCTAAAAGACAGGAAAATGGAGGACTCTGTGAACCAACTGCAACCCCTAAATGAGAAGCAGATAGCCAATTCTGAAGATGGATATGTATGGCAAGTCACTGACTTGAATCGCCTCCACCGCTTCTTGTGTTTTGGTTCTGAAGGTGGGACTTACTATATCAAAGAACAGAAGTTGGGCCTTGAAAATGCCGAAGCTTTAATTAGATTGATTGAAGATGGCAGAGGATGTGAGGTGATCCAGGAGATCAAGTCATTCAGTCAAGAAGGCAGAACCGCCAAGCAGGAGCCCATGCTCTTCGCACTGGCCATTTGTTCCCAGTGTTCCGACATAAGCACAAAGCAGGCGGCATTTAAAGCTGTTGCTGAAGTCTGTCGCATCCCCACACATCTCTTCACGTTTATCCAGTTTAAGAAAGATCTGAGAGAAAGCATGAAATGTGGCATGTGGGGCCGTGCCCTCCGGAAGGCTATAGCAGACTGGTACAATGCGAAAGGCGGTATGGCCCTCGCTCTGGCAGTTACAAAATACAAACAAAGAAATGGCTGGTCTCACAAAGATCTGTTGAGATTGTCACATCTTAAACCCTCCAGTGAAGGTAAGCATAGCATCTTTTGGAGGAGAAGGGGTGCAGATATTGAATAAATAACAAATTTATTTGACATAAGACAGTTGTGTAATTTCTAGGAATAGCCTTTCGTTCTCAAAACATATTAATTCAAATATGTTTAAGGCCAATCTGGAAACACCTACCACAGGCAATCCAGACATTAGTAATCAAGACCCAAATGACATATCTCCATGTTAAAATGTCACCAGGCTAACGAAAACTCATCCAAATGATGATGGACTATGAAAGTAGCCTGGATGTGTTAAAGTCGTTAGCAAAACGCTCCTCACCAGTAGGTGGCAGACAGCCCGGCTCTGCAGCCCCTTCTCATTTTGCCCCCCTCCCTGCCTTCCAGGACACGTGTTCCATGGATCCTAAGGCTGCCTGAACTGGTGCTCTGAACGTAACAATTCAGGATATTAATTGTCTCCAAGCAGTCAGCCAGGGAACATGGTAACTTGGGCCAGTTTTCTATTCTGCCGGAAGAGGTTTTTGGGAAGTTAGTTGGACCTACAATAAATACTTAGTCTTTCTTAGAAGGAAATAAAAAATTTCAGTCAAGAATAAAGTGTGAACTTCCAGAAAAATCAACATGCCCAAAATTTTACTTTTTTTTTTTTTAAACACCAGAAGTGAAAGCTGAAAAGACGACCACTCACACAGGTTCAGGTTTCAGTTCTGCCCATTGCTTTGTGTCCTGGAGCCACATAACTGAACCTTTCTGAGCTCCTGCATCGTCACCTATGAAAGCGGGAGGAGGGGAAGTGACCCTCCTGGTGACTAATGTGACCGTGGATGCTCCTGATGTGTCCCAGCATTGTATAAAGCAGAGACATCACACAAAAGTCCATGTCCTTGTTTCTTTTGAAAAATACATGTTTTTTGGCAGCACTAAGCAAATACTTAGCTAAAATATTTGTCAGGGCATATTCTTAGTTCACCCCAGTCCTAACCACACTTTATTACATCACATGGCCTATTCATTTTACCCACCTTCCCCCCATAGACCTTAGAATTTGATAATTCCATTCCTTTCCCCACCTTTTTGCAGAACTGGAATGTAGTGCTTAGAATAACCACACCATTTATTGGCAGAGCGTAGGTTACAACCCAAGTTTCCTCACGCTCCCCTCCCCAATCCAAAGCTCATTTCAACTATTAAACACATTACTTTCCTTTTTTTAATATTTAGCCTATAATACTTTCTCAGCTATTAAAAAATTATAAGTTACCTACCTGTCCACATCCACTTATCTCTACTATTCATACATGCATAATCATCAGCTAAAAGAGACAATTATGAAATTAAATGAAATAGATCAGTACTTTTCAGAGGTGTTCTGAGATTATGGACCTAAGTCTGGCCTTATCTACCAAAGTTTCTAATGCTGATGTCTCCAAAAATAAAGCTCTAATGAAATGGAAATATAGGAGTTTTAAAATATATGTATATATTTTAAATTGATTTCAGAGAGGAAGGGAGAGGGGGCAAGAGAGAGAAACTTCAATAATGAGAGAGAATCATTGATTGACTGCCTCCTGCACATCCCCCACTGGGGATTGAGCCTGAAACCCGGGCATGTGCCCTGACCGGGAATCAAACTGACCTCCTGGTTCATAGGTCAACCACTGAGCAACACCAGCCAGGATAGTTTTTCTTTCTCCAAAGTTTCCTATTGAAGCAGTGATCAAATAAACAAAATTAACTAACTCTGTTTGATTAAATGTTTTTTATATCATGTATAACAGCATCACAGATGAAAGAAGTTCATTCCTGGGTGTCTACTTATGCCTTTCATAAAATGCCTTTACATAAACATGTTCTGTCGTTTACCTACTAATCCTACCTGCCTTTTCAATTCTCTATTTTGTTAAAGGACTTGCTATTGTGACCAAATACATTACAAAGGGCTGGAAAGAGGTCCAGGAGTTGTATAAAGAAAAAGCACTTTCTGCGGAGACTGAAAAACTATTAAAGTATCTGGAGGCTGTGGAGAAGGTGAAGCGCACAAAAGATGAGCTGGAAGTCATTCATCTGATAGAAGAGCACAGGTTGGTTAGGGAACAACTTCTGACAAATCACTTGAAGTCTAGAGAGGTAAGTAAAGTGTCCTATGTTACATCATGTGGTTAAACAGTGATGTATGGTATGTATAAAAAAGATAGCCCTAACCGGTTTGGCTCAGTGGATATAGAGCATCGGCCCGCGGACTGAAGGGTCCCAGGTTCGATTCCGGTCAAGGGCATGTACCTTGGTTGCGGGCACAACCCCAGGAGGGGGTGTGCAAGAGGCAGCTGATCGATGTTTCTCTCTCATCGATGTTTCAAACTCTCTATCCCTCTCCCTTCCTCTCTGTAAAAAATCAATAAAATATATATTTTTTAAAAAAGAAAAAGATAAACTGTGGGTACCTATATATTCATTAAAGAAAAACACCTAACAGTGCCCACAGGTAGTTGCATTCAATAGTGTTCAAGAACAAGTTAGTTTATTTGCTAAGACTTTGACCATTTTGCACATTTTTTACTTTGAAATTGATCTGAACTCCCAAAGAAAGTCTTAGAGAATATATTATTATTATTGGCACAGGTATGTTTTACTAATTCATCATTTTCTATGTTTCTGCCTCTTATTGCAATAGGTATGGAAGGCTTTGTTACAAGAAATGCCTTTAACTGCATTACTAAGAAATCTAGGAAAGATGACTGCTAACTCAGTACTTGAACCAGGAAATTCAGAAGTATCTTTAGTATGTGAAAAACTCTGTAATGAGAAACTATTGAAAAAGGTAAGCGTTCCCTTTATTAGCTACTACTGATTGGAAAGGTTGCTCCTAAATTTTGGAAATGCCATCAGCGTATGTTTTAGGTGTTCTGAGATTTCTCATACCAAGTTGCATTTGACTCTGAAAGCTAAGATTAATATGTCCTTGTTTTTCTCTTTTCTTTATGAAATACATTCGCTCAATAACAAATACCTAAGGCACATAATTGCTCTTTTCATTTGAAGTTTCACTGACTCTCTGTCTTCATCTTGTTTCCAGGCTCGTGTACATCCATTTCATGTTTTAATCGCTTTGGAGACTTACAAAACGGGGCATGGGCTCAGAGGAAAACTGAAGTGGCGTCCCGACGAAGACATTTTGAAAGCTTTGGATGCCGCTTTTTACAAAACATTTAAGGTGATGTTTTGATTTTTGTTTTAAAACAAATGACACAGGTAGGACTTGGTATCTTGTGTAAAAACACATTTTAAAGATATTGTTTAAATATTTTGATTACTCATTTGTTCTTGTGAGAAGAATGTCCACTTTTCCATTTCAGTTCCGCAAAGTACTGAAATTTCTAAAAGTTAGGCAAGAAAAAACAAAACATCCAAATTAGAAATCAATAAAAATTATCTCTGTTCTCAGGTGACACGATCTTAAATGTGAAAAAGCCTTAAATAATCCGTAAGAAACTACTAGAGCTAACAAAATCAGCAAAGTTGCAGGATACAAAACCCGTAGGCAAAAATCAGTAGTATCCAAAGGCTAAGAAAACATGTCCACTTACAGTAGCATCGAAAAGAATAAAACACGTAGGGATAAATTTAACTATGGAGGTGTAAGACTTGTACACTGAATACTACAAAATATTGCTGAATGAAACGACATAAATGGTAAGACATTTTATGTTTATAGTTTGAAGGACTTAATATTAGTAAGATGACAGTACTACCCAAAGCAATCTACATATTCCATGCAATCCTTATGGTATGTTTTACAGAAATAGAAAAACCTGTTCTAAAACTTTATGTGGTCTTTAAGGGAACCTCCAAATAGCACAACCAATCTTCTAAAAGAAGAACACAGTTTGAAGACTTATACTTGGAAACTACAGATTTCAAAATTTACTGCAGAGATGTAGTAATCACAACAGTGATACACATTAAGACAGTGATAAAGACCAGAGAAATAGAAAACAGAGCCAAGAAATAAACTCACATTATGGCCAATCGATTTTTTCTTTTTAAAAATTAGTATATTTTTTAATACAGTTTGCATACACTATATTAGTTTGAGGTGTACAACATAATTAGACATGTAATATACTTTACAAAGTGCTCATCCTAAATCTAGTACCCTTCTAACACCATACATAATTATGACATTATTACTGTATTCCTTATAGTGTAGTTTACATGGTCCATTGATTTTTGACACAAGTATCAAAACAGTTCAATGGGGAATAGTATATAAATGGTGATGGGAAAACTTGATATCCACATGCAAAAGAATAAAATGGAACCGTTACTTTATACCATATAAAGAAATTAAAGTGGCTCTGACTGGTTTGGCTCAGTGGATGGAGTGTTGGCCTGCGGACTGAAGGGTCCCAGGTTTGATTCTGGTCAAGGGCACATCCCCAGTAAGGGGTGTATGGGAGGCAGCTGATCGATGCTTCTCTCTCATCGATGTTTCTGACTCTCTATGCCTCTCCCTTCCTCTCTGTGGAAAATCAATAAAATATATTTTTTTAAAGAAATTAAAGTGGATCAGACCTATATTTAAGTGCTAAAACTATAAAATACAAACTTCTTAAAAAAAAAACACCAGTGAATGCTTCATAATATTGGACTTGGTAATAGTTTCTTAGATATGACACCAAAAGAATGGGCAGCAAAAGAAAAAGATAAATTGAACTTCCATCAAAACATAAATCTTTTGTGCATCAAAGGATACTAGCAAGAGAGTGAAAAGATAACCTACAGAATAGGGGAAAGTATTTGCAGATCATATATCTGATATTGTTTTGATGTTCAGAATATATAGAAACAAAGACAACAGTAAAAATACAAAGAACTCAATTCAAAAATAGAGTACTCGAATAGACATTTCTTCAGATATATAGATGGCCAATAAGCACATAAAAAGATGGTCGGCATCATGTGTCATTGGGGGAATGCAGCTCAAAACCACAATGAGGTACCACCTCACACTTGTTGGGTGGCTCGTATCAAAAGGCAGAAATAACGAGCAAGAATTGAAACTAGCCTATTGCTGGTACAACCCTGTGGAAAAGCTTGGTGTTCCTCTGAAAGTTAAAAGTTGAATTGCCATACCATCCAGCCGTTCTACCATTTATGTATTTACCCAAAAGAACTGAAAAGGGACTCAGATACTTGTACATGAGTATTCATAGGAGCATTATTCAGGTAAAAACAGCCCAAGTGTGCATCAACAGGTGAATGGATAAACAAAATATGGCCCTACTCAGCCTTACAAAGGGAATGGAAATAGAAACATGCTACATGGATGAACCTTGAAAACATGGTGCTAAGTGAAATAAACCAGACACAAAAGGTCAAGTGTTATATTATTTACCTTAAATGAGGTACTTAGTAGGTAAATTCATAGAGACAGAAAGTAAAATAGAAGTTGTCAGGGGCTAGAGGGAGGGAGGAATGGGGAGTTATTTAGTAGGTACCGATTTTGTTTGAAATAATGAAAAAGTTTTGGAAATGGTGGTTACATAACATTGTGAATGTACTTAATGATTTAAAATTTAATCTTAGAATTTCTATGATTAATTTTAATAATTATCTCATTTGTTTTCTCTCTATAGACAGTTGAGCCAACCGGAAAGCGTTTCTTGCTGGCTGTTGATGTCAGTGCTTCTATGGACCAGAGAGTTTTGGGTAGTGTCCTCAACGCCAGCACCGTTGCCGCTGCGATGTGCATGGTGAGAACACTGAGGCAGTTCGCCGTGTCTGCCACCCTAAGAACATGTTTGCTGTGGGGAAGAACTGTAGACCTAAATAAATGGGCTCAACGATTAGGTTTCCACTTCTTTTTGTCAATTTGACATATTTGACAGTTTTATTTCATACTAGTGGCCTGGTGCACAAAATTCATGCACATTAAAAGGGGATTAATTAGAGGAGGTATTTTAATATTGCTATTTGCCCTTTCTCTGTAATAGAAGTGTCAGAGATGAAAGAAAATTAGTAAAATGTATATGAAAATCTTCCTCCTGTCAGAGTCTGGGGCACGCCACAGGACCCAGAGTCAAGTCCCTGCCCACCTGCGTATACCTTGAAATCACGTGAGACCCAGACCCAGTTGGCCCCACTTCCATTGGGCGAGATCCAGACCTGGCTGGTCCCACCCCTGTCAAGACCTGCTGGGTGGGGCGCAGCCTCAGGTTCCCCATCAAGCCCCGCTGGGGGGGGGG
>NW_006289087.1:7949312-7965025 GCF_000327345.1 Myotis davidii
AGGGGCATGGGGAGAACACTGAGGCAGTTCGCCGTGTCTGCCACCCTAAGAACATGTTTGCTGTGGGGAAGAACTGTAGACCTAAATAAATGGGCTCAACGATTAGGTTTCCACTTCTTTTTGTCAATTTGACATATTTGACAGTTTTATTTCATACTAGTGGCCTGGTGCACAAAATTCATGCACATTAAAAGGGGATTAATTAGAGGAGGTATTTTAATATTGCTATTTGCCCTTTCTCTGTAATAGAAGTGTCAGAGATGAAAGAAAATTAGTAAAATGTATATGAAAATCTTCCTCCTGTCAGAGTCTGGGGCACGCCACAGGACCCAGAGTCAAGTCCCTGCCCACCTGCGTATACCTTGAAATCACGTGAGACCCAGACCCAGTTGGCCCCACTTCCATTGGGCGAGATCCAGACCTGGCTGGTCCCACCCCTGTCAAGCCCTGCTGGGTGGGGCGCAGCCTCAGGTTCCCCATCAAGCCCCGCTGGGTGGGGGGTGCAGTCTCAAGTCCCCCAGCGCACCCTCAGGTCCTCTGGGGTGGGGGGCACGGCCTCAGGTCCCCCGAATATAGTACGTTTGAGGAAGTAGACAATGTTTAGGAAACTACTAATACATATAGAAGTGCAAAGATCAGAAACTGGTTAACAGTAGTCAGGAGACTTCAGTTTCCACCTGCCTGTCACTAGATAGCTGTTAAATGAATCATGGATGAGCTTCTTAATTTCTCCTCTGTGGCTGTATTCCTATTTAATGAAATGAAAAGAATATATTCTATCTGCTTCAGAGGGTTGTTGTGAAAAGGAGTTTAAAATAGGCATCATAGTGTGTTTCCTTTAAAGGTGATGTTTTATGAACTTCAAGTATGTGTTTATTTCTCTCAAATCTCCTGAAAATTACTACCATTGAATTTTTCAGGTTGTCTCACGAACAGAAAAAGAGTCTCACATAGTTGCTTTTTCAGATGAGATGGTTCGATGTCCCGTAACTACAGATATGAGTTTACAACAGGTTTTAATGGCTATGAGTCAGGTAACAAACTATTTTATTAGTTTATACTGTATAATCATTGTTATTGCTGTCGTGTGTGATATTAATGCATTTGTGAGAACAAATTGTTTCATCTCAATTTTTTCATGAGCATGAAATAAATATATAGGCTTTGGGAAGACTTATGTATTGGCTCAAAATACAATGATAATGTAAAAAATAGTACTTTTAAATATTTCATTATTTCACTAGTGTCCCGGTGCATGGATTTGTAAACATTGAAGGGAAATTAATTAGAAGAAATATTTTAATATCACTATTTGCCCTTTCTCTGTAATAGAACTGTCAACCAAATTCACGATCGACAATGACAGTTCAAAACTGTGTGTGTGTGTGTGTGTGTGTGTGTGTGTGAAAGAGAGAGAGAGAGAGATTGGTGCCAGCGAGAGCTTAAGGTTAGGGAACGTGCGCGAGTCAGCTTAGCCTTTTATATATATAGAAGATTATGGAAACTTATTCTTACTCATTTTTTGTTCTGAGTTAGATCCCAGCAGGTGGAACTGATTGCTCCCTTCCAATGATCTGGGCACAAAAGACAAATACAGCTGCTGATGTCTTCATTGTGTTCACGGATAACGAGACCTTTGCTGGAAGTGTCCACCCTGCTGTCGCTCTGAGGCAGTATCGGAAGGTAACACACATTCTGATACTCGCTCACCCCATAAAAGTCTCAGTTCTCAAACATTCACTGCTTTTCCAAAAACAAGCTATGAATGTATACAACATCAGTAATGGACTCAGCAGTACTTGAAAAGTATTGGCTACACCTATATATTTCCACCAGTTCCAATTCTATACATTACTAAGAATATCCTTTATCAGTGGTATTTTTTAATGATTCAGTGTGTTCCTTGAAATATTAAGGTGTCATTTATGATTTTTGTTAAAGGACTACATAAAGTTAAACCAAAGCTATAGTCTATGGTTTAAGTTACATGGATATTTCTGGGTTCTAATCTGTGCTCTCGAATTGTGCTTTCTGAAATGAGTGAGATGTTCTATATCCACATGGTAGCTGCTAGTCACGTGGGCTGTTGAGCTCTTGAAGTGTAGCTAGTGTGACTCGCAATAGAAATAAAACTCGATGAAGAGCAGTGGGTCTCAAAGCGTGGTTTCCCTACCAGCATTACCTAACACTGTGTTACAGATGCAAATCCTGGGACCCGGTGGGAGACCTGCTGAATCAGAAACTCTGTTGGGATTATGCTTTACAAGCCCTTAGGTTGGAGAACAACAAGTGAGAGAACAGAATTTGGAGTCAGGATAGCCTGGGTTCTGAGTCCTGGTCCTTCTCTTACTGACTGTGGACCTGAGCATATTATTGAACTCTGATACATGCTTACCTTTAGGGTTGTCCCAATAAATACACTAGGTAAATTCCTTAAAGAGCCCATTACAGTTTCTGACACTCACTGATGGTTGTTTTATCTCAGAAAATCAACTACTTTAACAAGCCATAGCTGTAGAGAACAAATTCATGTAAAAAGTATATATTATAATTAGCAAAGTTAATAATCCTGGTGAAATATCTCCTTATATTAAGTCTACCTGCACATACACTGTCCAGTGTTTAATATGTTGGTAAAAATGGCCTCACCCCTGAATATCCTGACAGGTTTGATAAGTACAGAGTCCCCAGGTTGCTCAGGAAGGTGCTCTGTGGCCCACAGAACAAGGAACGTAGAACAGAGAAAACGGGAATTTCAGACAGGCTGTTGACAAAATGTTATTGTCTAGTCTGAAGATCACAGTCGGGCCTTGAAAGATTGACAGATTTTATGTAGAGAGGGTGAAAAAAGAACGTAATGGAAAGCTGATAGAACTTAAAGTGTTAATTTTGAAGGTTTTTTGCTTTTATACAATTTTTTAAAATGTGTATTTTGATCTTTACCTACAGAAAATGAACATTCCAGCTAAGTTGATTGTTTGTGGAATGACATCAAATGGTTTCACCATTGCAGACCCAGAGGACAGAGGCATGTTGGATATGTGTGGCTTTGACACTGGAGCGCTGGACGTAATTCGCAATTTCACGTTGGATGTGATCTAACCATAAGCACCAGCACGATTAGTGATCTCGCTAAAAATACGCAGCTACTTCCCAGCTAATCTTAATCCAGTGAGAGATAAGATGCTGGCATAGCATGTGCATAATGGAAAGTTTACCTAACCACAAAAAGGAAAAATAAGATAAGCCCAAAGTTCACTCTATCAACCTAACTCCTGGGAAGTAGCTTCGGAATTCACTGTAGCTCCCTCTGATAGAGAGCTGGTAGACACTGTAACATAGTCCCACAGGTTTGCTTTGGTAAATAATCACATTTGTATTTAAACGAAGTAAGAGCCAAATTTGTAAGTAGTAGTTCCGCATCATGTCACTTGTTTGGAAAGTGCTTAAAGTTTTCTTAAATGTTTTCATTGGGAAAGGACAGCTTTGATAATGTCCATCAACTCTGAAATGCACTGGACCATTAACTGTGATGGCATATAAAGCTCATCTGTGAAACAGCAGCCACGACCAAGGGATAAGTAATGAGTTTTACAGATTCCTTTAAGCGTTTTCTAAGGTCACGTAAATAGCTTTCTTATTCGGTAAAAACAGATTTTGCCTCATGTCTTATTTACACTGAGAGAAGTATTACCATTAACCAGAAACACAACAGAAAGGCCACCCTTGGCTGGGGACGCTAAGGCTAGTGTTGCCTGAGGAAGTCTGAGGTGTTGTGTTCTGGTCCGTTTTATTGCTGTGAGTTGAGGGTGTGACTTGACAGTTTCCCCCAGTTGTAACAACATAGCCACACTAAGTCATACTTCCTTTTTTACTCATGCTCTTAAATGCAAATAACATAAAATGGTCCAAGCATTTAACTCCCCCACTTATAATCTGAAAATGACAAATCTCAACTATAATTGGATTCGCTTTTTCCTAACTGTAAAATCAATACTGTTCTAATTTTTAACTTTTTTAGCCAATTGTACATCGGTTCTAATTGTAAGCATGTCAGTGGCCTATTTCTTTGTTCGCTATTCATTGTGACAAAACATTCTTGGTAGAGTAAAATTAAAACAATAAAGCAAGCTAGGTCTTTCAGGTTTGAAAGGCAATTTTTGAGTAGTATATTATCACTAACCAGTTTGTAAGAAAGTACTTTTTTCTATTTTATTGTGTATATTAAACTTCTTTTCATTACACTAAAGTGCATTATTTTCTTGAGCTAATACCTCTTCTTTGTGGGGAGGTTTAACTTATTTAAATGCCAATAACTTTCCTTATAATTACATGGTTGTCTATGCTTACCCATAAAACTTCAATTTTTATGTATTTAAGTAATAATAGAGGACTTAGGGGGATTTTTATAAACTCATCACATGTAAAAAGACAGACTAGTAAATGTTCATTGTAGCATTTCATGTGCTTGGGGTTTAGAGACTTTGTTCGGGAGTTCGGGGACTTCAGTAGAGTTAGAACTTGTGTTGATATTGTCCTGTTTTAGGGGAGATTGGGGCTCTAGGAGTGACAAGAAAATGCTTCTTTCACATGTATTTGATGTATAATACTAGCCCTGATGTGTAGGCTTCAAGGCAACTTACAGCAATGTTGTGATTTACCTGAGATTTTTTTAGTCAGCAAAACTAGCAGCATCCTCACATCAAAAAAACCCACACTGCTTCTAATATCATTTTGTCTTATTCCTCTGTCACACATTGGATTTAACATATTAGCTTTTATGTTCAGATTGAATTTGACGTTTAAAGAACCTAATAGAATTGTGTCCCATCATTTTTTAAGTACACCCAATCCTAATTTTAAAAAATCATAAAGTAATCATTTGATTCCTAATTGAAATTAAATGTAGCATAAAAGTGTATTCCTTTCAGTTATGTACTGTTCCTATAGTGTTTTTAGACAGATCTATTCATGAGCTGATGTGAAAATCATCAGAGAAGTAAGATTAGAAATATCTTATAAGTTGAATTAAATGGATTAGGGAACAATTTAAGAAAGAAGGAAAAGAAACAAAAACAGAAAAAACCACCACAGAAAGTAAGTTTATTTTCAAATCCTGGAGTTTTAGAGCTGGACCAAACCTTAGAAATGTAAAAAGATGATTTTTTTTTTTTTTAAGGTTAGGGAACTGGGGTTCAAGAAAGGGTTGCTTTGGAGCACTAGATCTAGAAATCTTCATTTCAGTATTCACATCCCCACAAAATAGGAAAACTGACAAGAACAGGGATGAAAATAGAATTATTCAAGACTTTTATCTCTTAGGTATTGGGAAATAATGTATATAATTGCTGAAAAATAGAAAACCAAATTATAAACATATACTTCTGTTCATAGTAATCCTCAAGCACAATGTTTTTAATAACAATGTTGCTATATAATACACTCCTATAAGAAAATAAAAAAAACTTTACCTCGTGATTAAAATGTATTCAAGTGATAAAATTAATAAACTTTATTTCCTAGAAAATATATATAAATATTTTCAGGATAAATTTGTAATTAGTAAAACAAAAACTATTGCTAAAGTCCTATCCTTCCTTATTAGTTGATATTTCTTGGAAATTCTATTAACTGTCATGTTATTTAGTAACTTTTGTAGGTATATTGTTGAGGAAGATACTAGGGAATGGGATTCAGTGTTACCTCTCTGGAAGCTTTTACTGTGTGCTGTAGCGCCCAGTTTAGCCTATGTGATTCAGTTTTGCTATTTTTACAGAGTAACATCTGATGCTTAGATCATAGGAAAATCGATATCTATATAAAAGTTTAAGTTAGGATGAGGGCTTACAATACAAATTAGAACTTAATAGGATATGTATTTTGAAACAAAATGGTCATGGGAAATAGCTTATAACTTCTGAGTGGGAAAATGTGGAAGAAAAATTTTCATTATTCTCTGATCAAGAGAAAGAAGGAATATACCAAGTCAAACAACACCCCTCTCCCCCCATAGATGGACCTAGAAAAACAAGCTCTAACTCCAAATGAGGAGATGCTACAAACATCTTTTAATGGGGGGGATGAGGACACATTTGTAATACCTTAATAAAGAATTTAAAAAATAAAATAAATCAGGACATTACAAATGATATAATACCGTTTTATGAGGCTTCTTCCCCTCTCATTTTCTGAGGTTTTGCAAAAAGAAATTATTTTGGAAACTTTAAGGCAGAATCTCTGAATAAAGTTGATCTGACAAGTGAGGAGCATCATTCAAAGCACAAAGCCATATCTAAATGATAAAATGATGATCACCCACTGAGATATTGTACCTAAAGACACTGCACAGGATGTATTTTCATTGTTACAAATTGAACATAATTAAAGCATACTGATTAATCACAAAAACAATATGTAATTATATATGTGTTTTCCGATGGTCTTAGGCAACCCCTGTGAAAGGGTCGTTCAACCCCCAAAGAGGTCGCGACCCACAGGGTGAGAACCGCTGCTCTAGAGAATGCCATGTAGCCTCAATGTAAACATGCTCGGGGAACAATTAGGAAAAAAAGATAAGGTAAGCTATGGATTAGTTGCATTTAATGTATGGATTTTCTTTACTATTTCCCTGATACTGGCTAATCTCTTTGTTGGAAGACTACGTGTTATAACTCTATTTTTCTTATAAAACTCCTGACATTTTCGTCATTTTTATTTTTCTAGTCTTGCTCTATCTGGGTAATAAAATGAATGGTAGAAAAATCACCCGCATTTAGATTTGGGAAGAATCTTTTGCAGATTGCTTTGTGTTGTAGATTTAAGATCATGTTTTTCTTTTTTTAAAAATATTTTTTATTAGTTTCAGAGAGGAAGGGAGAGGGGAGAGAGAGATGGAAACATCAATGATGAAAGAGAATCATTGATGGGCTGCCGCCTGCACACCCCTATTGGGGATGGAGCCGGCAACCCAAGCATGTGCCCTGACCAGGAATCGAACCCTGGCCTTTTCGTTTATGGGACACTCAACCACTAAGCCAGACGATCCAGGCCATATTTTTTTTCAAATTGATAGGCCTCTTGGAAAAATATATTGATCTCCCCAAATCAAGTTATGTGTATACATTTTGTATTAGATATTTGCACTCTTCGAAAAATAAGTAACTGAATACTCTTTCAGAAAATAGTATGTTTCAATCTTTATATTTGCATAATTATAGAGACCACTGTCAAAATCTTTAGTCTAAGTACTTCACTAAGCTTGTAGCAAACAAAGTTTTCTAAATGGCATGTATTTACCTTAAACCCTTTTTTAAAATTAGTGAGCTTTATTTTTAAAAACTTATTATGAAGATAATTTTTTAAAATCCTGCAGTAATGTTTTTCGTGAAAAAACTAATATAGTTTAGCATAAATTCTGAATAAAATTATAATAAATGACACATTTCCCTAAACCCTGAAAATACCAAATTATATTAGAAATTGGTAGAAAGAAGCATAAGCTAGAGTAGTTATATTACAAAATTCTATTACTGAAATTAAGTTAATAATTTTCAATGAGAATTAATTTTGTAAATACAATGAAAATACACAAAAGCTCCCTGACCAGTTTGGCTCAGTGGATATAGTGTCGGCCTGCGGACTAAAGGGTTCCAGGTTCGATTCCGGTCAAGGGCATGTGCCTTGGTTGCGGGCACATCCCTAGTGGGGGGCGTGCAGGAGGCAGCTGATCGATGTTTCTCTCTCATCGATGTTTCTGACTCTCTGTCCCTCTCCCTTCCTCTCTGTAAAAAATCAATAAAATATATACAGTTATACAGTTCCAAAAAAAAAAAGCTAGGTCTGAATTGAAAGTGCTTTTCCTTTGCTTCTATTCAGCACCACCATGAGTCATACTAATTGTGGAAATACGTGACGATATTTAATTTTAAAATATATTTAACTTTTAGTAGTTTTAGAAATTATCAGAATCTGCTTGCACAAAAAAAATAGTAAGGTAGCTATGTTGCTGCTGGTTTCCCTTAATGAACACTTGGATTATTAAGGATAGTGACTGAGGTTAAAGGCTTGCTATTTTATTACTATCACCACATAAGTGATGGATATTGTATCAATACAAACACTGAATGGAAACTTCTGTTTCAAGTACTTGTTAGGCTTTATTTGCAATGTAAACTTTAGAATCCATACCAGCCAAATTAAAATTTAAATATATGTATTTGATGAATAGCCAGGAAAAAATGATTTTGTTGCACTATTCTAAATATAGACTATTTGGTATGGCGTGACTTGACATAACTTTTATAGAGCATTTGACTTCTATTCCTTTTATTGCCAGCTTCTGATAAGAAGTCCAAAGGGATGAGATATATATAAGAGCTTTCTTTAATTGGTTGGGGGAGGGGCATTACCTAGTTCTAAATGTGCATGTGCTTTATATAAAGGCTTTGATTTCCGTGATTGGCCACTTAAGGAATATTTAAATTACACTGACTAATGCCTGCACAGAATAAAAGTTAAGGGTACAAGAGCCTTAAAGTGAAAAACATGATCCTTTTGACTGCCTTACAACATGACTGACTAGCTCTCTAACACAGGCATACTGGTTCCTTTCCATGGGTCTGTTCAGTAAGTGGTGCCTTAGTAGTGTTGGTGTTTCCGAAATACAGAACTCACAGGGTCTTTGAGAGCTTCCACTCTTCCGTACTGAATGGGAATTTAACTATCAAGTTTTCAAACCTGGTCGTACATTTGTAGTGGAAGCACCCGTGAACAGGATAATCTGGGGCACTGGTGTGTTACTACATACGTGACTGTTAACATCAGTACTATTTTGTGGTAGTTTGAGGTTTTTTATTGTTTTATATAACAAATTATCCAAGAAGCTGGACTTTACGTAACATCTCTAAGGACCAATTTGCATACCGTATTTTAAACACTAAAAAAAAAAACAGTTATACAGTTCCAAAAAAAAGTTAATTTTTTAAGGGGATTTTTCAAGACAAAAATATTTTGTTTTGAGTCTACAAGCAAATTTTATTCAAAATGAAATGAGTGAATGTAGCTGTAAAAACATTACGACTATTGTGATTTGTTTGATTACATTCACATTTTTACATTCACTTTGCCTTTCAAAGCAGGAATCTTTGGAGCAACTGAAAGAAAACTTTAAATTGTCAAGCCGGTGCTTAAAAGTATATAATTTCAATTTATAACAAGTCTCATTTTAAAGGACAGGGACCCAGAAGGAGGTGGGGATGGGGGGGTCCTAGGTCTGTTGATAAACTCACTGATGCTTTGTTGAGTCTTCCAAGTTTTCAGTGTAAATAAAATACCTAACAATGTAATTTTGCTGTTTTCTGATAGAAAATGGAAGAAATACTAATGTATTAAATTTATTTCATGATAAAACAGATTTCACCCATACTGTGAAATCCTGACTATCTTTGCAAAATACCATATTAAAAAAATCGTCTTAGACACGGATGTAGGTGGGCACTATGCAAGCTGTTGCTGGTCAGTTGTATCATTGTAGATGTTGCTAGAAGTACCAAATAAAGTCTGTGCACTTCCAATAATCGTCTTTCTATTTCTTGAAAGAAGTAAGAATTTTAAGATTATCATATGCCTTATAAATTCTAAGGCTTTTAGTGATATGTTATATTTGAATAAGATGAAGATAAGATTTTGATAACACTGGCCTTACAGTGCCTCTTTACATACTATTGTGTATAAGTATTTATTTAAAATATATGTGGTTTCAATTATAGGACCAAAACTACTGAATTTAATCAAAATGCACTTTCTTAAGACTTTTAAACAGGATTTTTTTGTGTGTGAAAAAATCTACTCAAAATCGCCTTTGGGGAAAGTTGACAGCAAAAGTCAGCTATGCAAATAAACCCTTTTGTTTCAGTGCCAATTTGCAGAAATTTCTATCTGAATTCCCATAAATTTTTTCTGAAAATTTCTAAGATTGGAGCTGGAAGTTAGGCAGAGGGTGAAATCAAGTTACATGATAATATACCAACCACAACTTTGAACATTAGGTTGATTTTATAGTTCTCTATTTAAAGATGATAGTCAACAGTTGTATGGAGAAAGGAAGATCAAAAACCATACGTTTCTCTATAGATGAAGGAAATGACTTAAAACCTTAAACCTTATGAAGACTTGACTTTAAAAATATTGCTTACATGGTGTCTTTTATAATATATACTAGAGGCCTGGTGCACAAATTCGTGCACCAGTGGGGTCCCTTGGCCTGGCCTGTGGGATCCCGCCGAAACCAACTCTCCGACATCCCGGAGGGGTTCCAGATTGTGAGAGGGCGCAGGCCAAGGGACCTCACCAGTGCACAATTAGGGCGGGGAAGGATGCAGGAGGTTGGCTAGGGAGGGATTATGGGAGGGCTCCAGGGTCCAGCCTGTCTTGCTCAGTCCTGATTGGCCAGATCCCAGCAGCAAGCTAACCTACTGGTCAGAGCATCTGTCCCCTGGTGGTCAGTGTATATTATAGTGACTGGTCGACAGTCTGCCTCCTGGTGATCAATGCATCATAGTGAGCAGTTGAGCAGCCTTAGTATATCATTAGCATATTATGCTTTGATTGAACAAATGACCACTTAGCATATTAGGCTCTTATTATATAGGATTAGTTAGAACACAATAAAATCCAGATACATTTAAACCAGACACACCTTTTTTCCTCAACAGATTTCCAGCTTCCCAATTAGATCATTGGAAGTTTAAGTGTAAATTCGTGATAAAATGAGAAAACAAATGGCCTATTTTTTAAAATATTAGTGGGCCTCAGTAAACAATTTATCTTTCAGATCTTAACATTAAACATAAGAGGACTGAGTAAAAAAGTTAACACTTTTCTTAAACTGGTCATTCTTTCTAACCTATGGTTCTGGGGGGGGTGGGGGGAGGTTCCCACCCAGTTTCTTCTTAGATTCTATACTTTCATCAAGCTGAAAGGTGTTGCAGACTGAATGTGTCTCCCCAACATTTACTGTTGAAACCCTCACCCCCAGTGCGATGGTGTTTGAGGAGAAGGGCTTTGGGAGGTAACCAGGCCTTAGCCCTGGTGATGGGTGGCTGAGAGCTTGCGTTCTCTGCCACGAAGACACAGCAAGGCCCTGGCAAGAACCCAATCAGCCGGCACCTCCATCTCGGACTCGCAGCCGCCAGAAGAGCAGGAATAAACGTCTGTTGTCTCCCTCGTCCCGTGGACGAAACGTCTAGCAGCCATGCAAAGGCATGGGGAGGCAGAAGTCGCCCATACCATGGGAGCGGGGACCTGGGCAAACCCCGGCCGGGTCCATAGCCGGGCCCTGCGACAGGCCCACGCTCACCTGCAGCTCCACTTACCTGCAGCCTCCTCGCATCCGGAAACATCCAATGGAAAAACCGCAGGAAGAACCCACGCACCGGGCCACCTGCGTGCTGGTCTGGGCGTGCGGTGAAAGCTCGCGTGGTGAGTCTCGCGAGGTGATGTCTCGCGCGAGCGGGCGCGCGCACACAGTGAAATCTCGCGTGATGAAATCTCGCGAGGTCCTCCCCTGCGCATGCTCCTGCCCGTGCGTCACGTCGTGGCCGCGCCTGGGCAGGTGGACTGTGGCGGAGGCCCAGTGCTGCGGACGGTCACCCTTGTTCCAGTCACCGGCGGCCCCACGGGCAGGAGCAGTGATGCTGGGAAGCGGGGTGCACCCGAGAGGAGCCGGGAAATGCTGCTCGTGTGTGACGAGGTGAGTGAGGGCGGTGAGGCCCTGCGCCTGAGAGCGGGCCCAGACCCCCGTGTTGTTAATACGGGGCTTTGTCATACTTTTTTAAAAAAATATTTTTATTGATTTCAGAGAGGAAGGGAGAGGGAGAAGGAGATAGAAACATCAAAGATGAGAATCATTGATCAGCTGCCTCCTGCACGCCCCCTGCTGGGGATCAAGCTGGCAACCTGGGCATGTGCCCTTGACCGGAATCGAACCTGGGACCCTGCAGTCCGCAGGCTGAGGCTCTACCCATTGAACCACACCGGCCAGGGCTGTCATACTTGTTCTGTAAGTTACCCTTCCGCCCTCCCTGTGCCGAATCCTAAGCGAGCACAGTGCGCATGTGCAGGGGAGAGCCTGGTGCCTTCAGGGGTGCACCAGCCCGGACGCTCTGCACACCCGTCCTTTAGGGTTTTTATGGGGGATTCACCCCACAGGGAGAGTAAGTCATCCCTGAAGTCCCTCGTCCAGCCCTTCCCCCTCCCTGAGGTGGGAATGGGCGCAAAGGTCCAGCCCTCTCCCACTTGCTTGGTTCCCCTGGCCGCCGGCCCCCATCCTTCCTGGTTTTGCAGAGGTTCCCTCCTCCACACCGTGCAAATGCACAGGGACGGGCCCACGGGAGAGCATCAGAGTTTAACACCCGCGCGCGGGGATTCACGTAGGCATGAACCCCTACCCCCCAACAGGCACCGTTCACTGTGTGTGTCGGACATTTGCGCAAAGAATGGGGCCTTAGATTTCAGAAGTGAGGATGGGGGTTTCCACGAGTTGAGTCAGAGCTGCACACACGTGGCGGGAAAAATCCCCGATAGGCGACTGGGAAACGGTGGGACCTGGGGTATGTGGCTGACAGGCACCCGTGAAGCCCTGTTCTGCGTCCACACTTAATGCAGATTCCGCGAAGGTGGCATCCTCAGGTCCCCCTGGAGCAGGTCTTCTTGAATCTCTTGGGCAGGAAATGGGGGGGAAGAGTGGGAAGTTCTGAGCCTTTTGTTTCTTAATAAGCAGCTGAAAATCAATACCCCAAAGGCAGCTCCACGGTGGCCAAACTCTGGTTCCCCTCCATTGCATTCCAGTGTTAGAACGGACCAGGTAAGAATGAAACAGTCCTGGTTCCTGCTTCATCGGGTCCTCCAGTGGCAATTTCATAAACCCACGTAGGGAGCCCAAGCCGCCGCCAGCTGTCTCCCGCCGGACTGTCCCAAGGTCCCCTGGTCCACGTTGACCCCAGGGCAAAAGCACCCCACTTCTCTTACCATCCCTTTTCCTCTCTCTGGGTAGCTTCTCTTGTCCCAGCATCTGGTCATCGGTCCCTAGGACTGTGGGGTCGTCTGGGAACACGCTTCCTAGGTACCAATAGTAACTCCAGTACGTTTCTGAATTGTTCCACACGAGGCCAACATGTTCCCCCTCATTTCTGTTGAGGAGCTGCACGGAATGGAAGGCTTTGATGGGCAGAAGGGGTGAGAAAGGAAGCTTACAGCGGAGAGTTGGGGGAGCAGGGTCTCCAGGGGGGACCCCTCCCCATGTGCTGTGCTGACGGGGAGATTCCAGGCAGACGGGCTACCTTTGCGTTCCTGGGAGGGGGCGAAGCTGCAGTTAGTTTAGGTCTTGGGTGTGAGGTCTCGGTCGGTGACGTGGGTCTGCTTTCTCTTTTTTCACACTGCCCGCAGGTACAGTTCTGTTCTTTGGAACCACAAAGTCCTCAAATGCGTGATTTTGTTTTCCTGGAATAAGCTTCATTCCATCCTACCAATCCCCCTCTATCATAAAAGGCTAATATGCAAATTGTCCCCTTTGACCGGGAGTTTGACCAGGGGGCAGGGCCAGCCAACTGCCTGCGGCCCCACGGCAAGGCGGTCCCTTACATTTTAAAGAGAAATTACACATCAACCCTTATCACTAAACGCTATAAAAGGTAAGGCGTTGACACCTTCTGAACGGTATACATAATAAAGAACACCAAATCTGTAAAATTCATATATAAATTCCCAATAAAACACATTCTTTCCTTTTCGTTGGACACAACTCCCTTCCTCCAGTTTTAAACACCACCTCCTTTGCTCAAAAAAAAACGGCAAGCAGGAAGGTGAGGTCTCCACAGCGATGTATTGTTCATCATTTTAACGTTTTCACGAAGACTGTTCACATAGTGAGACATCCTCAAACACTGTCGCCGAAATGCTTGTTGCTTTTTTTAAATAACACCGATGAACCAGTGGAAGCAGTTTCCCGCCCTGGTGGAGCCCGTGGGTGTCGGTGTCCCTCCAATGAAAGTCCCATTGACAAATATTCTTGGCACCTGTCGGATACACAGAGGATCAGGTGTCACCCAGTGTCCGCAGCAGAACAGCACTGCGTGTAATGATGGGTGCTCACGTCCGGGTACCGTTACGGGCCGGGCACAACACTAAGGAAGCTCTTTCCTAAATCACCTATTTAAATCTTTCCACGCCGAGTCAGTTTTAGTTTTTAGCCTTATTTTGGAGGGAAATGGGGCAGTTACTTGTCCCAGATCATAGTCAGTAAACGACAGAGCTGGGACTTAAATTTCGGACCATCGGACTCTCCAAGCCCTTCCTCATAATCACGGCACCACATAAAAGTCCCTAATTATCACTAATGTTTCACTCTCTTACAGTTGTTGACCAAAGGGGAAGAGGACACAAACTTCTTCCATGAACATAAGAAGGAAAGTGGCACCATGGGGTATTTTTCTGATAAAGCATATTATGGGAAAACCCACAAAGGTCAAGAATCTGCCTGACCGGCATTGCTCAGTGGCCGAGCGTTGACCTATGAACCAGGAGGTCCCGGTTCCATTCCCAGTCAGGGCACATGTGGGGGTTGTGGGTTCAATCCCCCGTGTGGGGCGTGCAGGAGGCAGCCCAGCAATGATTCTCTCTCATCATTGATGTTTCCTTCTCCCTCTCCCTCTCCCTCTCCCTGTCTCTATGAAATAAATTTTTTAAAATATTTTTTTAAAAAAGAATCTAAGCACATGGAGCACTAAAGCACTCCTATTGAAACAGTCTGAACTGTCCAGTCAAACACACACACACACACGCACACACAAATACACTATATAAAACAAATGAACTACCCTCTTTCCTATTCTATAACTCTGGTTCCCAGATCTGCCATTTCTTGATCAATGTATGATTTTCGGAGAATGTCCGGGTCCTGGTTCCTAACACGAGGGTGACCGCCCCCCCCCCCAGGTCAGCGCCCACTTTGGGGGGAAGCACCACAGAGCGGGACGCCCGTCCTCCCGCCCTGGCGAGCCGTCCTGAGACCGGCTTCACATCCGCGGTCAGCCCCCGCTGCGCTCTCCCGTTCACGTCGGGAGAAGCTCCAGGGCCAGGCCGCAGTGGGAACAGGATGTCAGCAGAAATGGTTTCCTGGCGTCAAACAGGTCATCTTCCTGCCAGGCGTTAACCTTCGGGAAGAAACCGTGGCAGCGCGGAAGGGCACGGATGCTGGGGGCTCGGGACTGAGTCGGGGCTGGGACCAGGTCTCCGTCCCCCCTTCCTCCTCGGCGCGGAGGGTAATAGTGTCCGTTCCGAGGGACACGATGGGAACAGAGGTGCCACCGACCCGCCGGTGGGAGGTGCTGGCCCAGAGTCCGGGCGGCGGCAGCCGTTCATAGGCGCGAACACCCGTGTGCGGGTGAGGGCGCCCCCAGTCCCGGGAGGGGCCCTGCCGTCCCCCCGACCCGCCCCGACGGGAGCGGCCCGGGGAAGGGAAGAACTTACTCCAGGTCCTCGGCTACTCGGCGGCCGGGCCGGGATTGAACCCCTAACAGGGTCAGAACCGAGGGCCGCGTGGGGGAGATGAGTGGGCACAGGGACCCGGAGAGGCGGCGCGAGGCGGGGAGAGCTGGAGGGCGGGAGGAGGAAACGCCGAGCAGCCCGGGGTCCCCGTGGGCTGGGCGGCAGGACGC
>NW_006289087.1:7965425-7972037 GCF_000327345.1 Myotis davidii
AAAGCGCGGGGGCCCAGAGTCCCGGCAGCTCCCGCAGACTGGCCGGGCCCCTGTGCCCACGGTACCACTTCTTCCTGAGACCACGCCCCTCTACGCACGCGTTCCCGCCTCCTTTGTGGCCACGCCCCCTCGTCCTCGTGGCCACGCCCCTTCCTGCCTTCTGCTCTTGTGTCATGTTTTTATCCTGAAATCCCCGCATGAGTACGGCCCAGATTCCTCCCAGTAGCTGGTCAGGTAGCGTCCTGCCCCCTCTCTGTGCCCCGTCGCATGCATCACCTAAGAATCCTCATCCACCCCAGAGCAGTTCTTCCCTGACCTCTTATCCCGAGAACGGGCGTTGGCCGTGGTGAACAGAAGCAGAAAATGCAGAGCTACCTATTCTAAGAGGATATCTACCAGAGGGTCGGTGCCTGGGCCATGTCACCGACCAGCGGAGACCTAACTACAGGCTTGCGTCATGGCCTCTCCCACCGACTTCCACGCACTGTTCTCAAGACCCATAGAAGCTGAGGCCATCGTAGCTCAGGGAAACCATTGCACCTGTGTTTTTTTTTTCTGGAGCCTTTCCCTAGCAGGGGTAATACTACTTCCTTCCCCTACACAGCTAGGAGTGTGCTTGCTTCTGAATTTTTTTTTAATACATTTTATTGATATTTTATAGAGAGGAAGGGTGAGGGATCGAAAGTTAGAAACATCGATGAGAGAGAAACATCAATCAGCTGCCTCCTGCAGACCCTCTACTGGGGATGTGCCCGCATCCAAGGTACATGCCCTTGACTGGAATCGAACCTGGGACCCTTGAGTCTGCAGGCTGATGCTCTATCCACTGAGCCAAACCAGTCAGGGCTGCTTCTGAATTTTTATATGTCACCTTCCATAATCATTTATATGTAAAAAGTAATTAATAAAATATTTGATTGAAAGAAGAAGGAAAGCTGTGCCAAATAGTGCTAATAAGGTACATCAATGAAAAAAAATTATATTTGTAAAGGATGTTACAATCATGGTACAGCTTTATGAAATAATACATTAATATTTACATAATGTGCATAATTCTATTGAGACTGCATACAATCATGAAAATACATGGCCTGGGCCTAGAAGGCAGTATTCAAAAAATCAATAGTTTTAGAAGAATGGTAGAAATATTGGTGATCACTTTTTTAAAAATATATTTTATTGATTTTTTTTACAGAGAGGAAGGGAGAGGGATAGAGAGTTAGAAACATCGATCAGCTGCCACGTGCACACCCCCTACTGGCGATGTGCCCGAAACCAAGGTACATGCCCTTGACTGGAATCGAACCTGGGACCTTTCAGTCCGCAGGCTGACGCTCTCTATCCCCTGAGCCAAACCAGTCAGGGCTGGTGATCACTTTTAATATTCTGTAAGTTTGTGGTGATATCATTTTTGCAACTGAGAAGATAGTACAAATACATCCTGTTGCTCTGTAAATAGCCTAATAGCTATGAATTGTGCCAGCATCCATTTTTAAGATATTCCCAAAAGCCGGTGCTATAATATGCATGCATGCCTACTGTCTCCACATCCGTTCCCCCCACTCTCTCTTTAATCCATTGTACCACTCCCATAGCTTTTCTCAAGGTGAACATAACGCACATCCCAGTGCTTAACTTTCAGCCCTCACTATGTACCTTATTAGCATTATTTGGCCCAGTTTACCACTCCTTTGTATTTGAATGCTTATCTGTAAATATTGCAGTATGTAGTTCTAATATAGAATATCACATAAGTAGCAACGTAACAAATTATAATACATCTAAAATAAGAAACAGTAATTTCTCAATATCGTCAAACATCTAGTTGGTGTTCCAATTTGCAACTGTCTCATAAATGTTGCAATTATTTTTCAGTTTGGTTGAGTCAGGATCTAAATGAAGTTTACACACAATGATTGGTTGGAGCATCTTTGGAGTTCTTTTAAATCTGTCCCCACTCCTTTTTTCTTCTTATGCAAGTTCTTTCCTTGTTTTTTAAATATATTTGTACTGATATCAGAGAGAATGAAAGAGGTAGAGAGAGATGGAAACACCAACGATGAGAGAAAATCACTGATCGGCTGCCTCCTGCATGTCCCCTACTGGGGATCGAGCCCACAACCCAGGCATGTGCCCTGACTGGGAATCGAACCGTGACCTCCTGGTTCATAGGTCAACACTCAACCACTGAGTCACGCTGGCGTGGCACCTTGCAGATGTTTTTAAAGATGGACTCCATCTATGTCACCTACACCCGTGGTCGGCAAACTGCGGCTCGCGAGCCACATGCGGCTTTTTGGCCCCTTGAGTGTGGCTCTTCCACAAAATACCACAAGTGGGCACACGTACAGTGTGATTGAAACTTCTTGGCCCATGCGCAGAAGTCGGTTTTCAGCCTGGGCGAGTCTATTTTGAAGAAGTACTGTTGATATTTGGCTCTGTTGACTAATGAGTTTGCCGACCACTGACCTAGACCATAGGATTTTAAGTAATTGTTGATAAAATATTAGACAACTTCTCCTTCCCATAGAGGGTTGAAGATGGAAAAACTTGATTCAACAGCAACTGGAGTAAACGGTATAGGAGATTGCAAAGAGGGGAAAGAAGATATGCAGAAAATCCTCTTCTCATTCAATAAATAACACCTTGAAGAACTTCCTTCCCATTCAGAAGCTCACCCTTCCCCATTCCTGGCTCACTTTTCTGTTTTCACTAAAGGACAATGCCTAAAGGAATACGAGGCATTTTTACTCTTTCTGACTGCTAAAAGTATCTCCATCTGTGATAGAAATGGCAGATGCCGAAATCCATTTTCATTTTTAGAAGTCCATGCTTTCCAATCCAGGGCAGCTGCAAGAACGAAAGTGAATGTTACTCTCCAAGGTGCCGTGAGGAAGAAGGCAAGAGGATTGAGAGCGGGTGTAGGAGGGAGGAAGGCAGGCCAGTGTCCCTTCTTGGTCTTACCCATTCCTCTTCCCTCTCTGGGACTGCAGACACACGTGCGCGCACACACAGTCCGTTTGTGGGAAAATACATCTCAGCCTCCTCCTAATACAGGGAGATTATGATGCAGGGGCTGCCCTGTGAAGGACACTGGCCACATTGTGAAGTCAGATCTTCCTGCCAGGTTTGCCCACGCGCCATGCATTAGACCTCAGTCAGGTTCCTCCCTGCCAACATCCTGGTGACCACTCGGGCTCCTCGTCCCCACAGAATGGGATTGTAAGGTCAAAGGAATGAGTCCTAGAGCAACTGAGACAGCAGGAAGGCAACGTCACACCTGGGAGGTTATCCAAGTTGGCAAATTTACGTTCTTTTTTCTGTACAGAAATAAACACGTCCCGGAGTCCCCATGGATTCCGGGAAGGAGAAGTGGCTCAACAATGCACTTCAGGTGGTCAGTTTCAAGATAGCCCTGAAGGGGTTCGAAAGGCTGGTCGAACGTACAGCGGCCCAGAAAAAGGATGAGAAAGCGGGCTTGTTTACCCAAAAAGAAGGTAAGATCGGTGACTCCAGGGCGGCCCAGTGGAGTCTGTTGATTAGAACTGGGAAATGTTTGAAACAACACAGCTTCATAGCAAAGACACCAAATAGGGGGCCTGACTCCTTGTTCTGCCTCAGTCCTGAAAGCTAAGTGATCTTGGGGAAGTTTTTCTTTGGTTTTTGTTTTTTTTCACTTGTCTGAACCTTAATTTTCTCGAGTATAAAATTAGGGGGTGGATTAAATGACATCTAAGGGTTCTTCTAGCACAGTGATGGCGAACCTTTTGAGCTCGGCGTGCCAGCATTTTGAAAAACCCTAACTTAACTCTGGTGCCGTGTCACCTATAGAAATTTTTTGATCTTTGCAACCATAGTAAAACAAAGACTTCTATTTTTGATATTTATTTTATATATTTAAGTGCCACTTAACAAAGAAAAATCAACCAAAAAGATGAGTTCGCGTGTCACCTCTGACGCGCGTGTCATAGGCTCGCCATCGCTGTTCTAGCATATGGCTCAGTGAGCACACTAACCTTGTTCTCATGTGAAAGCTTGCAATCACAAAGCCGTATTGAAAAATCTCCTTCCTTTCTAGTACCCGTATGAGTGTATATATATATACACACACATATATTTCTTTATAGTATCTGTATACATAGTATATGTATATACAATTATATAGAGAGGATATTATATATATATACATTTATACAGACATTATAGTAGATAGTATATATTTTATAAAGTATAGATTTGATAAAGACTAAGTACTACTAGACAAACTAATACTAGACAAACTACCTTCTGTGACAGAGGGACTGACATGACAGATTGAGAAGGGAGAGATGTAATCATGACTTTCATCAGACTGCTAATTCTGCCATACATTCACTTTTTGTTTGTCTGTCTGTTTGTTAATCCTCACCCAAGGATTTTTCCCATTGATTTTTTAGAGAGAGTGGAAGGGAGGGAGAGAGACAGAGAGAAACATCGATATGAGAGACACATCAATTGGTTGCCTTTTGCATGCACCTCGACTGCAACTGAGGTACCTGCCTTTGACCCTCGACTGGAATTGAACCCAGGACCCTTCAGCCCATGGGCCAATGCTCTATCCACTGAGCCAAACCAACTTGGGCCACATTTTTGGTTGTTTCTTTGTTTAAATACATTTTTTATTGATTTCAGAGAGGAAAGGAGAGGGAGAGAGAGATAGAAGCATCAATGATGAGAGATCAAGCCCACAGTCCAGGCATGTACCCTGACCAGGAATGAACTGTGACAATAAGAAAACTGTGATTCATTTCTGATCTTTGTATTCCTGAACCAAACTCCTAAAATAGTTGCAACATAAGCTACGGAGGAGGTATTAGACACCAAAGTAATACTTTCTTCTGACTACATAATCTTTTGCCAAGTCCTTAGTTCTATTTCCAATGGAAAGAAAACCTTTAAAGTGCAGACGAGCCCTAGTTGGTTTGGCTCAGTAAACAGAGCGTTGGCCTGCAGACTGAAAAGTCCCGGATTCGATTCCAGTCAAGGGCACATGCCCGGGTTGTGGGCTTGATCAATGATACTCTCTCATCAATGATGTTACTATCTCTCTCTCTCTCTCCCTTTCCCTTCCTATCTGAAATCAATATAAAAAAAATTAATTAAAAAAAAATCCTATATAATAAAAGGCTGACATTCAAATCGACCAAACGGCAGGATGACTGGTCACTATGACACGCACTGACCACCAGGGGGCAGACGTGCAATGAAGGAACTGCCCCCTGGTGGGGAGTGCAGTCCCACAGAGGGAGCACTGCTCAGCCAGAATCCAGGCTCACAGCTGGCGAGTGCATCAGCAGTATTGGGAGCCTCTCCCACCTCCACCGTAGGTCGTTAGTACGGAGCGAGGTGTCCCAAACTGCGAGAGCCCCAGACTATGAGAGAGATGTCTGAGTTCGGGCCTAAGCTGGCAGTCAGACATCCCACCAGGGGTCCCGGACTGCGAGAGGGTACAGGCTGGGCTGAGGGACCACCCCCTCCACACCAGTGCATGAATCTCGTGCACCGGGCCTCTAGTACATAAATAAAGTGCAGAAGAATCGAGCTTTAGTAGGCTGAGATAATGGAGCAGATTAGCAGATAGAAGAGGCTGCAGCCACAGGCCGTGCAGCTCTTGGAATCTGATGCCCACGTGTTTGCCCTTTCTTACGACGCAGACATGATTAACTATGAGAAGTTCTTTGCGGAGGTGCAGGACCTCTTCGGCATGGAAGTGAAGAATCAAGACGTGAAATGCTTCTACAGGAAACTCTGCAACAACCCTGATGTGCCCACAGACTGGTGTGAGGTAGTCACTCTTCATGTTTCTAGTATGAAACGCATGTCGTATTTTTCTTTCTTTTTTATTTTTTTAATATATTTTATTGATTTTTTACAGAGAGGAAGGGAGAGGGATAGAGAGTTAGAAACATTGATGAGAGAGAAATGTCGATTCAGCTGCCTCCTGCACACCCCCTACTGGGGATGTGCCCGAAACCAAGGTACATGCCCTTGACCGGAATCAAACCTGGGACCTTTCAGTCCTCAGGCTGACACTCTATCCACTGAGCCAAATTGGTCCCGGCTGAAATTGAGTTCACTTTTAGTTTAGAGTTGACCTTTTTTTAGAAAATATATTTTTAATGATTTCAGAGAGGAAAGGAGAGGAAGAGATAGAGAGAAACATCAATGATGAGAGAGAATCATGAATCGGCTGCCTCCTACACGCCCCACACGGGGGATCGAGCCCACAACCTGGGCATGTATCCCGACCGGGAATTGAACTCTGACCTCCTGGTTCCTTGGTCGATTCCCAACCACTGAGCCCCAGCAGCTGGGCAAGGTGTTGGGCATTCAACCAAGACTTTAAATCCAACCAGCATCCAATCTGTTACTTCGCAGTGGATTCTGAAATAGTGTTCGTGTTGACATGTGTTGTTTGGGATTGTAGATCTTTGGGTATTACTCCTCTGAAGAAGACCCTCTTGCTTCCCAAATGAATGAAGAAAATTTGGTTTTCCTTGTGTCTAGAAAACAGCGAGTCGTAATTACAGGTGATAGTATGACTTTCCCTTCCAAGTTAATATGGGTGCTACT
>NW_006289087.1:7972859-7974049 GCF_000327345.1 Myotis davidii
TTCCTCCCTCCCTCCCTTCCTCCCTCCCTTCCTTCCTCTCTTTGTTTTGTCTATGCACTATACATATGTATCGCGTACAGCAGAAACCATAAACCACATTTCAGTGTTATTAAAAAAAAAAACTACATATGAGTAATATGAAGAGGTTGCTGAACCCCAGAGCACTTTTTGAGAGTTTAGTAGCTGCATTTAGCACTGTTCCTGGTGTAGCTATCCTATGAACCAGGTGGCATCAGCACAATTAAAGGATGATCCTGGATAACGTATCAGAGAACATCAGAAACATTCACAAGCCAAGTGATTTTGTCGTAATCCTACCAAATGATAAAAGGTCTGAACAAAAACCTTGGAGTAAAAAAAAGGAGGCGGGGGGCTCAAATTCTAGTCACTCTATTTTGCTAGCTGTGATGTTAAGTAGGAACTCAAGGAGCCAACATGTGTTTTCACCTGTCTTTTCTTTACATCTGTAAAATGAGGACAATAAGACCAGTCCTCTCTCCCTCAGAGGATTGTCACGAAGGTCAAATAAGATAATGAATGTGGAAGCACTTTATGAACATACATCCCCATGTAAATGTAATACATTGCTCTCAATGTCATTCTTTTCTAAATTGGACTTCTATTTTTAAAATAGGAGATATTGTAATGGAGACATAGTCTACATTGAATTGCATTATGAGAATATAAGGTGAATGTTTGGTGTTAAATATAAAAAAATAAGCCCTGGCCAGTGTGTCTCAATTGGTTGAGTATCATCCCAGGCACCAAAAGGTCACAGGTTCGATTTCCACTCAGGGCATACGCCCAGGTTTTGGGCCCAGTTTCCAGTGGGGGCCTGCAAGAGGCAGGTAATGGATGTTTCACTCTAACATCAATGTTTCTCTCTCCCTCTCCCTTCCTTTCTCTCTCGAATCAATTATACACACACACACACACACTCACACTAGAGGCCTGGTGCACGAATTTGTGCACAAGTGGGGTCCGGCCGGCCCACCCCGATTGGGGCCAATTGGGCTGGCCAGGGGGAGGGGCTACAAGCAGTTGGCAGGCCAGCCCCACCCCTGATTGGGGGCGGGGTGACTGGGGAGGGGCTGGCCAGGGGGGAAGGACTGTGGTGGTTGGTGGGCCAGTCCCACCCCCTGGTCAAACTCTGGGTAGAACTCCTGGTCGAGGGGACAATTTACATATTA
>NW_006289087.1:7974745-7975218 GCF_000327345.1 Myotis davidii
CCCCCCCAAAGCTTCCATTTAAAGCTTCACCGAGTTCTTCGGAGCACCCACCACTCGGGAAAGTAAACAATGGACACAACCCACACTGTGAGAAACAGCCAATAGAAGGAATTTTAAACATTTTTTTTAAAACTGGAAAACAGCATAAACATTCACGTGCAGTGTTGGAATTTCTTTCATCCATATTGCTAATTGGAAAGCAACTGGGTGCCAACGGCAGGTGTAAAGCTAGAGCGGTTTGCTCCCGGCATCCCAGCGTGCCTTATGGGCGATGGGGGATGCCTGGCTCGCCCCCTGCTTGCTGGCACCCAGTGTACTGAACTACAAAGGAGGTGCCAGGCCATGCAGGGGAGTCCAGTTTCTCTCCAGGCCTCGGTGCCTTTCTCTCTCTCTCTCTCTCTCTCTCTCTCTCTCTCTCTCTCTCTCTTCTCAAAAGACATTGTAATTTGATCTCCACCCTTAATGCAAATGGA
>NW_006289087.1:7975318-7975764 GCF_000327345.1 Myotis davidii
TGGCAGGTGACCTTGACCGGAATGGTACAGTGACCTCCTGGTTCATAGTTGATGCTCAACCACTGAGCCACACCGATCGGGCAAGAAACATATTTTTTAGTTACTTTTTAAGCATGGCTACAGGGCCGGAGACCTGGATTAAGCTGGTCTCGATGTGTGTCCCTGTGAAGTTCTCACCTACGTGAACAGGCCACACAGATGGCTGTGCTTCCAGGCCTGTATGGGGCACTAGCTCCACTGTTCCCAGCTCTGCTGTTCCCCACTGCTGCTGCTGGGAATATCCGGGAAGGGGAGAGGGGAAAAGATGACACCCCCTCCTCAAGCCAGCACAGAGGAGACCTTGGGAGGCTCCTCTGCAAATAAGGGGGCAAAACAGGGATTTTCAGGTAACTAACTTATTTGTAGGTAACCATCGCCATTGACAGGACAAAACACAACATACACCT
>NW_006289087.1:7975869-7983982 GCF_000327345.1 Myotis davidii
ACAGGATGTGACTACCTCTCTCAGCTGAAGCGAATTGTTGCCACAACAGAAAGGACCATCATTGTGTGGGATTATAAAGCTCAAGGGAGCAGCCAGGTACCAAATGGAGAGATATACTCAAAGAAATGAGATTGTCTTTTTTGTGCTGGAAGGATATGGGCACCACCTTTGTCTATGGAAGATCAGTTTCCTTATATGTAAAATGAGGGGATTTAACTAAATAATCAGTTTCAGCATTAACAGTACTATTAATATTTTCCACTTAGTGTGTATTTAATGTGGGGGTATTGGGTTTTGTTATTAGTTGTGTTTGTTTTTAAATATATTTTTTATAGCTTTTAGAGGGAGGAAGGGAGGAGAAAGAGTTAGCAACACCAATGATGAGAGAGAAGCATTGATTGGCTGCCTCCTGCACCCCCCCTCACTGGGAATGGAGCCCAAAACGCAACCCTGGCATGGGCCCTGACCAGGAGTCGTGACCTCCCGGTTCATGGGCCTATGCTCAGCCACTGAGCCGCACCCACCGGACTTGTTTTTGCTTGTGATAGAGGCCGATTCCTTTCTTCCTTTGATGCCCTTCTCCGAACCCAAGTATTAGCTTTTTGCCTACACTCACATTACCAAGTTCACGGCTTTTCTCTCCAGTCCCATTTCATTTGGTAAGAAAATTGCTCAAATCAAACGCCTCGTTCTGGCAAAAAATCTACTGGCGAAGCCCAGCCAATGTGGTTCAGTGGTTTTGTCGACCTATGAACCAGGAGATAGTTGGATTCCCGATCAGGGCAGGATGCAGCCTATCACTGATTCTCTCTCATTTTTTCTTTGATTTTTTACAGAGAGGAAAGGAGAGAGATAGAGAGCCAGAAACATCAATGAGAGAGAAACATCGATCAGCTGCCTCCTACACATCCCCCACTGGGGAAATGCCCGCAACCAAGGTACATGCCCTTGACCAAAATCGAACCTGGGACCTTTCAGTCCGCAGGCCGACGCTCTACCCACTGAGCCAAACCGGTTTCCAGCCTCTCATCTTTGATGTTTGTCTCTATCTCCCTTCCTCTCTGAGATCAATAAAAGTATATATTTTTAAAATGTCCAAGTCTCACTCATTCTAAAGCAGTGGTTCTCAACCTTCCTAATGCTGCGACCCTTTAATACAGTTCCTCATGTTGTGGTGACCCCCAACCGTAAAATTATTTTCATTGCTACTTCATAACTAATTTTGCCACTGTTATGAATTGTCATGTAAATATCTGATATGCAGGGTGTATTTTCATTGTTATAAACTGAACATAATTAAAGCATAGTGATTAATCACAAAAACAATATGTAATTATATATGTGTTTTCCGATGGTCTTAGGCGACCCCTGTGAAAGGGTCGTTCAACCTCCAAAGTAGTCGCGACCCACAGGTTGAGAACCGCTGTTCTAAAGGAAATAAAATTTTAAAAACATGTATGTTTTCTGCTTTAGGTAGAGACTGAGTTCCAGGAGAGCAATGGCTTTATAGCCTAGGGAACCCAGTGTGGCATTGGCAAATGCTTGTGACTACTTCTGGATAAGCGTGGATATTGGGCTATTTTCCCCCTAATTACTCCTGGTGAAATAACTGGGACTTGGATTCTTAACTTTCCTGTTTGCCATCCAATTTTATGTCAGTGGTCTTTTAACACCTGACCTTTTTATGATTCCTGTTAATATTCCTTACAAACCCAAGAAAGGGACATTCACAGAATTACATCAGAAAATCTCACCACTACTGAGCCCCGGGCAAGCACCTCACCTTTTCCCCACAAAACAGCCCCAAATGCACTGTAGGGCTCACAGTGAGTATTCATTCACTTCTACTTAGTTAACTTGGTGTTTCATTCAAGCTCCTTTAACACTGTGAAAAGATCTAAAATAAGAAATATCAGAAGTAAAACTTTTTTTAAAATATATTTTTATTGATTTCAGAGAAGAAGGGAGAGGGAGAGAGAGTTAGAAACATCAGTGATGAGAACATTATTGATTGGCTGCCTTCTGCACACACCCCGATTGGAAATCAAGCCTGCAACCCAGGCATGTGCCCTGACCAGGAATTGAATCTGGGATCCTCGAGTCCACAGGCTGAAGTTCTATCCACTGAGCCAAACTGGCCAGGGCCAGAAGTAAAACTTTTATCAAACAATACAGACAGCCCAGCTGGCATGGCTCAGTGTTTGAGCATCGATCTATGAACCAGGAGGTCACGGTTCAATTCCTGGTCAGGGCACATGCCTGGGCTGTGGGCTTGATACCCAGTAGGGGGCATACAGGAGGCAGCAATCAATGACTCTTCTCATCATTGATGTTTCTCTCTCTCACCCTCTCCCTTCTTCTCTGAAATCAATTTTAAAAATGTTTTAAAACAATAGGGACAATATTTAAATTTCATATTTAGATATGTGGAGCAATATAATAACTTATGGAAAGTGCTCTTCTGTTCCCAGGAAAACTACTTCGTCATAAAGCCGATGGACCACTGCCTCCTGTGTGTGTGTGTGGTGCCCATGTCCGACCAGCTCTGCCGCGATGACATCCTGCTGGGGGATGATGGCGGGTTTGTGAACAAATTCACCGTGAATACAGAGGACTTTGGGTTAAAGCAAACCAAGACCAAAAAAAAAGTACAAAATCAGGTCTTAGACTCCAAGGACTTTAAAAGGTCAGTATATCACACAGCTGGTCCAATTGTTTTCATATAGGCATTGTTCAAGTATTTATGTAGTTAAGTAAGCCCTAGCTAGCTTGGCTCAGTGGATAGAACCTGTATATTATTTTTTAAATTCTGAATTTATAGCTCAAAATGTGATGATAATCTTTTATTTTTCCATTTTAAATGATTTAGGTTATGAAATTTTAATTAAACAATTAAAAGTGGCATAATGCATAGGGCGGTATTATATATGCAGGCTTTACTCCAATTCAGAGTTGCACTTTGATGAAAGTCAAGTTGAAATGACAAATAGACACTCAACATGATGTGTTTGTGTGTCTAACATAATCCCTCCCTTTTTTTCTCCCTTTAATTCCCAGTGTTAAAAGGAAGCTACATAATGACTGGGTTATGAAAATTAAATTTATTTCAACCCTAAATTGCTTTGGATCCTGCTCCTTAGACAGTGTTCATTCGTTAGTTTTGGAATCCTTGAAGAAACTTGAGGATAATGGGTAAGTTCAGTCGTTTATGTACATGAATATTGTGACTTTGAGGGTTTTTTTTTTTTTTTCAAATTATAAGAGGAGGTTTATTTAGAGAGTTACAGAGTTAGAAAGAAGTGAGCCAGTTGGGCTGCGTGGGCTCAGGAAACAAGCAACAGAGGCAGAAGAGGGCCCTGGAGGGTAGGAGGGAGGAAGGCAAAGGTAATGTCCTGGAGGGAAAACGGGGGGAAGGGAAAGGCTTGGGTGTGCTCCACAGGGGGAGCGTGCACCTCGGGCTTTTTGTAATTGATAAGCCCAGGGCAGCCTCGGAGCTATCAAATTGGTTGTTAGAAAAATCAACGTTAATTATTCCATCGGTTTGACAAGTTGAGGTTTTCAGGAGGAAATTGAAATTATTTGTGCCGCCGAAACCGGTTTGGCTCAGTGGATGGAGCGTCGGCCTGCGGACTGGGAGGTCCCAGGTTCGATTCCGGTCAAGGGCGTGTGCCTTGGTTGCGGGCACATCCCCAGTGGGGAGTGTGCATGGGGCAGCTGGTCGATGTTTCTCTCTCATTGATGTTTCTAACTCTCTATCTCTCTCCTTTCCTCTCTGTAAAAACTCAATAAAATATATTTAAAAAAAAAAAAAGAAATTATTTGTGCCAACGATGGGTCCTCCTGACAATAGTTTGGCTCATTTGTTGTTTGTTGCTATAATCGATCGGAATAAATCAAGACAGGTATATCCATAACTATATTTTCCTTGTGATTCCTTTTTTAAGAAATATTTGCTCTTAAATGCTGGTGTTCTTTAAAGTTCTGTAGGTAGCCAATGTTAACTCTCACTTTCTGTGCAATCCTTGGAAATTCATGCACACATACATTCTAATGTTATGTATTTTTAACTTATGTAGTAGTATCGAGGAGAATTTAAATGCCCACTGTCCATAGTTTCCCGTAGATTTGGTGCTTGGTGGTTGTAAACATTGAGATTATCTACAGCGGTTCTCAACCTGTGGGTCGCGACTCCTTTGGGGGTCGAACGACCCTTTCACAGGGGTCGCCTAAGACCATCCTGTATATAAGATATTTACATTATGATTCATAACAGTAGCAACATTACAGTGATGAAGTAGCAACGAAAATAATTTTATGGTTGGGTCACAACATGAGGAACTGAAGGGCCAGAAGGTTGAGAACCACTGATCTAGAAGGTGAGTTGTTGTTTTCCCCAGCTAGCCAGCACTTTCTCTTTTGCCCTGAAAAGCACCCATTTTGCAATGGTCAGGAGTTCGTCTGGGAGCCCAGTGTTGTGCTTCCTGGCATTTACCGTGTCTCCTGGGATTTGGCTGATGATACATTCAGCCCAAGGGCGTCAGTCAACTGGCTGGGCTTTTCAGTTGCTTCCCTGGGCCCCTCTCCTTCTAAACCTGGAAGCAAAAGAGCGTCCTCAAGTGCTACCGTGTCATCCTGCTTTCCGGAAGCTCACTGCCACTGGAGTGTCCGTCACCCCAATAGGAGGAGAGCGGGGGCCACTCCATCCCCAGGTGCAACATATTCCTGCTCCTGTAGTTTCCTGTAATGAGTCTTGAGCTGAGCCAGATGAAACCACGTTTATCCCAGTCCATAACTGGCCAGCTGTTAAATGGGAGCTAGCACGGCTCCCAAGAAAGCTGAAAACTCCTCTCAAAAAAATTTTCATTTCAAAAATGATTTCTTATTCTGGTTACAATTTTATGTGATAATTTCATGAAGTTTTGTATCAACAAAGTGAGCACTTACTATTAATTATGTCACGGAACGCATGTTGGCCTGTTGCAAGACATATGCTGAAACGTTCACCCATAGCTTGCTTGATCATTTCCCAGAAATGTGCAAATAACTACCAGGCGGTTATTTATTTTTTACTTAAATTTTTATATATATAATGAGTTCAGAGAGGAAGGGAGAGGGAGAGGGAGAGAGATAGAAACATTAATGATGAGAGAGAATCATTGATCCTGCACGCTCCCCACTGGGGATCAAGCCCGCAACCCGGGCATGTGCCCTTGATTGGAATCGAACCCAGGACCTTTCAGTCTGCAGGCCGACGCTCTATCCACTGAGCCAAACCTGCTAGGGCCCAGGCAGTTACTTTTTGTCAATTACCCAATTCAGAGGCAGATTATTACATTGGAAAGCATGCAATGCCCTTCGGTAGGGTTGCTGTGAAGCCAGATGGAGCTGCCTTCGATCCTAGTGCCATTAGCTCTTCTTCAATCTTTCCATCTTTAAGTGGGAATACCTACCTTACCATCTAATAAAAGTTTCCTGGCTGCAGTGGCTCAGTGATTGAGCACCGACCTATGAACCAGGAGATCACGGTTGGATTCCTGGTCAGGGCATATGCCCAGGTTCAATCTCAATCCCCAGTGTGGGGCGTGCAGGAGGCAGGTGGTCAGTGATTCTCTCCCATCATTGATGTTTCTATCTCTCTCTCCCTCTCCCTTTCTCTCTGAAGTAATATATAATAAAGAGATAATACACAATTGACCGTCACACCTTCGCACAGGATGGCTGCCCCCATGTGGTCACAAGATGGCCAACAGGGGAGGGCAGTTAGGGGGGACCAGGCTGGCAGGGGAGGGCAGTTAGGGGTGACGGGGCAGGGAGGGGAGGGCAGTTGGGGGTGAGTTGGGAGACAGCAGTCCCGGATTGTGACGATCTGGCCTGCAGAGGAGCAGTTAGGCATCGATCAGGCAGGCAGGCGAGGGGTTGGGAGACAGCAGTCCCGGATTGTGAGAGGGATGTCTGACTGCCAGTTGTGGGATCAGGCCTAAACCAGCAGTCAGACATCCCCTGAGGGGTCCCAGATTGGAGAGGGTGCAGGCTGAGCTGAGGGACGCCCCCCCCGCAGTGCACGAATTTTGTGCACTGGGCCTCTAGTATATGGATATGTGTATGTACTGCCTAAGTTAACTCACATGAGGTGCCCAACTTAACATCTGGAACAATGGGCACGCCCCACACTGGGGATTGAACCTGCAACCCAGGCATGTGCCCTGACTGGGAATCAAACCATGACCTCCTGGTTCATAGGTTGATGCTCAGCCACTGAGCCATGCCCGCTGGGCTGGAAATTTTTTCTTCAGTAGAAACAATACAGAGTGTTGTGCTAATATCACCACACTATGGAGTAAATAAATGTGTCAGTGCGGATTTAATAATTACTTACAGTATTTTCTGTCAGTAAATGGATTTATAACCAACTGAGAAATGAGCCCTATTGAACATAATCTACTTGAATTAGAATTAGCTTCATTCAGGAAAACCCAAGTTTGACATCAGGTTTGTGTTTCCCAGGCCTGTCAGGGAGTTTTCCATGCCAAGAGGAGCGAACACTTTTTGCTACTGTATAAAAGCCAATGTCATTGTCACCGGAGGTAAGAGAACAGTCCATGTTGCACAGAGAGTTTCTGTGTTGCAAATTGTGCTCTCCTTATTGAACATGGAATTTTCATAAAGCTGTATCATTTTACTGCTGGGAAAACCTTTTAGAGAATTTAAACATGTAAATAAAGTCCAAACTGTCTGCCTTTTGTTTGTTTTTGTTACTCCCCGCCCAAGAATATTTTTCCATTGATTTTTTTAGAGAGAATGGAAAGGAGGGGGAGAGACAGAGAGAGAAACATGGATGTGAGAGATACACATCCACCGGTTGCGTCCCACACGCATCCTGACCAGGGCTGGGGATCGAGCTTGAGCCTCCAACCGAGGTACAGGCCCTTGACTGGAATCGAACCCAGGACCCTTCAATCCTCAGGCTAACACTCTAGCCACTGAACCATACTGGCCAGGGCTTTTTTTTTTTTTTTTTTGGTGGCTTCTGGGTTCTTAGAAGACCTTCCGTAGCCCAACAATATGTGAAGCAAATTCCTCTGTATTTCAGTGTTATTTTTTATTGTTTCGTTTTACATTTTAACTTTAGTTCTTTAATGTATCTAGAACTTATTTCAATGTGTGAGAGCATGTGTTCTTAGCTTGGGACCCAGGTGTGGGTTTTCAGCTCTGTAGCCCCTGAAACTGACTACACTTGTGTCTCTAGGTACATTTTTCCGGAGAGAAAGTTAAAAATTTTATCAAATCATCAAAAGGGGTCCATGACCAAAAAAGTCAAGAGTCGTGGTTTAGAGTTATCAGAGAAGGCCATGGATATAGCCTTAAAAAATGCCAACATCTAGCCCTAACTGGTTTGGCTCAGTGGATAGAGCGTCGGCCTGCGGACTGAAGGGTCCCGGGTTCGATTCTGATCAAGGGCATGTGCCTTGGTTGCGGGCACATCCCCAGTGGGGAGTGTGCAGGAGGCAGCTGATGGATGTTTCTCTCTCGTCAATGTTTCTAACTCTCTCTTTCTCTCCCCTCCTCTCTGTAAAAAATCAATAAAATATATATTTTTAAAAATGCCAACATCTCAGGGCTAAGTAGGGTAGAAGATGGGAAACCAGGTTATCTGCTGAGAATAAGGGCCACGAAGATGATCTAAGAAGCTGGGAAAGGTGGAGGACGGACGGGAATATTCTTTGAGCCTCAGATTCCTCATCTGTGATGCTGGTGTTCTAATTAGTGCAATGGCTTTGAGCCTGGGCTCTGAAGTCCGATTGTTTAGGAACAAATCCCAGCTCCCTTACTAGCAAGTTGTATGGCCTTGGGCAGGTTATTTAACTTCTTTAAGTTTCAGCCTCATCGGTAAGGTGAAGTTGATAACAGTACCTATTCATAAGGTGTGGCTCAGTGGTTGAGCGTTGACCTGTGAACCAGGAGGTCACAATTTAATTCCTAGTCTGGGCACATGTCCGGGTTGTGGGCTCAATCCCCAGTGTGGGGTCATGCAGGAGGCAGCTGATCAATGATTCTCTCTCATCATTGATGTTTCTATCTCTCTCTCCCTCTCCCATCCTCTCTGAAATCAATA
>NW_006289087.1:7983992-7989126 GCF_000327345.1 Myotis davidii
ATATATACATATACATATATTTTTTTATTTTTTATTTTTTTTAAACTGAACTAATGGAAGCAGAGAGTCGAATGGTGGTTACCAGGGGCTGGGGGTAGAGAAAATGTGGAGACACAGACTCTTTACACTGTGGCCCCTGTGCCCCTGAGAAAATAAGCAGCCATTCCACCTGTTTCCAGGAGACGACAAGGTGCTCCGGCTGTGGCACCCCAACATCAGCACCAAGCCCGTGGGGAAGCTCGTGGGGCACATGTTCAGTATCACCGAGGTCGTCACCAACGAGAAGGACCAGCTCGTCATCAGCCTTTCCTCGGCCAAGGTAACAAACGGGAAACAGCAGAAAGAAAGAAGCTGTTTTGTTTTTGTTTTCTTTAAAATCAACTATTAGGAAATCTAGAATCCAGACAGTTTTTTGCCTAAAAGAGCAGCTGGGCCCAGGCCAGGGAGGAGCCTGCAACCAAGGTACGTGCCCTTGACTGGAATCCAACCAGGGACCCTTTGGTCTGCAGGCTGACTCTATCCACTGAGCCAAACATCACCTCGGTAAGGTGGAGAGTGTTGGTGTTATTGAATCCCTTTCAGAAACAAGGACACTGAGGCTAGAACTGAAATCCTAACCTTCTTTTGCCCCATCCCTTGCTGTTTCCACCAACCACAATTCAGAGAGTAGACACCTAAAGTCAAAACACTGCCAACCGTGAATGTGTCGCAGCCAAGCAATAAGATTGGAAATAATTTGAATAGAGACCAACTTCTTCACACTCCTTGATTCCACCCTTCAGTTCTTCCCTTACTTGCCCGTCATTCTAGGCTCTGAACCTAAATTCATAAATAGTCCAAGATACCTGTTTACTCAATAATACAAACAGCTGATAAGGTTTGACGTCATAGCTATTTTCTTAAAGTGTTTATTAGAACAAAGGAAGTACAAGCTCTGAGTAATATTGGCCTTCAGGGAGTATAGTCCAAGCGCCTTCCCAAGTCACATGACTCAGTCACATGACTCAGGCATCCTTATGGTTTACACACAGAAGGACCAGCCTATATCCCCAATAGTGCAGCTTTTAACTCAATTAACTACATTATGTGTCTCAAATAAGAAGTTCGTATCTTTGTGAATAGAATGCTTATTAAAGCTTTATAAGAAGTTTTATAAAATAATCACTTATTTACTCAACAAAGATTATAATTTAATTTTTTTAAAATATATTTTGTTGCTTTTTTACAGAGAGGAAGGGAGAGGGATAGAGAGTTAGAAACATCGATGAGAGAGAAGCATCGATCAGCTGCCTCCTGCACACTCCCTACTGGGGATGTGCCTGCAATCAAGGTACATGCCCTTGACCAGAATCGAACCTGGGACCCTTCAGTCTCCAGGCCGACGCTCTATCCAGTGAGCCAAACCGGCTAGGGCAGATTATAATTTAATAGTTTAATAATAACTACTATAATTTAAAAATATTTAAGGCTGATGCATGCTAGGAGATAGAATCCTTAATGAAATCACACTTATTTCTGAAATTCAATCACACTGTAAATTGCTAAAAGAAAAAAATAGAAGACGAAAAACTGGAGAAGACAAAAACCATTATTTCAAGTGACAAAGGGTAAACTTTTCCTAGTTTTGCTGAATTAATTCTTTCTAGTCTCCTTTGTCAATCCAAGATGTATTTGAGAAGTTACGTAGTTCTCTTTCCTTCCTCAAAGGCGAGCCCCAATAACCTATTTCCCCACACTTTTACTATATTTACACCATCCTTAAAAACTGCTTTCGCACTAGCTGGTTTGGCTCAGTGAATAGAATGTTGTCCTGTGGACTGAAGAGTCCTGGGTTTGATTCCGGTCAAGGGCACATACCTTGGTTGCCAGCTCCTGACCCTGGTTGGGGGCATGCGGGAGGCAACCAATCCATGTGCCTCTCTCACATCAGTGTTTCTCTCTGTCTCTCCCTTTCCCTTCCACTCTCTCTAAAAATCAATGGGAAAAATATCCTTGGGTGAGGATTAAAAAAAAAAAGAAAGGAAACTGCTTTTTGTAATTCTCACATGCCTGGGCAGGAGAAAGGGGAGCGTCTTAAAACCCTCACTTAGTAAGATGCTCCCATCTTCTTAAGTCATGAAAGAGCAATTTGAAACACTCCACCTAAAATATGTCTTCCCTCTATTCTCGAATCCACACTGTAAAGAAAAGCGTGGCTTCTATAGCGCTGTAAATGATACTCAGTATTTTATTATTTCTCCAAATTCTCAAAGAATAATGGATATTATGTTTTCTCCACCCTTCTGTAATGATGGAAAAATCCAGTTCCTTCAACACGATAAGCGCCCAGCCTGTTTTGTCTTCTGGACGGAAAGTATAGTGTCAGTCACCAGTGACTGACTGGGCGCTTAATGTGTTAAGCAGACTGTTTCCCCCTGAACAGTAGTTGAACCAACAGACAGATGAGAGTTGAGCAAATACTAGTGTGTACTATCCAATAAGTCATACTTTGCAGCTAGTTCTTAGGAGCATATTACAGACTCTGAACGGCTTTGAGTAGGGGAGGCCTGGTGTCACAGAGGTGAGCTGTGGTTTTCATCCCCAGGTGTTCAGGGTGTGGGATATACAGACTCTGTCACTGTTGCAAGTCTTCCATGACAGCCAGGGAGGACCCGGAGACATGCAGATCTACTCCATGATCTATGACGCCAACCACGGCATGCTCATTGCCGGTAAGTGTCCCGACTGATAGCAAACAGAGCTCATATTCCGACTTCTAACCTTTTTTAACTAGTACCCGAGTATAAGCTAGAAGACAAACAAAACTAGAAGGGGAATTTATAAACCTTTATTCATCACAGGAGGTATTTAGTTCAGTTTTATTCCCTCCTGCATTTCCATGGCTGGGTGGATAAACTGTGTAACTGTCCTGCATGGCTGGTGTGGCTCAGTGGTTGAGCATTGACCCATGAACCAAGAGGTCACAGGTTCGATTCCCAGTCAGGGCACATGCCCAGGTTGTGAGCTCAATCCCCAGTAGGGGGCGTGCAGGAGGCAGCCAATCGATGTTTCTTTCTAATTGATGTTTATATGTGTCCCTCTCTCTTCCTCTCTCTCTAAAACCCAATATCGATCTGTATTTTTAAAATGTTAAACTGTCCTCAGAAAATACCTAGAAAGATGTGACAGCGTGGGTTAAGCAGAAACGTGGGGTGTGTAACCTGTTGCTAAGACAAGGTCAGTTTAGCTCTGTTTTGACTCTTGGGAACAGGAATGAGGTCCATTTCATTTATTTATGCTTTCATGGTTAAAGGAAGCACCTCTTCCTCTCTCTCTAAAACTCAATAAAAATCTGTATTTTTAAAATGTTTAACTGTCCTCAGAAAATACCTAGAAAGATGTGGCAGCGTGGGTTAGGCAGAAACGTGGGGTGTGTAACCTGTTGCTAAGACAAGGTCAGTTTAGCTCTGTTTTGACTCTTGGGAACAGGAATGAGGTCCATTTCATTTATTTATGCTTTCATGGTTAAAGGAAGCACTTTTATTATTATTATTATTTTTAAATCCTCAACTTGAGGATTTTTTTTTCATTGATATTTAGAGAGTATGGAAGGGAGAAGGAGAGACAGAGAGAGAAACATCGATGTGAGAAAGACACGTCGATTGGCTGCCTCCCAGATCAGGCCAGCAGCCGAGGCACATGCCCTTGATGGGAATCGAACCTGGGTCCCTTCAGTCCGAGGGCCAGTGCTCTACCCACTGAGCCAAACCGGCGAGGGCAGGAATACAGTCCATTTTAGAGCAGACGCACCACTTTCTTCAGGCGTTTTGGCCCTGGGCATTCTGATAATGAGACAGTACTTACACAGCATTAAGGGTGCTGTCCCTCCTTCCTACCTGCCTTTGCTTCTAGACAAAGTGGAGAGAGAGAGGAGAGGCCCAAGTGACAGATGCCCAGAGCTGATGCCAACAGATTTGGTGCCTTCTTTTCTTGTTGCCTCTTAGAAACACATGCTTACTAAAGAGGCACTCGCAGCTGAGCACTGCTCACACACATACTCTCGGGCTTTGGAGGGAAAATGAACCATATTGACAATACAACTTCCTTCTGGAACACCAACCCGGAATGCATTCCCTAAGCAATTTCCCAGTGACCACCTGCTCTGACTTCCCCTGGGATTCGTTAGGGCGAGGAGCTTCGAGTGTTGTTTGGCTGGCTGGTTACCATATTCCTCCTAGTTCCATCTTGAGGTATTTGGACTGAAAAATATTCATCACAGTCCTTTACCCGTGAGTAGGTTTTCTCTTAAAATTTGAACACCTGAGGAAAGAGTTTAGTAACTCGAAACTCCTGCTGGGATGTTTCGTAACGTTGAGATTTCCTGGGAGAGACTTTAGAAACTCAATGCAAAGGGGAAATCCACACTGGAAAAAAAAAACAAAACAAACAGGAAAGAGGATTTATTTTTGTTTGAGCTATGGATGCTTTGGAGTTCTTATTTATATTCCCAGACGTTATACTCAACCAGGATACATGGTTCATTGATCTTGAGAGTCAAATCATGCTTGCAGATTAGCCTGTTACTCTACAACCAACCCAAACACCCTTAGGAGAAGGAAAGTAAGAATTACCCGCTCTCCATGTACTGCACTATGGTGATTTGGGAAATAATCTTTTTTTTAAAATATATCTTACTGATTTTTTACAGAGAGGAAGGGAGAAATGTAGACATAGAATACATAGACCTGGGAGAGACTTTAGAAACTCAATGCAAAGGGGAAATCCACACTGGAAAAAAAAAACAAAACAAAACAGGAAAGAGGATTTATTTTTGTTTGAGCTATGGATGCTTTGGAGTTCTTATTTATATTCCCAGACGTTATACTCAACCAGGATACATGGTTCATTGATCTTGAGAGTCAAATCATGCTTGCAGATTAGCCTGTTACTCTACAACCAACCCAAACACCCTTAGGAGAAGGAAAGTAAGAATTACCTGCTCTCCATGTACTGCACTATGGTGATTTGAGAAATAATCTTTTTTAAAAAATATATTTTATTGATTTTTCACAGAGAGGAAGGGAGTGAGATAGAGAGTCAGAAACATCGATGAGAGAGAAACATCGATTAGATGCCTACTGCACACTCCCCACTG
>NW_006289087.1:7990783-7996447 GCF_000327345.1 Myotis davidii
AATAATTTTTTTTAAAAAATAGGAATTTTAAAGAAAACCTATCTGTTTATTTATCGATCTATATAGGGTATACCCCCAAAATGTATATACTCAATGTCTGTAGATTCTATGAAATTTTGAAAAGGAAGTGTATTTTAATAAACACTGCCTTTATAAATCTTCAATATGTGTATACATTTTTAGGAACGCCCTGTATATATGTAGTTTTTTAATACTGAACTCTGGAAAGAGAGTATGTTAAGAAGAAAGGGAAAAAACTGGATAGATGTTTCCTATAACCCCTCTAGGTGTGGGCTATGCTCCAAGGGCCTTAAATCCATGCCCTTAGTTAATGCTCGAGTAGTACCCTGTGGACAGAGTTCCATTTGAACGGTGAGCAAACGAGCGCTCAGAGAGATCGGGCAGCAGGACTGGGATATGAACCGGGTTCGTCTGCTGTGAATGCCACGTCCTTGCCTCTGCGATCCTCGGGCCCTGCCCTTGCTGTGCTCCCTGGAGGCCAGGGTGTGTGGCCGCGGCGTATCTGTAACTGCATCCACTGCAGTCACGTAGCAGTGATGACTGGAGTGTTTCAAGTGTTTCTCCGTTCATTCCGTGCATGCCCTCCAAAGGGAGACAGGGCAGTGTGAGCCTTCCCCTCCACCCCTTCCCAGCCCTCACAACCTTTGGCCCTCTCTGCACTCCTGCTGGATATTGTCTCAGTTCCAAATCTCACGAGGTCAGTCAGTGATCGCTTAGCTCTGGTAACGCCGCCCTAGTTTGGCTCAGTGGATATAGCGTCCGCCTGCGGACTGAAGGGTCCCAGGTTCGATTGCCGTCAAGGGCACGTACCTCAGTTGCAGGCTCCTCCCTGGCCAGCCGGGGCCCTGGTCAGGGTGTGTGTGGGAGGCAACCATAGATGTGTCTCTCTGACATCGATGTTTCTCTCTGTGTCTCTCTCCCTCCCTTCCACTCTCTCTAAAAATCAATGGAAAAATATCCTCGGGGGAGGATTAAAAAATAAATAATAAGTTCTGCTAATGCCTACAGAGTAAGTAGAGGAAAGTGAAGACTAAAACCTGTGCTGCTTCCCTGCAGAAGACCTCTCCAGGGGAAAGTGTCCTCTCTGGGGATGCAGACATCAAGGTGCGTTTCCCTGCCTGAGCGGTTGGAGAGGGCTGTGCTACAGGCCAGGAAGTGGGTGACCTGTGAAACCCATTCACCAGTGACAAGCTTTCTCCATTAAGGACCCCTCTAGCCCCCGGGCACACAGAGGTGGAGAGCATGGCCTCCGGGGTCCGACTGGCTCCTTTCGGAGACTGTTCCATCAGCTCCTCCTGCACCCCCCCCCACCCCCAAAGGAGAGGGAGAGATAGAAACATCAGTGTTGAGAGAGAATCATTGATCGGCTGCCTCGTGCATGCCCCACACTGGGGATGAAGCCCACAGCCCAGGCATGTGTCCTGACTGGGAATTGAACCGTGATCTCCTGGTTCATAGGTCAACGCTCAACCACTGAGCCACACCGGCCCAGCTTGCCACTTCACTTTTATTACAAGTGAACATAGCAAATCCATGAAGAGGGAAGATTCAGACCTAAAGTCTTAGCCTTTCCTCCATCTCTCTATTTCTCTCTCTCTCTCTCTCTCTCTCTCTCTCTCTCTCTCTCTCTCTCTCTGTCTCAACCCCTCTCCCTAATCACTCCTTGGAAAGCTCCTTCCTCAGGGTTCTCTGAGATTACAAGCGACCCCTACCTAACTTGGATGAGTGCCAACAGAGGGGAAACCATCCAGGGTGATCTTTTCGGCTGGACTCATCTCTGTTATGTTTCCATCTTGCTCCATACGTACAATAGCAATGGACTACTTCCTGCACAGGCTTCCTGGAACAGTCCCTGCCTGTCTCAGCCACAGACACCCCCAGGGCGGCACAGTCACTAGGAGGCAGCCTTGCGTCGTTTAGAACTTCCTTTGAGCAAATCAACATTCATGGCAGAATGCTGAGAAAGGTGTTAGATGGACGTAGCACCATTCTTTTTATTGTAAATGCTCACCCGAGGATATTTTTTCCATTGGTTTTTAGAGAGAGTGGAAGGGAGGCAGGGAGGAGAGGGGGAAGGAGAGAGGAAAGACAGAAAGAGAGAGAGGGATTTGAGAAACACATTCATTGGTTGCCTCCCACACGCACCTCAACCAGGGCAGGGATTGAAACCTGCATCCCAGTTATGTGCCCTTGACTGGGAATCAAGCCTAAGACCCTTGGTCCAAGGGGCCAGTGCGATGACCACTCACCCAAACCAGCCAGGGCCATAGCACCAATTGTGAGACTGTCTTGAATATTGTAAATTTGTTGATAAGGACTGAAAGGCATTTGATCTTCTTGTTCTTACCTGTAGGTGTGGGAACTTGAGACTGGCCTCCAAATATACCAGATTCTAGACCCTCACGGCTTCAATGTTGAACTGACTTCCGCCGCTATCGATGACAGTGGATTTCTGTTTGCCACAGGAGCGTATAACGGTCAGACTAAGATTCAGAACACGGCCTCCCTGCGTTAGTGCGCTGAGAGTTGGCTCAGGAAACCCATTAGTAGTTTGGGTCGCAGGGAGGGCACGAGCCTGGCTGGACCACGTAACCATGGCAGCAAGATCACAGCGCCTGACGGGAGCGTGATAACTCTTCTCTGATGGGCATTCTTGTCCTGAGACTGTAATCAATACTTTCCATTACATCATACAGCTGCTTTACAGTTTGCAAAAGTCTTCCCCACATACAGTCTTCCTCCATCTTTGCTGGGACTTATCTGTGTTGCACTAACTCATCCAGTCCTACTTTTGGGGACCATCTGCTAAGATATACATATTAGGTTCCGTGGTTGTTGATAATATTTTTATTGACAGTAGATTTGGGGGCCACACAAAATATCCAGCCAGCTTTGTCATAGAGCACCTAGAATTCTCCTTTCGACTTGTCTATATCCGTGTGAGCTCCTTGGGGTTAGGTGCTGTGTACACATTGGAGGCTCAGGCTGTGCTGTGTTGTTTTGTGTGTGTGTGTTTTAAATATTTTTATTGATTCTAGAGAGGAAGGAAGAGGGAGAGAGAGATAGAAACATTAATGATGAGGGAGAATCACTGATCAGCTGCCTCCCACAAGCCCCCCACTGGAGATCAAATGCACAATGGGGCATGTGCCCTGACCAGGAATTGAACCGTGACCTCCTGGTTCATAGGTCGACGCTCAACCATCGAGCCATGCTGGCTGGGCTGTGCTGTTTTGTTTGATGTCCCTCGTGTTGGGGAGCAGGACATGGAACTTCCAGGAACTGGAGCTACAGCCTGCTTCCCGCTCACTTCATTGTGTTGTAAACTCCCAGCAAAGAATTGCTTTATCTAGACCAGTGATGGCAAAACAAAAACCCTAACTTAACTCTGGTGCCGTGTCACATATAGAATTTTTTTGATATTTGCAACCATAGTAAAACAAAGACTTATATTTTTTACATTTATTTTATATATTTAAATGCCATTTAACAAAGAAAAATCAACCAAAAAAATGAATTCGCCTGTCACCTCTGACACCCGTGTCATAGGTTCGCCATCACTGATCTAGACCAACTGCACGCACTGCTCACAATACATTTATTCTAGGGACATATTTGCCGGCATGAAAGCCCATTGATGGATTGAGTGGACATCCTGATATAAAAGTCTGCTTTTTATTCTTTTAATATGTTTTTATTGATTTCAGAGAGGAAGGGAGAGGGAGAGACAGAGAAACATCAATGATGAGAGAGAATCATTGATTGGCTGCCTCCTGCATGCTCCACCCCCATGAAATAAAATTGCCCCTGCTGAGTGGATGCGGTGTGATGGAGTGAATGCAGCTGCTCTCTCATGGGACAGTTCCTAAGAAAGCAGTCCCCTACTCTTAGCAACCCTGCACAATGTGAAAATTAGTCATAATGGAAATTCTGAGCAAAGGACACAGCTGTTATCAGACATAAGCATTAAACAATTCAATGTGACTGAGATGGCACTATTTTCATGCACGCATAATATTTTATTGCATTAGTCATACAGTCCAGAGGGGTTTTAAGTATTAACAGTTAAGGGAGGGGAAGCAAAGTGCTGTGAGGGGCAGCCCACTATACCTAGCACTGAGGTGACCCTGTGATCTTACTATTGCAGTGATGATCTTTCTATTAAGAACAACTGTGGCAGGCCCAGCAGGTGTGGCTCAGTGGTTGAGCATCCATCCACCTATGAACCTGGAGGCCACAGTTTGATTCCCTGTCGGGGCACATGCTGGGTTTGCAGGTTTGATCCCCAGTAGGGGGCGTGCAGGAGGCAGCCGATCAATGATTCTCTCTCATCATTGATGTTCCTCTCCCTTCTCTCTCTCTCTCTCTTTCTCTCTCTCTCTCTCTCTCTCTCTCTCCCTTCCTCTCTGAAATCAATAAACATATTTTTAAATAATAATTGTGGCATAATGTTAGATATACAAATGGATAGATATCAGGGGTATTTAGCAAACTGGAAAGCCTTGGGAGAATAAAGGCAGAAGAGGTCCTTTTGAGACAGAAAGCTCAGATAGGAGAGTTCAAAGAAAATGGTTGCAATTTCAAGACATGGCCTGGTCCCGTTTCCTGTTTGTCAGCCTGTGTCCAATCAAGGCCCACAGAAACATACACTGTGCACGGCAAGGCCAGGGAGACTCACATTTCAGTAGGAAACAGACATAGGAGAAATCGTGGGCAGAAAGCTTTCAATGAGGTCCGTGTTCTCTGAGATAAGAGCCCAGCTTCCGATCAGTTCCTTTCCACCCACCGCGTCTCCCTCTGTGCCCAGGAACCGTGAAGATCTGGGACTTCGGCAGCGGGCAGGAGCTGAAGGTGCTGCCCGAAGGGAAGGACTGGAAGGAGGAGGAGCACTGGGTGAAGCACCTGGCGTTCCTGAAGGTGCAGGAGAAACACCAGCACCTGCTCCTCGTCTTGGAGCACAACGGGAAGATCAAAATGATGCAGGTTTGCCATCCCCCGTTGACACCTGTACTCTCTCTGCTCTTCTTGGGAAAACCAGCTGAGTCTGAGGGACCATCCCCATTAAACTCCTCTCTTGCCGGCCAGTGGAGGATGGCGTTTCCCCATCCACCACCGTAGGAGGCTGCTAAGAAAGCTTGCCCAGGTCCAAGCAAAGAGCCAAAAAGGCCCTGGCTGGATTGGCTCAGTGGAGAGGGCGTCGGCCTGCAGACACAAGGGTCCCGGGGTTGATTCCCGGTCAAGGGCACATACCTCCATTGCAGATTTCATCCGCAGTAGGGGCCATACAGGAGGCAGCTGTCAATGATGTTCCTCTCTCATCATTGATGTTTCTATCTCTCTCTCCCTCTCCCTTCCTCTCTGAAATCAACAAAAACATATTAGAAGAACAAAACAAGAAAACAACAACAAAGAGCCAAAAAGAAGAGCTGCTCAGCCCGGCCAGTATGGCTCAATGGTTGAATGTCAACCTATGAACCAGAAGGTCATGGTTCGATTCCTGGTCAGGGTACATGCCCAGGTTTCAGACTTGATCCCCACTGTGGGGCATGTAGAAGGCAGCCGATTAATGATTCCCTTCATTGAAGTTTCTATCTCTCTCTCCCTCTTCTTCTTCTCTGAAATCAATAAAAATATATTTAACAT
>NW_006289087.1:7996504-7998868 GCF_000327345.1 Myotis davidii
GATATTTGAGATAGGCTAATTTATTTTTCCGGTGAGTCTAGACCTACCTAAGAATGCCTTCTTCATATTTGAAATGAAGGCTAGGTCATTTATTCTGCCTATTGAGTGAATCTTTCCCCACCTAGAACTCAAGGACTCATTATTACTATTTTTCATCATCATCATTATTCCCCTTCTGAAAGCCAAGATCAGAAAAAAAAAATCTGGCACTACTCGGGCGGTGTGGCTTAGTGGGTGAGCATTGACCTATGAACCAGGAAGTCACAGTTAAATTTCCAGTCAGGGCACATGCCTGGGTTGCTGGCTGGGTCCCCAGTAGGGGGGCATGCTGGAAGCAACTGATCAATGATTATTTCGCATCATTGATGTTTCTATCTCTTCCTCTCCCTTACTCTCTGAAATCAATAAAAACGTATTAAAACACACACACACACACACACACACACACACACCCCAAAACACAACTTAAAAAGAAACCCCAGCAGTGATTAAGATGATTGATGGCCTACTGCTGGGAAAAAGGTGATTCAATATACTCTTCCCAGAAAGAACTATAAGACACCTCTTGTAAAGTGTACAATAGTAAATGAATGGGACAGGAATGTAGTTGGAGCTGGAAGTGGAGTGAAGGGAAGATGCACCAAACCTCTATCCTCAGCTGCATTAAACAAACAGCAAACACTGCTTCTGTAGGCACAGCCGGCCACTCAGGGGCCATTGCTAATGCATTATGTACTGAGGCAGACTCCCCATAAGTTTGAATGTCTTCAAACCAGTCCTTAGGGGCTTGCAATGTAATGTCTCTCTGGCACTCATATTCTTGATTTTATCTTCTCAACCTCAGAAAAGTGCTTGTGCAACTCCCCGATCCTTTCAGAAATCATCACTGTGCTAGATTGTCTGGGTGTGGTCTTGCAGCCATGTAATGGGTTTTAAACTGGCCCATTGACACAACGTCATAGACCACAAGAGACGGGAACAACAATCTTTTCATGATCTCCGTTTTCAGGAGATAACATTGCATTCTGCCAACATAATTGTTTTTAAATTTGGATACATTTTGCTCCTAAAATCCTCATATTCTTGATTTTATCTTCTTAACCTCAGAAAAGTGCTTATGCAACCACAAATCATCTTTTCACAAATCATCACTGTGCTAGATTGTCTGGGTGTGGTCTTGGAGCCACGTAATGGGTTTTAAACTGGCCCATTGATACAACGTCATAGGCCACAAGAGATGGGAACAACAATCTTTTCATGATCTCCATTTTAAGGAGATAACATTGCTTTCTGCCAACATAATTTTTTTTTAAATTTGGATACATTTTGCTCCTAAAATCTTCTTGATAAAAACCATTGATCGGTGAGAAATTGCTATCCTTACAGTATGACCAAAGCACTGTGTGAGTTTAGAGATTTTGATTAATGCACCGCAAATATTTCAAATGCTAAAGAGCCACTTACATCTCTTTATTTTCCCTCCCTTATGGTCACATTGCTTGGTGAGTTTACTCATGTAGCCCTATTTGTAGATTCCTTAGAGCAAAGGAGGTTTCTCTGTGAAGCAATGAATGGCATGCATGCCCTTAGCATCCTGTGAGCTGCTGGTTTCCCAGAGCACCGATTCCCAAAGGCCTATCTGCCAAAGCAAACCAGAGGTCAAAGTTTTCACCAATTAGGAATAAAATGAAGAAAACAAGGATAGCTTTTTCCTAAAGCTAATTTTACTTTTTTTAAAAAAATATATTTTATTGATTTTTCACAGAGCGGAAGGAGAGGGATAGAGAGTTAGAAATATCAATGGGAGAGGAACATCAGTCAGCCGCCTCCTATACACCCCCTACTGGGGATGTGCCGGCAACCAAGGTACATGCCCTTGACCAGAATCGAACCGGGGACCTTTCAGTCCACAGGCCGACGCTCTATCCACTGAGCCAAACCGGTTAGGTCTAATTTTATTTTTTAAGGGTTAAGATTATATCTTTCCTACTTTTACTTTTTCATATTAAAATATAACCTCTCCTCTCATACAATGATGATAGCAGTGTTTCTAGTCCCTCCTTTCCTATGCCCTCTCTTGTAAAATTAAATGTTAGTAACGGTAAGTCAATATTTTGTGGGCTTTTATTTTTATTTTTTATCTTGCTGTCCTAAGTGGGTCAGTTGAAACCAGCTAACGCCATGAAAACCGTGGCGGTCAGCTCATACCACCAGGGGGGCATGTGCACCTAGCAAAGCTGGTACTGAGGGTACTCATCTCCACTCACTGTTTGGATGTGGCTGAGATGCTTTCTGCTCCCACAATGGCACAAGCTCTAACAAAAAACAACTAGTCAGTAGGAGAACCACTGGCCCATACTTGTA
>NW_006289087.1:7998965-8002247 GCF_000327345.1 Myotis davidii
CCAGTGGGGGGTGTGCAGGAGGCAGCCGATCGATGTTTATCTCTCATCCATGTTTCTGGCTCTCTATCTCTCCCCCTTCCTCCTCTGTAAAAATCAATAAAATATATTTTAAAAAAAAAATGAAAGGACTGCCCGGCCTGTGTTGCTCGGTGGTTGGAGCATTGATCTGTGAACCAGGAGGTCACAGTTCGATTCCAGGTCAGGCCACATGCCTGAGTTGCAGGCTCGATCCCCACTTGGGGCCATGTAGGAGGCAGCTGATCAATGATTCTCTCTCATCATTGATGTTTCTATCTCTCCTTCCTTCCTCTCTGAAATCAATACAGATATATATTAAAGTAAAAAAAGAAAGGACTTTTGTTTGTCAACTAGCTAAACTCCTCAGCTTATAAATAAGGCCCAAAGAAGACAGGTGCTCTGTTCAACTTCTCACTAGAACTGAGACTAGAAATCTGTTGTTTTCACGCTTAGGCCAATATTCTCTCCACTTTACTGTAGCTGCTTTCAACCTTTAAAATCCTGCTCTGCTGGCAAAATGACCGACCTTAAAAATGTGGCTTTTATCCTCATTTCAAAATTAAATAGCATGTCATCAATAATAACCACCTAGAAAGCAGAATAAATGATTGCATTACAATAGCAAAGAAAAATATGAGGTGCCTAAAATAAATTCAACACAAATATGCCAGAGTTTTGTGGAAATAAAAGAAAAGTAAAGGACATAAAAAAAAACACTCCTGAAAATATGAGAGCTATAACATTTTCACAGATGGGATGCCACAACAATGTCTTGCTTTCATATTAAAAATAAGCTCTTTTCTTTAAAAAGTGAAAAACAAGTCACATAGTGTGAAAAGACCACTCACTGGATCCCAGGTAAGTGAGAAAAGATTAGGAACCAGAGTAGCTAAAGAAATCCCACAAATGCAGAACAACACCAAACAGCCCAAGATGAAGATGGACCAAGGACAGGTAAGGAAAGCCAAATGTTTCACAAACACATAAAAAGTTCAGTTCACTAATTCAGAAAATGTGATTGACATAATTAATGTATTTTACAATTAAATTTTTTAATATTTTTATTGATTTCAGGGAGAGAGAGTGAGAAACATCAATGATGAGAGAGAATCATTGATCGGCTGCCTCCTGCACGCCCCCTACTGGGGATTGAGCCCACAACCCTGGCATGTGCCCTTGACCGGAATCAAACCCAGGACCCTTCAGTCCCCAGGCTGATGCTCTATCCACTGAGCCAAACCAGCTAGGGCTAAGATTAATTTTTAAATGTCCCATTTCAAACCCATTAGGTAGGCTACATAATCGAGTAAAATCAAATGTTGGCAAGAATGAGAAGAAAGGAGAACTCTGCTCTGCTCCAGTTGGAGTGGGAAAAGATTAACACTCCTTGAAAAATCACTTGGCAATATCTAGTAAAGTTGATAACATGCATCTCTTATAACTTGATAATCCTACTCCAGTAATTGTTCTAGAAGCTGTAGCAATTGTCCATAAAAACAGGCAGCAAAAAATTGACAACAAGCTTAATATCCATTACTAAGAGAATAGGTTAAATCAGTTGTAGTATATTCATACAACACTATAAAGCAGTTAAAAATAAATGAACTAGAGCTTTATGTAAAAAATCTCAAAAGTATAAATTTTTTAATCCTCACCCAAGGATATGTTTTTATTGATTTTTAGAGAGGGAGGGCGCGAGAGAGAAACATAGATGTGAGAGAAGCATCGATTGTTTGCCTCCTGTATGCACCCCTACTGAGACCAAACCCCAACCCAGGTATGAACCCTGACTGGAAATTGAACCCTTGACCTTCTGGTGTATGGGACGATGCTCCAACCAACTGAGCAACTCCGGCCAGGACTCAGAAATATAATTTTAAGTGAAACAAAAGAGTTGAAGAAGAATTCATACAGCTTGATGACTTTATTAAAAGGTTAAAAGCCTGTTGGAAGCTGAAATCCATCCGAATGGAACTGAAGTGAATGTGAATATGCTGACTATATCCTGGAAGCATTTTTATACCATCTTGAAATTTCAACAAAACTGGCGTTTGCCAGTTTATCCAGCTATCTTTCAAAAATAAAAGTTAGGGTTTTCAAAAAAAAAATGGTTAAAAGCCTGAAAGCAATACTTATATAGATTTACTTACATACATGTAAAATGTATGTATATATTTATGTATAAATATACAAACTTTCATATCTAACACCTCATTCAGGTTACTAGTTACTTATGGAAAGGGGAAAAAAAAGAGGAATTATATTAGGGAGGGGTAGATAGAACTTAAGACTTGACAAAACTGGGTGGCAGATACATCCTGGCTTGTTCTATTTTTCTCTATATCCTTACAACAGTTCCAAATAAAACAGTTAATTGAGTTTCTCATGTCCTCATTGGGTTTCTATTAAAGGGTAAAGAAAATGATATTTGTCTCATTGTGATATGGGAGCTACCTGATGTTATACCTGTCCTGCAAGATGGTAATCATATTGTGCGTCTGAAAACGTCTACTACAAACAGTAGTATGGCTCTTCCCTTCCCATATGTTTCGCTGATAGTTGAGAAAACCCAGTCTCAAGATGTTCCTGTAAGTTTCATTTCTTGATTTTCTTCCCTTTTATTATGGAACATTACAAACAGACACAGAAGTAGAGAAAATAATGCAATGAACTTCAATGTACTATCGCTTAATTTCAGCTATAACATGAGTCATGGAGATGTAATGTACAGCTCAGGGAATATAGTCAATAACATCATAAGAACTTTGCATGACAGATGGTTTTCAGATTTATGGTGATCACATTGTAAGGCATATTCATGTCGAATCACTATGTCGTACATCTGAAATGAATCTAATACTGTATACCAACCCTACTCCAGTAAATTTTTTGAAAAATCCTAAGACATTTTAAGTTAATGAGGAGATAACAGAGTGTACACACAGTGTGTGTATTGTGGTTAGATACTGTGTTCATGACGGTCAATGAGTTGGCTTCCTCCCTTCTTTAGAATCCTGCGGTCAGTTCAGAAGTGAACTGCATTGATATATTGCAAGTAGAAGGATATAATTTGATAGCCGCTGGGACCGTAAATGGTGTGATCATCTTATGGAATTTTGTAACATCCACTGTCAAAGAATTGTAAGTTGCATCTTTTTCTTAAATAATATAAGTTGTACTACAGAAGAGCCAAAGTAACAATCAATGCTAAAACAAATAAATCAACAAAAGCAATAAATAAAAGTAGTAGTTACTATCAAGGGA
>NW_006289087.1:8002286-8018415 GCF_000327345.1 Myotis davidii
CCTGGAGTCAATCATGAGGAGACTATGTACTAAGTGTCTAAATCCCAGAATCCTACATAATAAAAGGCTAATATGCAAATCGACCAAATGGCTGAATGACCAGTCGCTATGATGCGCACTGACCACCAGGGGACAGACACACAATGCAGGAGTTGCCCTCTGGTGGTCAGTGCACTCCCACAGGGGGAGCTCTGCTCAGCCAAAAGCCGAGCTCACAGCTGGCGAGCGCAGTAGTGGTGGCGGCAGTGCTCTGAGGGCTCCCGGACTGCGAGAGGGTGCAGGCAGACTGAGGGTCCCCACGAGTGCATGTGCCTCGTGCACGGGGCCTCTAGATAAGATGAGCCTTAAGTATTTGTGTTCTCAAGTGCTTTGACTTTTACTCTTCTCACTCTAGTACATGCTTGCATGCGTTATCCTGTCCAAATTCATAACCTCAACAAATACTGAAAATACACACGAAACTTAAACTCTAATCTCCCCAGAGCTTCAAACATACATATCTGGCAATAACCGAGCCCCAATTACCTTAAAGTCCCACATGCCCCAAACTTTGGCCCAACCTCCCCCTCCCCCAAACAACTCCTCTTCCTGTATACCCAGTGACACCACCTACTAAGTCACCAAAATCAAATGGTGAGAGGCATGCTGGATGGGTTTTCCTTCTCATTCACCACCCCCAATACGTCTAATTCATTACAGAGCGGTGCTAACAAGGCCATGGCATTTGCAATTCCAAATCTCCACCAATTAGATTTTCTTCATGCTATGGTCAAACACTTCACCTTCTCCCTGCCATCCACTTCTAAATGTTCTTGCCATTGGTTGTAAAGGAAACAATAGAACAATCGTGTTCTTTGCTCTGGATGGATTGCAAGTGATGAGCAACCCACAGTTGTGCAATTGGGCTAGAGAGCAAGGGCCACGTGTGAACACCCTCGGTTAAAGGAATCTGTAATATTGTATGTACTTTGAGGTACAAGGTGGTCAAGAACCTTGATGAATGAATAACAGGAAAGTCAAGTTTATCTGAGTATTTGGGGGAAGGGAAGAGGTAAAAAGGAGGGGAGAAGAGAGTGGGAGAGGACAAGGGAAAAGAAGAAGAAGATGCAAAAGAAATCTCTGCCTCTCTATTTACAGTGCATTACATGCTACTGGTCTACCCGGACTCTGTACCCCTTCCCAATCTAAGTCTGAGTCTTTACTTTTAACCAACTTTAAAAAAAAAATGACTTCAGAGAGGAAGAGAGAGATAGAAACGTCAATGATGAGAGAGAATCATAGCATCGATCAGCTGCCTCCTGCTCGCCCCCTACTGGGGATCGAGCCTGCAACCTGGGCATGTGCCCTTGACTGGAATCAACCTGGGACCCTTCAGTCCGCAGGCTAATGCTCTATCCACTGAGCCACACTGGCTAGGGCTTAACCAACTTTTGAGAGAACATGCATCTTTCTTGTTTCGCCCTGGATTTATTCTCCTTTGAACCTTTAGTTGAAGTAGATGTTTCTGCAGAACGCTCCCTCTGTACCCCAGCTCGTGTTCTCTCGGTCCCGGCCCCTAAAATTTCGTCATCCTTCTGTTCCTTCTCTTCAACCCTCACCCCTAAGCTGTTCTCACTGTCTACTTGTCATTTGCATACGCACTGTACAATTTCTCACCCTTTTATTAATGCCGTTCTCACACTGTGAGTGTCGGATCGTGGGTGACTCACCACCAAGGGAAATCAGCTAGACACAAAGGGCACAGAGTCCTGAGGCCACAGCCCAAGGAGGGGGGAGCTGCCCTGAGAACATGTCCAGCTTGAAGGTGGAGCTCCTCCTTGTTGAAGTGCTAGGCATTTCACCAAGGGATGCATGCAAACACCACATCTAATCAGAGAATGACAGTGTCTCCTTAGGAAAAGATGATTATGTAAAAATAATCGATTTAGAATCAGTGGAGTATTTTTGCAGAACATATAATTTAGCACAGCAATGTCTAATGTAATTTAGGCCCAGCTTTAAAGGCTCTGGCACGAGATATGGTACCCATATTCATGGCGGAGGCCATCTCTACCTCTACCTCAAACTTGGCCTAAGATCCCTTCACCAGTCAGGAAGAAACAGCTCTTCTCTTCCTGTTCAAAGCTCTTTGGGGACCAAACTAGAAATTGTTCTTGTTCATTAATAATCCATTCCACCATTCAGCTAGTCTGCAGAGCAGAAATGTGTAAAAAGTTTGAGCTTAGCCCTGACCGGTTTGGCTCAGTGGATAGAGCGTCGGCCTGGGGACTCAAGGGTCCCAGGTTCGATTCCGGTCAAGGGCATGTATCATGGTTGCGAGCACATCCCCAGTAGGGGGTGTGCAGGAGGAGGTTGATCGATGTTTCTCTCTCATCGATGTTTCTAACTCCCTCTCCCTCTCCCTTCCTCTCTGTAAAAAATCAATAAAATATATTTTTTAAAAAAAGTTTGAGCTTAACAAGTCATCAAGCCCACAAGCTCCTCCTTTGAGCTTGGTTCACCCTCCTCCGACCCCTCAAGAGCTTCCTTCATCACTCAACAGATCCAATTAGCAGAGACAATTTCCATTAAAGCAGTGATTCTCAACCTTCCTAATGCCGCGACCCTTTAATACAGTTCCTCATGTTGTGGTGACCCCCAATTTCATTGTTACAAATTGAACATAATTAAAGCATAGTGAAGAATCACAAAAACAATATGTAATTATAGATGTCTTTTCTGATGGCCTTAGGTGACCCCTGTGAAAGGGTTGTTTGACCCCCCAAGGGGGTCGCGACCCACAGGTTGAGAACCGCTGCATTAAAGGAAGAGGAACATTTTGCTTTGAGTTCCATTTGCTATAAGAAAAGTTAAGTGTGGCTTTAAGAGCTGAGCATGGCCTGGCCAGTGTGACTCAGTGGTTGAGCGTCAACCTATGAACCAGGAGATCATGGTTCAATTCCCGGTCAGGGCACATGCCTGGGTTTCAGGCTTGATCCCCAGAGGAGGGGGTCATGCAGGAGGTAGCCAGTCAATGATTCTCTCTCATCATTGATGTTTCTCTCTCTCCCTCTCCCTTCCTTTCAGAAATCAATAAAAATATATATTTTTTAAAAGGAACTGAACATGAAGTGCCAGTGGAAACTGCCTGGGAAGGTGTTCAATTCTTTGGAATCTGGGTCAGTGGGAGACTCCAGTAGCAAGAGCAGCATAATCACTGAATTCCCTGCTTATCTTCTCCACTCTGTTCTAAGTTCCCTGCTGGCAATAACTATATTTTATTCAAATTTATCACTCTACTTGTTCAAAGAGTAGAATTCTAACCTTTTTTTTTAATCCTCACCCGAGGATATTTTTCCATTGATTTTTTTATTTTATTTTAGAGAGAGTAGAAGAGAGAGGGAGAGACAGAGAGAAATATTGATGTGAGAAAAACACATTGATTGGTTTTCTCCTGCACGTGCCCTGACCAGGGCCCAGGCGAGGGAGGTGCCGGCAACCAAGGTACGTGCCCTTGACCGGAAATGAACCAGGACCCTTCAGTCTGCAAGCTGACGCTCTATCCACTGAGCCAAACCGGCCAGGGCTGGAATTCTAACCTTTAAATCCTATGAAACTTCCAGGATATTACAGAAGCCCACTCCCTGACCTACAAGTAGGAAGAATAGACCAACCACTTGAATTAAAGGACTTTTACACACTCAATGTTTGTGTCGCTACACAGAGCCTTATTAAAAAAAGATATGTTCAAATGCTATATACCTCTAGATTTTCTATTCATGTTGATATCAACATTTTAGGAGTTGGTGAGCTCTGCGTGGGATTTGTAATGTAAGGCATGTAAGTTACCTAATTCTTACAGGCTTATCATGTACACGTATGTTTCTTCCCAGGTACAGACCTGAAGATTGCTTCACTGTGAATCTTGACTTGGATCCCAAACGCTATAGAGTTAATGACATCACGTTCCTCTTCCGTACCCTTGAGTGTGCAAGGTAACTTGGTACTTACTGAGAGAGAAATGCGGTCTGAGTCTTACGCGGGTGACATCAAAAGGGTTCTCCCCATCCCAGCCTTAAGGAAGGTACACGTGAGGGAAGGTACACGTGGGTAGACTGCCTGGCTTCAGCTTTCTTCCCCCGTCACTGGGTTTTGTAGCGGATGGTCCCCGGGGATCCAGTTTGCTGTGTGGGAATGTCATTTCCTTCACTCGGTCAGACCCACGGCACCCTTTACAACAGTAGCAAAGAGGGGACATGCTCACTTGACCACACTTGTAGCCAAAATCAAACTCTGGGAGCACGGATGTGACGCAGACAGATCAAATGGCAGCGGGTCTCATATGGCCTCCAATAAAACCGAGCAATCATCATCCATTTCGGAGAGAGCGAGAGATCATTATTTAAATATTGAAGAGAGGCCCTAACCAGTTTGGCTCAGTGGATAGAGCATCGGCCTGTGGACTGAAGGGTCCCAGGTTCGATTCCGGTCAAGGGCATGTACCTTGGTTGCGGCCACATCCCCAGTGGGGGGTGTGCAGGAGGCAGCTGATCGATGTTTCTCTCTCATCAGTGTTTCTAACTCTCTATCCCTCTCCCTTCCTCTCTGTAAAAAATCAATAAAATATATTTTAAAATAAATAAATATTGAAGAGAAAGTATTTTTCTCTTTATATTTGCTTTATGGTTCTAGTTTTCCATTCGTAGGCCTTGGTAAACACCTCTCTGAAGAGAAGTCAACAGTTTCTATGCTAGCCTGACCAGTTTGGCTCAGTGGTTGAGCATTGACCTATGAACCAGGTCAGGACTCATGCCCAGGTTTCCGGCTCAATCCCCAGTAGGGGGCGTGCAGGAAGCAGCCAATCAATGATTCTCATCATTGATGTTTCTATCTCCCCCTTCCTCTCTGAAATCAATAAAAAAAATATTTTTTAAAAAAAATGTTTCTATGCCAGTTTTGGGTCACCCAGAGGTGAGCCAGAATATATTCCGTTGGCTTGGAGTTCCTTACTCTGAGAAGATCTTGAGGACTTGCTGTGGATATGCTTGCCCCAGACCCCAAGGCACTGTTCAGCCCATTCCAGCAGCGTCACAGAGCAGACCAGGCCAGAACGGAAACTGTAGAGTAGAAGTTAGCCAGGCTACTCAGGGCCCCACCCCTACCCCACCCACTCCCACCACTAGACGCCGTGTCAGAACCTCTGGGACTGCATCTAGCCTTGGGCATGGGACAGGCAGCTGTTTCGTTCCCAGACCAGGCAGCAATGAACCTGAATTCCTGGGGCTCCCCAACAGCCCCCACCAACACCAGGCAGATGAGCATTTGTGACACAAGATATGGGATGTGCTTTGTTTTATACGTGAGCGGCTCAGTGTCTACAGAGGGTGAAAGAAGTATCAGAGAATGAACTGAAATCAAAGCAGAGAAGAGCACCTGTTGAGTAGGAAAGAACCTTAATGTTTCCTCTTTGGGCTTCCTCTCTCTCCTTACAGGAAGACAAGTCAGGATTCCGTATGCTCTTCGTCCCAGTGTGACTCTAGTAAGGGTCCTCAGAGCAGCAAGGTAAGCAAGAAATAGGGAGAGTGTGTCTTAACCTTTACACCCAGTGTTGGTTCAAAAATCGGGGTTGGTTGCATTTTCGCCCTTCCTTCGATAGAAGGTAAAGGGGCCCTGGCTGGGGTGGCTCAGTGGGTTGGGTGCCGTCCCGTCCACCAAAAGGTTGCTGGTTTGATTCCCAGTTAAAGGTTGCAGGCTCAGGATCAGAAGGCAGTCAGTGAATGTTGCGCTCTCACATCTATGTTTCTCTCTCTCCCTGTTCCCTCCTCCCTCTCTAAAAAAATATTCTTAAGAAGTAAAGGGGAAAAAAATTTCTGTGTGTGTGTATGTATGTAAAAGTTTTTTTTTCTAAAAAGCAATGTCTAAACTGATTTCATCCATTTTTCCCTATTTCTGAAGGCTTTCATTACTTCAAATAATCAATACATAATCATGAATAAAATAAATTACAGATGCTACTTTTTCATTGATAAAATAATTTTAGACGGTTTTGCTGAATGCATTCCATACATTTCACAGGGGGAAGAGACAACACAGTGTAATGTTTGGCTTTCAAACTGTGTTTTCAGTTACAATTTTACGTATGTTTACACGTAACACTTCTAGTTAGGATTTTGTTTAAAGGGGAGTTTTCACTGCAAAAATTAATTAAAAACCACTAGCATGGTGGAAAGAATAAACTTATGAGAATATTAGGAGTCAGATAGACTTGAACTTGAATCCAAGTGTTCTGATTTATCTGATTAGCTTTAGAGACAGCCCTAATCTCTGAGTTTCCATTTCTTCATCAGTGAAAATGATGAACAAATGGAAATAATAACACCCACATGCATGGTGGTTAATAAAATTCAAAATAATGTACACCACGAATGGGCATGCATTGGGCATTTAATTACTCTCGCTATTATGCTATCTCTGAGCCACTAGGAGGAAGTTGTGTCACAGATAACCCAATTCAGGAACATGAAAATCTCTCAATATGTATTTCAAAGAATTAATCCAAAAATAAGTTTAACGCTTAGCAATGTATCAGTTATCTGAAGTGTCTACTGATCCAGGATATCTCATTTCCTGACAATGTCTTAGAAACACCTTCTTTTTCTCCCCTAATCCAGGGAAGCAAGCAGAGCATACATGACGGCGAGGGCAAAGGTCAGTATGAAGTCACCTCACTCCCTTATTCTATAATTATTTCTTTGTGCCTCAGCCGGTTTGGCTCAGCGGATAGAGCGTTGGCCTGTGGACTGAAGGGTCCCGGGTTCCATTCTGGTCAAGGTCATATTGCCAAGGTTGTGGGTTTGATCCCCAGTGGGGGGCATGACAAAAATTAACCAATGAATGGATAAATAAGTGGAACAACAAATCAATGTTGCGTTTTTTTCTCTATCGGCACCGGCTTTCCTCTGGCACCCTGGACGCGGGCTTCCCTCGCAGCCCCAGCTTTGTCCGGAAGGTCATCCAGAAGGACGTCTGGTCTAATTAGCATATTACACTTTTAATATATCTAGATAGATAGATAGATAGATAGATAGATAACTGTGCCTCTTAATCTCCTCTGAAACTGATACTAGATGCATAAGCCATTCTGTATGTGTAAGGTTTGAGCTGGACGTTTACGTGGTTTTAGCGGTCATGTACAGTGAAGAGGCTATGCAACAGGACCAAAAGCAAGCTCTCAGGTTTTCCCAGCGATTTGGGAGTCCATTTGCTAATGCCGTGTTGTTCTCTGCCCTGATTGAAACTCTCTTGGGTTAAAAAAAAAATTCTAGGGAAAAGAATGTGTTGTTTTGGGTATTTTCTACTTGTGTTCCAGAAGACTTTGAATTCCAAGTGTTGCCCGCACCGTGGCAGCTCATTAATTTTCCCGTAGGTGAGCAAACGGATATCATTGAGGGGGAGCAACAGCCAGCTGACAAAAAGCACGTTGCAAGCATCGGTGTGGCCGAACCTCAGCCGCCTGTCCTGGTCACCGCTCACGAGGACGGCCACCTGCGCTTGTGGACTATCGAGGTGATGTGCCCACTATTTACCTGGCATAGCAAAGGATGAGGAAGAGCCCTGGCCAGTGTGGCTCAATGGATAGAGTGTTGGCCTGCGGACTGAAGGGTCCCGGGTTCCATTCCAGTCAAGAGCACGTACGTACGTACCTTGGTTGCAGGCCCCTCCCCAGCCGGGGCCCTGATCAGGGCACATACAGGAGGCCATCAATTGATGTGTTTCTCTCACATGGATGTTTCTCTCTGTCTTTTACTCTCTCTTCCACTCTCTCTAAAAAAAAAAAAAAAATCAATGGAAAAATAGTGGCTGAAGATTAAAAAATAATAATAATAATAAAATAAAACAAGTGAGATGCACGTAAGCCTGTAAAGAATGTTTGTTTAAAATAATATGTAACTGGGGGACTCGTTCCCCCTCCCCATGTGGGAGTCTGTACTTGTTCTTCAATAAAATTTCCACCTTTGCAAAAAAAAAATTAAAAATAATAATAAAAAAATAAAATAAAATAATATGTAACTGAAAAAGAGATCTGAGGAACAGCATGATGAGGGTCAGGAGAAGTACAGAAATCAACCCCCAAATGCTCTGTAATAATCAGAGTCCAGAGGCCAATCATGAATAGTTGTCTACACCTTCATGAATATTTAATTTCCTATGGGTAGTTTCAAATTACTTCTACTACACATAGGGTCATGTTTTGGTGGTAGAGATCATTTTTTAGGTAGGCTACCTATAGAGAAACTCAACTCCCACATGAATAGTTTACGGAATTTGTGGTTATACTTTCTGCAGGGACGACTGCTAAAAGACATGCTGCCTTTTACAAAACATTCTGCCATTTCCCTGACATCACTGAACACCGATTCCTGTTCCCGGATCCTGCTGACCAGCAACGTAGGTAAGTCATCGTCTTCATGTAGTTGGCTGTCCTAACCTACAAGATATAAAAAAGGAAAATATGTGGCATGCGTTCATACAAAGGAATAAGAGCGATGCTCAAAAATGAGAAGAGGTGTCGAGAGTGCCAAGGATAGCTTGCTGAATGGACAGAACAGTCAATGATGTGAACACCTATCTCATTCCTATTTCCTTACAGTAAGACATTCTATTTCTTCCATCTTTAAGATGCATACAGGACTACCCTGACCTTACCTATTGGGGAGAATATAAAGTTTTCATTTTTAACCTTGAAAGGGTTGTGTTGCATTAAGTCTTCATTATTAAAGGGAGAAGTGGCATGAACAGAGAGGAAGTCTCGGTTCTCAATAGGAGATTCTATTTTATACTTATTGTTAATAACTAATATAGCTGATCTTAATTCTTTAATGTAATGATATTCTTTTTGGTGTTTTTCTGTTTGTTTTATTTTTTATTGAATTTATTCTTTGGGTGGCATTGGTTAATAAATTATATAGGCTTCAGAGGTACAATTCTATAACACATCAACTGTATGTTGTATTGTGTGTTCACCACCCCAAGTCTCCTTCCATCGCCATTTATCCCCACCTGTCCCCACACCCTCTTCTGCCATCTCCCCCCACCCTCTTCCCCTCTGGTAACCACTATACTATTATCTGTGGTAACCACTATACTATTATCTGTATCTGAGTTTTTTTCTTTCTTGCTTAATCTCTTCACCTTTTTAACCCAGCCTTGCAACCCCCCTCCCCTCTGACAGTTGTTAGTCTGCTCTCTATCTCTGTGTCTATTTCCATTTTGTTTGGTTGTTTATTTTATTAGTTAGAGTCCACATATGAGTGAAACCGTATGGTACTTGTCCTTCTCTAACTGGCTTATTTCACTTAGCATAATGCTCCCCAGGTCCATCCATGCTCAACCCCTGAGCCACACCGGCCGGGCTCTCCTTCAGTTTTGAAGAATAATTTCTAAGGACACAGAATTCTAGGTTGGTGGGGGTTTTTCCTCAACATTTAAATATTTCACTCCATTCTCTTCTTGCTTACATGATTTCCAGGTGTCAGATGCAATTCTTATCTTTACTTCTCTATAAATAAGGTGAAATTTTTCCCTGTGGCTTCTCAAGCTTTTTTCTTTATGTTTGAGTGTCTGCAGTTTGAATATGATGTGCCTCGGTGTAGTCATTGTTGCTTTTTTATTTTTATTTTTTTTATATATTTTATTGATTTTTTACAGAGAGGAAGGGAGAGAGATAGAGAGTTAGAAACGTCAATGATAGAGAAACATCGATCAGCTGCCTCCTGCACACTCCCCACTAGGGATGTGCCCGCAACCCATGTACATGCCCTTGACCGGAATCGAACCTGGGACCCCTCAGTCCGCAAGCCGATGCTCTATCCACTGAGCCAAACCGGTTTCGGCAGTTGCTTTTTTTAAATCTAGTTGTTACAACTATCATTTGGATTGTAGGACAATTATCGTCATAACCATTTGGGCTTCATTTGGTCCTTGTATACTCACCTCTCTTTCATCTACCTTGATGTCTAGAAGAGCTTTGACTTTGAATGTATAAGGCAACCTCATTTTGACTTATTAAGCCAGAAACAGAAAAGAATTGCCACATATAAAAGTTGATACGAAATTTCTTCTTTCACTGCTGCTTCCTCAGATTCTACTTTATTTGCTGTTGTAAATGCCATGGCAGTGTAGGTAGCATGGACTTGGACAACAGAATACTCAATTACATAGTGCGATGTTTACATTTTATACAGAAGGACACGTGATCCTTTGCAGTGTTAGCTCCTTCCTGGATCCGCCTCATGATGAAAAGGTAAGACTTTAGTCTTCGTCTAACTTGTGAATCGGCGCATATGGATGTCTCTGTGGTAGACATCATGAAAGATCTCCAAGCCAAGACTCCCTACTCTCCTGTCATGTAGACTACTAGGAAGCTTAAGCCACATGACAAGTAACACTGGTCTATTGGGGAAAGGAGTGGGTGAGTGAGTGAGTGAGCGGGTCATTTTCCACCTACTTCATGGTGTGTTTTTTTTTATTTTGTTTTTTAAATACATTTTTATTGATTTCAGAGAGGAAGGACGAGGGAGAGAGAGATAGAAACATCAATGATGAGAGAGAATCATTGATTGGCTACCTCCTGCACGGTCTGAGCCCTCATCCTGGGCATGTGCTCTTGACCAGAATCAAACCTAGACCCTTCAGCCCGCAGGCCGACGCTCTATGCACTGTGCCAAACCAGCTAGGGCTCTACTTCATGTTTTCACTTATTTGTGAGAATCTATGAAGAAACCCAGAGCTTAAAAGAGCTTATCCATCATTTAGCCCTCCACAGGCAGTTTTTATATCTTTTATATCTTCATAGACACTCTATGGCAGTGGTTCTCAACCTTCCTAATGCTGTGACCCTTTAATACAGGTCTTCATGTTGTGGTGACCCCCAGCCATAAAATTATTTTAGTTGCTACTTCATAACTAATTTTGCTACTGTTATGAATCATAATGTAAATATCTGCTATGCAGGATGTATTTTCATTGTTACAGATTGAACATGATTAAAGCATAGTGATTAATCACAAAAACAATATGTAATTATATATGTGTTTTCCAATGGTCTTAGGCGACCCCTGTGAAAGGGTCGTTTAACCCCCAAAGGGGTCGCGACCCACAGGTTGAGAACCGCTGCTCTATGGGCATGTGACTGCAGAGCGGTCTGCAATTGACACTCCAGTTCAACAAGTAAGCAATGTCTTCTGTGGCCTGAGTAGGAGCTCCTAGAGTTGAGAATAAGCCACGTCCGGAAGGAACTTACCAGTCAAACATCAGGATGTCTTTGAAAGAGAATGAGCTGGGCCTGTTTCTTTTGTTAATTCCTTGTGTTTTAGAGTTATTATATACAGACCCCCACGCCCCACACACATACCACCAACAAAAATAACTAAATATACCTGGATAAAATTTTACAATAGGAAAAGTCTCTTTGTCACTCTCTCCTTTAGTCTCCACCTTCCAACTCTGCTTGCTCCTGCTCCTGAGTACGTTCTCCCCGAGTTCCCCCACAGCCTTTATCCTAAGGCTGTTCTGTTCTTCCAGCGAGTCATTTAGTAATTTTCAACTAAATGAATTGCTAATCTCAATTAAATGATAAATTTCTAAAGACATAAGGTACTTTCTGTTCCAGGGATCTGTATAGATTATCAAACATCTAAAACTTGAATTTAAAAAAATATATATTTTTTTATTTCCAAGAGGAAGTGAGAGAGAGAGAGAAAAAGAGGGAGAGGAGAGTAGAAACATCAATGAGAGAGAGACAACAAATGGCTGCCTCCTGCACGCCCCGCAATGGGAATCAAGCCCACAGCCTGGGCATGTGCCCTGACCAGGAATCAAACCTCCTGGTAAATAAGTCGATACTTAACCACTGAGCCACACCAGCCAGGCTAAAAATGGAATTTTTGAGACCTTACCAAGCAAAAGAAGAGCTCGTTGGGGCAGGGGCACCATCATCTTCCACACATGCCCGCACCATTAATACATTTTTATATTTATATTAATATTATATTAGTATATAATTAATATAATATTTATGTTAATATATTTTAAGAGCTCCTAAGCCGGGCTCTTTAATGATTAATAGTTTGCTCAAGCTTGAACTTTAATCAGCACATACTTATTCCAAGGTACGTGTGCTTTATCGTTGCCGTCTAGAAATTCAAGCAGCTGCTTGCCTGGCGTGCTCATTCTTTAGAAATTGTTCAAGCGATCTACGTAGAAGACAAACAACTGGTGCTGACAGCCTCTGTCGATGGCTCCGTAAGGTATGGACTTCCATGCTCTGTCTGTTGTTGTTGTTTTTAAAATATATTTTATTTATTTTTTACAGAGAGGAAGGGAGAGGGATAGAGAGTTAGAAACGTCAATAAGAGAGAAACATCGATCAGCTGCCTCCTGCACACCCCTTACTGGGGATGTGCCCGTAACCAAGGTACATGCCCTTGACCGGAATCGAACCTGGGACCCTTCAGTCTGCAGGCTGATGCTCTATCCACTGAGCCAAACCGGTTAGGGCTGTTGTTGTTTTTAATCCTCACCCAAGGATAGTTTTCCATTGATTTTTAGGGAGTGGAAGGGAGGGGGAGAGACAGAGAGAAACATCGATGAGAGAGAGATACCTGGATGGGTTGCCTCCCGCATGCATCCTGACCAGGGCCAGGGATCGAGCCTGCAACCAAGGTGCATGCCCTTGACTGGAATCAAACCTGGGACCCTTCAGTCAGTGCTCTATCCACTGAGCCAAACCAGCTAGGGCTGGATTTTCGTGCTGTGAATTCAAGGTTTTGAATATGAGAGGAAAAGGATATTCAACTACAGTCGAAGTACATAACCTAAACACAATCATGCTTAACTGACTGAAATAAATAAACAAATAACTAAAGGTGGCACACAAAACAGCCTTGGGAAGAAGGCCATTGGTTTGGAATTCTTTTCCAGGCCTAAGGAAACGAGATCCCTTGCTCATCTGTGTTCGAATGTATAATAAGTACTTTCAATAAGTAGGTTTTTTTGTAGACTTATTTCAAAGAATTAAGCAAGATGGATAGCTCAGAGAGGTAAGCCCACGCCCAGGGAGACCACAGGAAGAGACACAAGAATCCGAAGTCAGTAAGAAGTCACAGAGCCCGGCCAGCATGGCTCAGTGGTTGAGTATCGACCTATGAACCAGGAGGCCATGGTTTGATTCCCAGTCAGGGCACATGCCAGGGTTGTGGGCTCGATCCCCAGTGGGGGCATGCAGGAGGCAACCAAAATGATTCTCTCTCATCATTGATGTTTCTTTTTTTAAAATATATTTTTTATTGGTTTCAGAGAGCAAGGGAGAGGGAGAGAGAGATAGAAACATCAATGATGAGAGAGAATCATTGATTGGCTGCCTCCTGAACGCCCCACACAGGGAATCAAGCCTGCACCCGGGCAAGCTTGCAAGCCCTGACCGAGAATCAAACCGTGACCTCCTGGTTCATAGGTCAATGCTCAACTACTGAGCCATGCCAATTGGGCCTTCTTTTATTACGGTATAATTTACACATAACATTAGTAAATGATTCAATATTTGTATATGTTGTAAAATGATCACCACAATAAGTCTAGTTAACATCAAGTCTCCTTAACATCCATTACCACAAATAGTTATAAAAAATGTTTTTCTTATGATGAGGACTTTGAAGATCTATTCTCTTAGCAACTTTCAAATATACAATATAGTATTATTAACTATAGTCACCATGATATATAAGGCCTACTTGTTTTTAATTGCCTAAATAATGCTACATATACATACATAAAATTCTAAAAACACAAATATATATGTATTAATAGAAATGTCATGACATTTATTGAGACAAATTGTCACATATTAAGATGTCTTAAAATTATGATGATGAATTGTCCTCTTAAGAGAATAAATTTAGGTAAGAGAGGCTTCAAAGTATATTAGCGAGTTTAAAATAAATAAAAGAATTTACAACTGTTACCACAGAAATACAGAGGATTATAAAAGCCATTATGAATGGCTACATGCCACCAAATCAGACAACCTAGGAGTGGACAAAATTTTAGAATAATAAAACTTTCTTCGATTAAATCATGAAGAATTAGGAAACCTGAATGGACTAATAGTAAAGAAATTAAAACAGTAATCAAAACCTCCCCAAAAGACAAAACACTAGGACCAGATGGCTTTCCTGGTAAATTCTACCAAACATTCCAAGCAGATTTAATACCTGCCCCTTTCCAACTCTTCCAGAAAGTTCATGCTTCTTAACTCATTGTGCGCGGCCAATCTGACCCTGGTACCAAACCCAGGTAAGGATAACATCAACAAATAAAATGACAGGCTGATATCGCTGATGAACCTAGATGTAAAAATCCTCAAAAAAAAAAATGTTAGCAAATCAAATACAGCAGCACATTGTTAGGATCTTACACCACAATCCAGTGGGATTCATCCCAGGCATGCAAGGATGGCTCAACATGAGAGAATCAATCCATGTGAAACACCACATTAACTAAGTGAAGTAAAACTGTCAGTGTTTGCACATACGTCATATATTAGTTATATAGAGAAGAACCTAAAGACTCCAGCAAAAAAAAACAACAACAACAACAAAAAAAGAACACCAAAACACACAAAAAAAATAATGATAAATGAATATAATGAAGTTACAGGATACAAAATCAATATACAGAAATTGTTTGTTGTGTTTCTAAATTCTAACGATGAACTATCTGAAAGAAAAAATAAAAAAAGCAATCCCATTGTATGATCACAATGAAAAGAACAAAATGCCTAGAAATAAACTTACGAAGGAGAGGAAAGGCAGGAAAGGCCTACACACTGAAAACTATAAGACATTTGTGTGCATGGGTTGGAACAATTCACATTATTAAAATGTGCGTATTGATGAGTGGATTAGAAAACTGTGGTATATCTACACGATGGAATACTACGCTGCTGTAAAAAAGAAGGAACTCTTACCATTTGCAACAGCATGGATGGAACTGGAGAGCATTATGCTAAGTGAAATAAGCCAGTCAGAGAAGGAAAAATACCACATGATCTCATTCATTTATGGATAATAAAGAACATTATAAACTGATGAGCAAAAATAGATACAGAGGCAGAGAAACATCAAACAGACTGTCAAACTACAGCAGGAAGGCCAGCAAGGGTTGGGGAGGGTGGTAAGAGATCAACCGAAGGACTTGTATGCATGCATATAAGCATAACCAATGGACACAAGACACTGGGACGTAGGGGAGGCCGGGGGAAGGTCAAGGGATGGGGGGGAGGGGGGAAGGAGACATATGTAATACTCTTCGTAATACTTTAAGCAATAAAAAAATACCATAAAATAAAATGTGCATATTGCCTAAAGCAATCTACAGACTCCAGGCAATCCCTATCAAAATACCAAAGTTATCTTTAGAACAAAATAGGACAAAACATCCTAAATTTGTAGTATGATACCATAAAAGACCCCAATTAGCCAAAGCAATCCTTAGAGAGGAAAAAATAAAGTCAGTGTGAGCTCTGATTAGCTTAAACGAGCAGTGTTACTTAGAGAAAAACCTGTTCCTTATTTTCTGGCTTCAATGAATGGTTATCATAAGTCCAAATTCAAATTGACATTTTCTGAAATTGTTGTAGATTAGAATTCTAGCTAATAAAAATGTTTATGTTATGATTAGTTCCATATATTTAATGAAAAGAGTTCTGGACTCAAGTTTAAAATCCATAATGAAAACCTTGTCGTTAGCCCTGACCAGTTTGGCTCAGTGGATAGAGTAGGGGTGGGCAAACTTTTTGACTCGAGGGCCACAATGGGTTCTTAAACTGGACCGGAGGGCCGGAACAAAAGCATGGATGGAGTGTTTGTGTGAACTAATATAAATTCAAAGTAAACATCATTACATAAAAGGGTACAGTCTTTTTTTTTTTAGTTTTATTCATTTCAAATGGGCTGGGGCCGGGCCATAGTTTGCCAACGGCTGGGATAGAGTGTCGGCCTGCAGACTCAAGGGTCCCAGGTTCGATTCCGGTCAAGGGCATGTACCTTGGTTGCGGGCACATCCCCAGTAGGGGGCGTGCAGGAGGCAGCTG
>NW_006289087.1:8018491-8027895 GCF_000327345.1 Myotis davidii
CCCCCCCCCTTTTTTAAAAAAAAAAAAAAAAAAAAAAAATCAATAAAATATATTTAAAAAAAAACAAAACAAAAAAACCCTTGTCGTTAACAAAATAACTTCACTGAATTCCAGTGACTGTGTACTCCCTATCTTTTGCCTTTCCTTAGGCTCTGGCATGCCCTCAATGGTCATTACTGTGGGTACTTTGGACAGCGAAGGTCCTTTGACCTCGCACAGACAACTGATTTCATTTTGCCTTGTGATGTTAATGAGTACCCCATAGAAATAAAAGAAGAGAGCAAGTTCACAGAAAATAAACAAAAATATGACTATCCTCTGGTATTTGACCGGCAAAGGTAAGGCCATTGGGTTTCCTTTAGAGACCAGACAAGAAGTAAGCTATTATCGGCTTTGCACAGTTGCAGTATCGTAGCCAATGAGTTTTATCCAAGGTGTGATTATTGCTAATTTAGAAATAATAATAATAATAATAATAATATAATAATAATAATAAAACTATTATGATACCATAACACTGTGCTGGACATGAAAACTTCAAAGGCGAAAAACTCAAAACTTTTCAATTATTTTGCAATTTAGTGGGAGGGTGCACAAAGATTTACAATCCTATATAATAAAAGCCTAGTATGCAAATTGTCCCCTCCACCAGCAGGTCCTCCGGGAGTTCAACCAGGGGTCGGGCTGGCTAAGGGAAGGGAGGGATTACCCAGCCGGCAGCCAGCAGCCGCTAGGGACCCCACCCGTGTACAAATTTCGTGCACTGAGCCTCTAGTTCAGTATAATAGTACTGCTAAGAATATCAATTCCTAAGATAATCAAAGAGGAGCAAATAAGATTTATCCAAATAAAGAAGACCAAAGAGGCAATTGCCTAAGCAAAGGCACAAAATGATGAAACACTATTATATAGTCATTACCATTCAGGGAGCAATTAGAGAAGACATGGTAGAAGATAAAGCAAGAAAAATCTATAGGTTTCAGAAAGGAAGGGAGAGGGAGACAGAGAGATAGAAACATCAAAGATGAGGATTGATCGGCCACCTCCTGCAGGCCCCACACTGAGGACCGAGCCTGCAACCCAGGCATGTGGCTTGACCAGGAATCGTGACCTTCTGATTTATAGGTGGAGGCTCAACCATGTGGGGCATATAAAGACCAAAGCAAAATGAGCTTTTGTTATGGCCAACATAAAAGATTTTCAGCTTTACTGACATCACTGTGACAAAATGTTCAAGAGGAAAAGCAGGTCTGGAGAAAAAAAAGATCGTGTGTATGATTGTCTAACCACTAAGCAGTACGTCTGAAACCAACACAAAATAAAACTGGAAAAAAAAGATACTGAGTTTGGTTTTGGACAGGTTGAAGTCTAAGATGCCTGTGGGATGTGGTTTTTTTAAACTAGAGGCCCGGTGCACGACATTCATGCACTGGTGGAGGGTCCCTCAGCCTGGCCTGTGCCCTCTCACAGTCCAGGACCCCTCGAGGGAAGTCTGCTGAGGAGTCCTTAGCGCTGCCACAGAGGAGGGAGAGGCTCCTGCCACTGCGCTCGCCAGTCATGAGCCCAGCTTCTGGCTGAGCGGCACTCCCGCTGTGGGAGCACACTGACCACCAGGGAGCAGCTCCTGTGTTGAGCGTCTGCCCCCTGGTGGTCAGTGCGCATCATAGCAACCGGTCTTTCCGCCATCCAGTCTATTTGCATATTAGCCTTTTATTACATAGGATGTTTTCAATGCTTAGTTATGGCTTTTTAAACATATGCAAAAGTAAGTTTTAACTAAGTAGAAGCTTCCCTGAGTCACCCAAATATCAAGCATTGGTTTGGTACCTAAGGTTTCCTCATCCTTACTGTGCAGTACTTTTCCCAATGGCTATATAATGAATTTAGCAGCACGGAATGCTCAGGTCTAGTAGAAATCGCTTTTGTTCGCCTGGAGAGAAATCTGGGAAGCCAAAGGGAATAAGACTTACACACAGAGGTGGCATCGTTAGGGCTGGTGCCATGGGAGCCGGGGGGTTTGGGACCCAGATGGGGAAAGGTGTGGATAGGTGCGTAACAGCTTTTCTTATGTCCTCTTGTGCAGGTGGCAGAGACTGAGCTCCATGGCTTTGCTTTTCAAACGGACGCCTTCCAAGCCCTTTAAAGTGGAGCATGATTTTAAGTTTTTCAAGTCTCTTTCTTCTCCCAAGGTAATTCTTAAACACCCAACAAGAATACTGTAGTTATCCTGAATTATCATATGTACAGTATATCAATTTGCTATTGCTGCTATGATAGATTACTATAAACTAAGTGGTTTAAACAACACATTTATCACTTGACTGTTCTGTAAGTCAGAAGTCAGACCTGGGCTCGGCCAGTGTGAGTCAGTGGTTGAGCGTCAATCTGTGAACCAGGGGGTCATGGTGTGAGTCCTGGTCAGGGCACATGCCCCAGTTGTGGGCTTGATCCCCAGTGTGGGGCATGCAGGAGGCAGCCAATCAATGATTCTCTCTCATCATTGATGTTTCTATCTCTCTCTCCCTCTCCTTTCCTCTCTAAAATCAATAAAAAATAAATTTTTAGGAAAATGGCAAAAGCTTGCCTAAGGCCCTGCAGCTAAGAAGTGGCAGAGTCCATTTGAACCCAGGAATTTTGCCGCTTACGGAATGTCCCCTTTTCATTAAACATCCGCTCCTCTGTTTTGCAGATTCGAAAGTATGCCTTGGAAAGTTACTTGACTGAAAACAGAGAGGCGGGGATTATTTTTGGTTCTCTGCCCATATACAGGGTGAGTTGAATGCTTTCAGGACTGGAGTGGTGACGGGACAGTAGGGAATCTCACATCTCATTCCCGACCCTGGGCTCCCAAGCCAGGTCGGAGAAAATCCACACCACTGGGCTGACTGATGTCTCCATCACCAGGCTGTGTCCGACCCCGAGAGGCCTTCGGTCTGTGTGGCGGCGGCCTTGATCACTTACCTCTGCCTTCCCCGTGGAACAACCCCACAGGGAACTGCTTTGAGCTTTATCCCAGCTCTTCGTTATCATTTAGCCTGGCACACACACCTGTCATGCTCTGGCCCCCGCCTGACCTGCGTGCCCTCATTTCCACCACCTTCTCCCATGACCCCTATCCTCCAGCTGAGCCAGACTACTTGCTGCTCCTTAAGCATCAGCATTCCTCCCTCCTCAGTGACTTTGCCCGTGCTGCCCCGCTGCCCAGAATTCATCCGCCTCTTGTTTCCCTCCAAATCCCCCCTCATCCTTCAGGTCTCCATTCCAGATCACTTCTGTCAAATCAAAGAACCAATCGGTTAACCGAGAGTAATAACATGAAGATAAAATATTTCAACTTAATTCTAACTTATTATTTCTTGAAATGTTACCCCTCCTTGCCCAAAACGCCTTCATTGTGATGAGTATCAAACTCTTAAGCTGCAGGTTGATGTTGAGGGTGAACTATTAAGAATTAATAGTGGGGCCCTAGCCCGTGGGTCTCAGTGGATAGAGCATCAGCCTTCGGACTGAAGGGTCCTGGGTTTTATTTCAGTCAAGAGCATGTACCTCCATTTCAGGCTTGATCCCAAATCCTGGTCAGGACACGTGTGGAAGGCAACCAATCAACGTGTCTCTCTCACATCAATGTTTCTATTTCTCTCTCTCTCTCTCTATCTCTCTCTCTCTCTCATCTCTTTTCCTTCTCTTCCACTTTCTCTAAATATACCTTCCACTTTCTCTAAGAATCAATGGGCAAATACCCTCGGGTGAGGATTAATTAAAAATAAAATAAAAAAAGAATTAATAGTGGGCAACTGTGAAGGGGAGTATATTTTAAAGCAGTTGGAACTTCTCACTCCCTATCCCCCACCCCTGAATTCACATTACGGAAGTAATCACTTGAGTATGTCTCACTCTTCACTTGTGGTTCGCAGGTACCAAGCCCCACGAGTCTGAAATTCCTTCCGCTCATTGGCTCAGAGGTCATAAAGGAATCTTCTGACGCCTCTCCAGGAAAGAAGAAGGCAGGTCATGTTCAACATGAAAAAGTAAGTTAGCACTTGGGATTCCATGGTCCATCCCATTTCTGTTGGATTGGTATCATCTGCACCTAAATGAATAACAGGTAGCAAACACAACAAAAAAGCTGCTTTGTCCTATGTAATAAAAGCCTAATATGCAAATTGAACAAATGGTGGAACAACTGGTGGAATGACCAGTCGCTATGACGTGTACTGGCCACCAGGAGGCAGATGCTCAACACAGGAGCTGCCCCCAGCCCGCAGGCCCCAGGCCAGCCAAGACGGGTGCCAGTGGTACCAGTGGGGGCCCTCTGATCACCCCACCAGTTGCCCCACAAAGGGAGGTGACCGGCAGTGGCAGCAGGGCAATTGGGGGCAGGGCCGGCCTGTGAGTGGGCAGTGCCAAGCCGGCCAAGATGGGTCCCAGCAGGCCCCCTCCCCCAATCGCTCCACAGATCAGCCCTGATCTCTGGCCAGGCCTAGGGACCCTACCCGTTGCATGAATTTCATGCACCAGGCCTGTAGTCTATATATACAAAAGCCTAAGCTACTGGCCAACCGGCTGGTCGCTAGGATGAGCACTGACCACCAGGGGGAAGACACTCAACTATTGATTTTTTACAGAGAGGAAGGTAGAGGGATAGAGAGTTAGAAACATCGATCAGCTGCCTCCTGCACATCTACTGGGGATGTGCCCGCAACCCAGGTACATGCCCCTGACCGGAATCGAACCTGGGACCCTTCAGTCCACAGGCTGATGCTCTATCCACTGAGCCAAACCGGTTTCGGCCAGGCCTCTAATTTAATATAGAAAACTTGACCATAATTTTGTTAGCTTGTGCACTTAATGAAGAAAATGTGAATGATTCTTGTTATCAACAATTCTACCAATTGTTTGAGTAAGAATTTTTGGCAATAGCAGAGTTTTTGTTATAAAAATTATTTACTTTTATTTTTTTAACAAAGGCAAATCAACCTTTCTTTCTTTTTTTTAATACTAGTATATTTTTATTGATTTCAGAGAGGAAGGGAGAGGGAGAGAGAGAAGAATCAATAATGAGAGAGAATCATTGATCAGCTGCCTCCTGCACGCCCCCTACTGGGGATCAAGCCCACAACCTGGGCATGTGCCCTTGACCGGAATGGAACCTGGGACCCTTCAGTCTGCAGACCAACGCTCTATCCACTGAGCCAACTGGCTATGGCTATATCAGTTCCTTTTAATTTGTTAAGTGATGGATAAAACACAGTGGTATAAATAATCCAAAACTAACAGGTAAATCAAAAGAGTGTTAGAGTTTTATAATTGGTTTATTTTATGCCCCATATGTGCATTGCTTTGCCTCACCTGGTATTAAAATATGTAGAAAACTAAAAAAAGAAAAATCGGTGAAGTTTAGGAAGCTGCCTCAGCCGTTAGGACGTTGATCTGGGGAACAAAGTCTCCCACTTGGTCTCAGGGGGAAGGAGGAGCAGTCACGTGACCCATGAGTATCCAAGCCCAGGCCGCAGGTAGTTAAATGTTGACCTTGGAGCCCTGTCAGTCTTTTTCTTTACCTTGGAACTCTCTACATCTGCTCTTCTCTCTCTCTTCTTCCCCATCATGGACCATACAATCAAATTGACGTTTGCTTTAAATATTGGCTGAACATGATTGACAATATTAGACACTTCTTGATGTGATTTTTTAATGAGTCCAACATTTTATGTGTATAACTTCCAAACATACCCAATTCCAACCAAGACGAACTTTCCTTTCTCATTTGTGGGATCATCACTGGATTTTATTTTCCTGTAAGTCACTGGACGCTGGCGAAATTATTATACAGTATGTCTCTGCTGTATCTCCGCCTTAGCAAGCTGCTTTGCTCTGTTTCGTTTTAACCAATCCTTTACAGTTTGGGCAGTTGAGTGACAGAATGAATAACTGCCCAGTCAACTATTTCTAAAGCATCTGCTCTTCCACCCATGCCCTTCACCTTTCGGTAGCGCCCCCTTCTGTTTTTAAACATTTTACCCCGGAGGCACCCAGGATAGTTAAGTGAATAAATAGACTTTCTTTCTAGGAGGATGAAAATCTCTGCAAAACTTAGAGGTGCAGCCTGGCCACGTAGCTCAATAGTAGAGCATTGACCTACGAACTAGGAGGTCACAGTTCAATTCCCAGTCAGGGCACATGGCCATGTTGTGAGCTCGATCCCCAGTAGGGGACGTGCAGGAGGCATTCGATCAATGGCTCTCTCTCATCATTGATGTTTCTCTCTCTCCCTCTCCCTTCCCTTCTGAAATCAATAAACATAGTTGGTTTTTTTTTAATTAGTGGTGCAACTTGACTCTAGAAAATAAATGATGTTTGTCTTACAAGGCTAGTTCTTAACCGACATGTCCTTTATTTCACAGCTGCAGCGGAGGAAAAGTCTGAAGAGGAATTTAGTCCCACAGATCAACCTGTCGCCTTTCTTCTTCCCAGTCATCCCCAAATAAGAGAAAAATGAGAGCTGGCTGCCAGGGCCGAGCTGCATAAAAGCACGGCCTGAAGGAGAGGTCGGGCTTTAGTTCAGGATGAAAGCGAAGGTCCATCAGACACTTGTCACCCTCTCTGTACCCTCAGACCCGCTGACGCCTGGAAAAGCTCATTCGTGGAGCGCAGGTGGCCTCATCTCTGAACGCCAAGCAAGCTGCCAGCAGCCAGGCGGCCAACATCTGTCACCCATTGAAATGCACTTAAGAGACTGGCAGTGTTTCTTGTGTACCGTCGGCAAAATGACAAAGGAAACAGAGAAAATCAATCGCATATGTAAAATAATATGGCCCTAGTTATTACCTTTCCACCTTCCCCAGTATTCAACCTAACTCCTAGCCAGAATTATCCAACGGTACACGTTAAGAGACAAAAAAGATCAGAAATATAAACAATAAGATGGCAATAAATACATATCCATCAACAATCAAATCTAAACATCAAAATAAATGAACAACGAATCGAATGAACAAATTAAACTGATGAATAAAATAGAACCAGGGGCATGGAAACATAGAACAGACTGAGGAATCTCAAGGAGGAGGGGGTAGGAGGAAGCTGGAAAGATTAAACCAAAGAATTTACATGCATATCTGCATTGCCCTGAACACAGACAATACGGCTGGGAAGGCCTGGGGGGTGGTGGGGTGGGATCCGGGTGGAGGAGGGCAATGGGGGAACATCCGTAATACTCTCAACAATAGAAATAAAAACTCAAGAGATAATTATTTTGCTGTGGCATACAAAAGAATTGTTATTAAAAGGAAAAATGTAACAGTCAACTCTCTAGCTTTTTTTTTTGTAAGAGAACATTTATTGGGTGAATCCCAGAGGTAGATTCCTAGAAGCAATGGGCTTAGGAAACAGGTGGCAGAGGTAACGGAAGGGCCCTTGGAACTTGGGAGAGAGGAAGCTGATGGTGACGTGCCGGGGCAGGGAGGGAAGGGGAAGGGAAAGGCAATGGCTCCTGGGAGGGAGAGGCACTGGGTCCTCCCTCCTAAGGGCTTTAAGGTGGAGATTTTAGGGGGGCCCCAGGGAAGGTCTCAATAGATCATTCAGCATCTTTCCAGGTGTCCTTTCAGGGTTGTGAGCTCCACTGATTGGTTGGCGCCACGAGGGCAGGGGTCATTACTCCATGCAGCTGGTCCCACCATCAGCCTTCAGCAGTGGCGGGTTCTGTTGCTCCTCTGGGCCTGGAGCTGAAATACAGCTGGGGCCTAGATGTTCTCTCTCAGGAGGAAAGGTCAGGGGGGCCAAACCCCAAGACCAGCGATATGCAAGGGGGTAAAAGTCACCCTGGGGCGAGTCCCACCCTACCATGGATTGTCCATTGCTAGTGTTAATGTAAAAAAACCATTGAAACCTGTAAAGAATTTTTGTGAGTTTATTTGAGCCAAACTGTCGACATATGCCGGGAAGCAGAAATTCAACGAATTGAGATAGTGCTCCGGAGAATGGCGGGGTTACATCCGTATTTATACATGAAATTCATAGGTGACAGATGTAAGGAGGTGGGATTAAGCGAAGCGGGGGGTGCGGGGGGGAACCTCTGTGATAGGATAAAAAGTAAAATGATGGACACATACTTAGGGGGGTGCAGGAACAATTAACATGATGATGAAGGAATCTGTGGTATCTGTCCTGGGCCCAGCACACCTGGCTGTGCCCTAGGGGCTCCATAAAAAGGGAAGTTACAAGTTACCCAGGCACTTCAAGGGAATGTTATCTTAGAGGCAAAAAGACAGACAGGCTCAGTTAAGGCACAGGTTGACCTTATCAGTGAAGATACCGGCCTAGGATGTAACTGCCCACCATAACTGCTTTTAGTTAAGGTTTAATTTCAGACCATCCTTTGTGGTTACTTCAGGTCTCTGAGTCTGCACAACTGCCATGCAGGCCTCCCCTGAGCTTGTCAGGTCAGCATGTGGCCCCTTTCGTCCACACTAGGCACCTATGGCTTTCCGCCCTGATGTCCTTCTGACCTGGCCCACCTTCCTGTCCGCGTAAGTGCCTACACCACCAGTAGCTTTGGCGTCTGGTAAGAACCTGTTTTCTGGCTCAGCGATGGCATCTACTTGGGCACTTGCATGGCAAAGGGTTCTTTGTCTTTTCTCGTTAGGGAACTGTCATACGGAAGAAAATATTCAGAGTTTCTTAGGTCAAGTCAGAAGGTATTTTCATTTAGTCTAGAAATGACTCGAGATGAGTAGAACTTGAATAATTATCTGAACTTCCTAGCGGTAATCACTTACTACCTATCACCTACTATCTTTTAACTCATTGATTTTGTTACTTGGACCAAATGATTCATTTCACCAATGGGGACTCATGTGAAAAATAAAAATGCATCTAAATTTGATCGATAATAAATGAGATGTTAATTAAGTCATATAAAATAAATCTAACTGGTTTTTCTTTTTCTTTTTTTTCACTTAAAAATATCCTTGAATCCTTATTATATAACTTGTTATATTTAAAAAAAATAGCTTTTACTTTTTGTCCAAACTCCTCTATGTAATTTCCAGTTATTTAAGTGGAAATTAGTTATTTTCTGTAAGGCTTATTTCAGCCAGTTTCCTCTCTTTCAGAGAAAAGAGCATGATTTACTGTATAGCAGTGGTTCTCAACCTTCCTAATGCCGTGACCCCTTAATACAGTTCCTCATGTTGTGATGACCCCCAACCATAAAATTATTTTCGTTGCTACTTCATAATTGTAATTTTGCTACTGTTATGAATCGTCATGTAAATATCTGATATGCAGGATGTATTTTCATTGTTACAAATTGCACATAATTAAAGCATAGTGATTAATCACAAAAACAATATGTAATTATATGTGCGTTTTCCGATGGTCTTAGGCGACCCCTGTGAAAGGGTCGG
>NW_006289087.1:8027937-8029308 GCF_000327345.1 Myotis davidii
TGTATTTGGGGAAAGCAGAGAGATTACTAATGCAGAAGAAAACACACCAGTTATTTTGCCAGATATCATAATTGTTTTTTATGAAATCAGATAATAATATTAGGATAATTGACTACCTACTAAATTTAAAACTTAAAAATGCATCATAAGCACAAGCAAATTAACTAGAGAAAACACTTCTCACAAACAGGGCATAAAAATAGAGCAAAGTGTACAAGAGATTTGAAAACCTACAAGAAAAAAAAAAACAAGAAACATACAAAAATGGGTGAAAGTTATGATTAGGTTATATATACAAGAGGAAACAATACTCGCAGTAGTTAGCAATCAGAGAAATACACATGGAAACAATATGAAAACCTACAAGAAAAAAAAACCAGGAAACATACAAAAATGGGTGAAAGTTATGATTCGGTTATATATACAAGAGGAAACCTAGAAAGCAATACTCAATACTCGCAGTCGTTAGCAATCAGAGAAATACACATGGAAACAATAATAACTTCTCACTGTTACATGTTAGAGTGACCGGGACGTGTAGGAAAAAATGTAGGGATTTAGGAACCCTTATCCATTGCTGGTAGGAATTTATACTGGAATTCCTATCTGAAGAGCAATTGGCAGGTTAGTCAGATTAGGTGTGACCTAGCCCGGTTGGCGTGGCTCAGTGGTTGGACCTATGACCCAGGAGGTTGCTGGTTCAATTCCCCATCAGGGCACATGCCCAGGTGTGGGCTCCATCCCCATCGTGGAGCGGGCAGGAGGCAGCTGATCAATGATTCTCTCTCATCATTGATGTTTCTCCCTGTCCCTTCCTTTCTGCAATCAATAAAAAAATACAGTAAGAATAGCCAAAACAAAACTATGTGGGTTTTCAGATCTATGTAGACCAAGGTTGCAGCCTAGTTGAGAATGAAGAGAGCTTCGAGGAGCCAGGCCAGTAAGGAGAGAACCTTTGTCCCTTCTTAGTTAAATTGCTTACCAAGCGCCACCTCTGTCCTTTCCTAAAGTCTCTTAGAGCTCATGCTGCACCTCCTGTCTCCCTGGAGCCCTTTTTTTAGGTTTTCAAAACAACAAAGACACGCGGGGGCGGTTAGAACTTCAGCAGCTCTGAACTAGGCTGCGGTCGGGAGAGAACTACAACTCCCAGCGGCCCCCGCGCGAGAAACAATTCTCCACGCCCTGGCGCCATTCCATGTTGGCCAATCAGCTCAGCTCTTCCCGCCCCTTCCACAGGCTGCATGGGCTTCCGGCGGGCAGCGGCGCCCGGAGTCGCAGGGCGACGGGACCACGGTCGCTTCCGGGCAGAACGCCCTTCCGGCGGCGCGGAGATGCGTGACGTCACTTCCGCTGGGCGGGGCGCGGGCCGTC
>NW_006289087.1:8029967-8031343 GCF_000327345.1 Myotis davidii
GTGCAGCTGCTGCCGCACCTCGGGCGCCCCCGGGGGTCTCCGAGAGTGACCGGTGGCCTATGGCGCGCCGTCACTGCCCCTGGGCCGAGGAGACAACATGCATCCGAGGGCATCTACCTAGTTCAGAAGAAACCACGTTTCACGCCGTGTCCACGGCGCCAGTTTCCCTCCCGGTGCAAGGAAGCGCTCTGTGAGGACGGTATCGGAGCGAGACTCATTGTGCTTTTCTGGGACTGGGGCCGGAGGGCCTGCCGCATCCGGATGGCCTGCGGCGATTGCAGTTGAGCTTCTGCGAGCTGCTGGCATCTGGGGACTCGCTGGACTAGCGCAGCGGGCATCGGAGCTTCAGTCCGGGATCCGCAGGGTGAGGGTGCCTTCTGGTCCTGCGCCTGCTTCCTCCCCTTCCTCCCAAGCGTCTTGTATTCGGGGAGAGATTCACGCTAGGAAATGCCACGCACCTGCCCAGTGCCCACTGCTGCCTCCGCTCATCGTGGGGAGCTGGGAGGGTGGCGTTTCTGGAAGGAACGGGGGCAGTTCTGCAGTTTCTGTACAGAGAGGGCTCAGGGGGTGCCGCCTGGGTGGAAGGGGTGGGAAGTTTAAAGCGTTTGTCCTGAAGCATTTATTAACACTTTTTAGTTGAAACGCCTGCCTGCCTACAAGCCGTTTTGAGTTTGCACTCCCGTGCTCATTTGCACGTTGCCTCTTACAATGCCTGCGTAGAGAGAGTGTGGTGCCATAGCAAAGCAATTTTATCGGTTTTAGCAATGCCTCTCTCTTTTTTTTTTTTTTAATGTTTTTATTGGTTTCGGAGAGAAAGGGAGAGGGAGAGAGGGAAACAGCAATGATGAGGGAGAATCATTAATCAGCTGCTTCAGCTGCTCCTCACCATATGGGCAGATGGAACTGGATACTTAACTCTAATCCAGGGGTCAAGGACAGATCCTGGAACTGTGGCTGCCTCCACAACTCGGGTTGCTGCTGTTGTTTTTAATATTATTTTTATTGACTTCACAGAGGAAGGGGGGGAAGACAGAGATAGAAACATCAATGATGAGAGAGAATTATTGATCTGCTGCCTCCTGCTGGGGATCGAACCCTGGATTCATCCATTGCTCATCTCTTTCTTTTGGAACCTTTCTCTCCCCTACTCCATGTAACTTGGGGAACTGAAACTGCTGCTGGTTTTTTTTTTAATATATTTTTATTGATTTGGGAGAGGGAGAGGGAGAGTGAAGCATCAATGATGAGAAGGAATCATTGATTGGCTGCCTCCTGCAAACACACACACACACCCCACACACTAAGGACTGAGCCTGCAATCCAGGCATGTACCCTAACCAGGAATCAAACCGTGACCACCTGGTTCATAGATCCAC
>NW_006289087.1:8031528-8036085 GCF_000327345.1 Myotis davidii
GACCACCTGGTTCATAGATCCACTCTCAACCACTGAGCCACGCCTGCCGGGCAGCAATGCATTTTTAGAGAAGAGAGACTCATACCTCTTCAATACCTCCCATGTGTCTAGTACTGTGTTAAGGGCTTGGAGCACACATCATGATTTCATGTGGGAAAGCACTTTGGAAAGAAAATTCTAGACTATGGAAATTGTTTGACAGGGAGGAGCCCAGTGAAAATATTTGAGAACATTGATTCTCAAATATGTGAATAGTAACAGCTCCTTATTGGTTTCCAGACTCTTTCTCTTGTTTTTATTTTCCTAAAACGTTTGGGTAAATGTCTGTTTGAATAGTGCTGTTTTCCCCTCCTCCTTTCACGTCATGTAGTTCACTTGGCAAGATGGGGATACAAGGATTACTGCAGTTTCTCAAAGACGCCTCCGAGCCGATCCACGTGAGGAAGTACAAGGGGCAGGTGGTGGCCGTGGATACGTATTGCTGGCTTCACAAAGGTGCTATTGCTTGTGCTGAAAAACTAGCCAAAGGCGAACCTACCGATAAGTAAGTCTGGACCTCATGTTTCTCGTAGCTTGTTGCCAATGAAGAATGAGCCTTATTTTCTATTTTGAGTTAAAAGATCCCCCTTTTAAATGAAATGATGGGAGATGTACATTAACCTTCATTTCCTATGAAGACACTTTTTAAAAAAAAAATTAAAAATGCCTTCTTTTTCATTCAGTGCCAGGTTTATCCTAAAGTGTGTTTTAGACCATTGCCAAGTCAGGAATGACTTCTTTCTGTGATAGAGACCTAGTTTTTACTTGGATTAAGCCAGACCATCAGCACACTGATGGACAAAACCCCCAAATCGTCTCCTATTATTTTTTGTCTGGGATAAACAGTGTTCTGAGAATCTGTAGTGATTTCAGACGCCTACTTCCTCGGGTGCCGACAACACTAAGCCCTGTTACAGGAGCAAGGCGTACGCTTCAAAGGCAAGGGCGTGTGACTCGCTTTCCCTTCCCTTGGAGCCATCTTGATGTCCAGTTATAAACTCCGCGACCTCATTTGAGGCAGGACTGATGTCCTCTTTATTTTTTAGATAGAAACATCAGAAAAACAAGCACAATTTTTGGACAGATTTTCCGCAGGGATTTGGACACTATTCATACATTTTCTTTTTTGTAATATTTAACCTATCTCCTAGAGCAGTAGTTCTCAACCTTCCTAATGCCACAACCCTTTAATACAGTTCCTCATGTTGTGGTGACCCCCAACCATAACATTATTTTCGTTGCTACTTCATAGCTGTAATTTTGCTACTGTTACGAATCGTCATGTAAATAGCTGATATGCAGGATGCATTTTCATTGTGACAAACTGAACATAATTAAAGCATAGTGATTAATCACAAAAACAATATGTAATCATATATGTGTTTTCTGATTGTCTTAGGCGACCCCTGTGAAAGGGTCGTTCGACCCCTTTGGGTCAAGAACCGCTGTCCTAGAGGAAAGGCTCACAGATCTTAGTATTACCTAAACTCAATAGACAACAGGTGAAATGTGTTAATCCTGTTTGTTTTTTAGAGGGAAGAGGGGAAAGTCATTGCAAGGTAATGTTTGGGGCTGTTAGGGTTAGTTTGACCAGGCAGCCTGCAACTGTGGGATCTGAAGCAGTCTGGGCACACCTGCTACTCCCGAGCTGTGGTCATGTTTTAAAGCAGTTTCTTTTCACCATTACATTTAAGCAGTTGCAACTGTGCTTGAAGAATACAGGTTTTCCATTGCTTCTTAAGACCAACGAAGGGTCGTTATCAGTAGTTTACAGTAAAAAGAGAAGCACAACGTAGTCTTTCATTAAGATGAATATGTTTGATTTAAATGATTGCTTTTTAAGATTATGCCTTTTTATTTCTATTTTGAGTTAAAAATTCCTTTCTTAATTTTCTTTGTAAATATATTTCTTTATTGATTTCAGAGAGGAAGGAAGAGGGAGGGAGAGATAGAAGCATCAGTGATGAGAGAGAATTATTGATCGGCTGCCTCCTGCACACCCCGCACTGGGAATCGAGCCTACAACCCAGGCATGTGCCCTTGGCGGGAATTGAACCTGGGACCCTTCAGTCCGATGTTCTATCCACTGAGCTAAACCGGCTAGAGCAAAAGATCCCCTTTTTAAATGAAATGATGGGAGATGTAAATTAATGTTCATTTCCTATGAAAACATTTTCTTTAAAAAAAAATTTTTTTTTAATCTATTTTTATTGATTTCAGAAAGGAAGGGAGAGAGATAGAAACATCAATGATGAGAGAGAATCAGCCATCAGCTGCCTCCTGAACGCCCACACTGGGGATGTGCCACCCGGGCATGTGCCCTGACCAGGAATCAAACCCTGACCTCCTGGCTCATAGGTCAACGCTCAACCACTGAGCCGCCTGGCCGGGCTAATACTACTTTGGTTTTTTGTGTTGTTTTTTTCTCAGCCGCACAGAGAGCGTATTTATTTCCAGGTGATGTCAATAAAGAACCCTTCCCACTCCCACCTGAGGCAAGCCCCACGCAGGGGCCGGGAGAGAGGCGACCCCGTGCTGCCTGGGCAGGAGCTCGGGGCTCCCCGTGGGGTGAGCTGTCAGCTGTCGGCCAGACCCCCTCGGCCTCTGCTCCTCATGCCGGACGGAGCCGGATCTCCATCCCAGGGAGGCCTGAGGTTCTGTCCGCCGCGGGCTCCTGCAGGGTGGCCGGGGCCCACCGGCCTGGTAGAGCTGCATGCGCCCGTCTGCATGTCCACCCACACGCAGTTGGGGCAGCCGCTCATGCAGCAGTTTGTGGGGGGCTGCAGCTCAGATCTGGGGGGCTGGTCCGGGTCTGGGAGGTGCCCCTCCCGGGCAGGGAGGACTGAGGGTGCCTGGTGCCTGGGCACCTGCTTGGGAGCCCTCCTCCCTGGTCCTTCCCGAACCCTCCTCGGCCTCCCCAGGCCGGATCCGGTGGTGCCCGTGCAGCGGTCCCAGCGGGGGAGGTGGCCGGCTCCGTGGGAATCTCGGCCTCGGCGGTGGCTGAAGGCACCCCAGCCTCTCGGCTCCCTCACCCGTGTGACCGGAGACAAGTCACCTCACCCGTGGGCTAGGCTTCCATCCAGCACCGGCCGCTGAGGCCGCCGCACCCAGTTCCAGCTTTTTGTTACATGTTTAATTTATTGGGGCTGTTTTATAGATTAGGACATGAACACATTTCCTTAAGTCTTCTGTGGGCTGGAAAGGATTGTGCGTTCTCTAATTATTGAGTGTAAATCGGGGTTATGATTGTAGGATTCAAATCTTCCATCTCTTTACTGGTTCTTTTGTTTTTCATGTGTGTCTTCTTAGTCCATCAGTTACTGAGAAAAGAATGTTAAACTTTCCCTGTGATAGTGAATTTCTTAATTATTAGTTGTGTCCATGTTTAAAATGGAATTTATTGAGGTGACATTGGTTAACACAATTATTTGGGTTTCAGGGGTGCAGTTCTATAATACATCATCTGTATATTGTGTTGTGTATTCACCACCCCAAGTCAAGCCTCCTTCCAGCTATCCATTTTGTAAAAATTTTTTTACTGATTTTGAGAGAGAGAGACATTGATGTGAGAGCGAAGCATCAGTAGGCTGCCTCCTGCACACCCACTACTGGGGGCCCAGCCCACAACCCGGGGCATGTGTGTGTGCATTTACTTGATGGAAAACCTCACTAGTTCAGACTGATAGTTCCCATTCAAACTCAGGGCACAGGCTTTTACTTACCTTCTGTGCCTCATCCGCATCTCCTTCCTTCCATACTGAGCATCCTTGTTCTAAGGGGGCCGGGGATGATAAAGTTAGAGCGTCTTATAAGTACAGTCGCCCCCCTATTCAGTGGGTACACATGCCAAGACCCCCAGTGGATGCCTGAAACCCCGAGAGAACCAAGCCCTATCATGCTGTGTTTTCCTGCACATACAGACATATGACAAAGTTTAACTTGTAAATTAGGCACAGTGATTAACAACAATAACTTAATAAAATACAACAACCATAATAACCTATAATAAAAGCTATGTAAATGTGGTCTGTCTCTTCTCCCTCAAAATATCTTATATTCTACTCACCTTGTTCTTCTTATTTTCTTTTAATATATATTGATTTCAGAGATGAAGGGAGAGAGAGATAGAAACATCAATGTTGAGAGAGAAAATCATGGACCAGCTGCCTCCTGCACGACCCCCACGGGGGACCAAGCCAGCAACCCAGGCATGTGCCCTGGCCAGGAATTGAACCAGTGACCTCTTGGTTCCTGGGTTGATGTTCAACTGGTGAGCCACCCAGCCGGGCCATCTCATTTTTTAATAGAGCACCCCAAGTGGTGAACCCCTTGAGTTCAGAACCAAATTGGCAACTCAGATGGGACCCTTCTAAACGGATTTCCTCTTGGCCTTGTGCGGACACTTGGCCAAGTGGTCAGCAGCAGCAGTTCTCATCCGGGACTAATGTGCCTGCATCTCCACCGGACGAAGCATCTGTCCCATAGGATACTCCCACTTGGTGCTGCCCACTGAGCCCC
>NW_006289087.1:8037116-8037642 GCF_000327345.1 Myotis davidii
TCACCCGTGGGCTCGGCTTCCATCCAGCACCGGCCGCTGAGGCCGCCGCACCCAGTTCCAGCTTTTTGTTACATGTTTAATTTATTGGGGCTGTTTTATAGCCTAGGACAGGAACACATTTCCTTACATCTTCTGTGGGCTGGAAAGGATTGTGCGTTCTCTCATTATTGAGTGTAAATCGGGCTTATGATTGTACGATTCAAATCTTCCATCTCTTTTCTGGTTCTTTTGTTTTTCATGTGTGTCTTCTTAATCCATCAGTTACTGAGAAAAGAATGTTAAACTTTCCCTGTGATAGTGAATTTCTTAATTATTAGTTGTGTCCATGTTTAAAATGGAATTTATTGAGGTGACATTGGTTAACACAATTATTTGGGTTTCAGGGGTGCAGTTCTATAATACATCATCTGTATATTGTGTTGTGTATTCACCACCCCAAGTCAAGCCTCCTTCCAGCTATCCATTTTGTAAAAATTTTTTTACTGATTTTGAGAGAGAGAGAGAGAGACATTGATGTGAGAGCGAA
>NW_006289087.1:8038370-8044419 GCF_000327345.1 Myotis davidii
TACATATGTAAGTCTTTTTTTTCTTCACCCAAGGATGTTTTGAAAAATATATATATAGTGATTTCAGAGAGGAAATGAAGGGAGAGAGAGATAGAAACATCAATGTTGAGAGAGAAAATCATGGACCAGCTGCCTCCTGCACGACCCCCACTGGGGACCAAGCCAGCAACCCAGGCATGTGCCCTGGACTGGAATGGAACCCGGGACCCTTCAGTTCACAGGCCGATGCTCTGTCCTCTGAGCCACACCCTTCTTGTGATGGAGATGATACGATGCCTATGGGATGAGATGGAGTGAAGTAGCTATGGCACAAGATTTCATCCTGCTACTGAGAATGGCACACAATTTAAAACTTACTAATTTTGTTTATTCTGGAATTTTCCATTTAATATTTTCAGTCTTCACTTGACTCTGGGTAACAAACCATGGAAAGCAAAACGGGGGATATACTCAACAGGACTAATACTCCCACCACCAGTGTGATTACTGAAAGCAGTTAAAGTTTACTTTTCTTTCCCGTACACTCCCAAGTGTAGAGCCACGCCTCTGTCAGAGCACGTAGCTGTGGCTCTCTGCTGACTCCTTACTGAGTTTTGATTCTACAGTTTGCTATGTGGTCATCACCCGTCCTTATGTCCCTGCCTCTCATCATGTTATTTTGGTTTTTCTGAAGTTTGATCTCTAATAGATTTCACAGGGAAGCTCACAGAAGCAGCGTTCCTCAAGTTCCTTGTGTGCTGATACAGTTCCATCCTTTACGCGTGGAAGTGGGTTTGATGGTGTGAAAGCCTTGACTCGCGTTTTCTTAAGCGTCTTGGTTCATTTCTTCTGACAGAGGCGTTGCTGTGGCAGAGCCTGCGGATCTGGCCTGTGAGTGCGCCCTAGAGACGGCTTGGTCTTTTCTTAGGAGCCCAGGGCCTGTGGGCTAACGCTCTCAGGGACCAGGGGCGCACTTTCAACTGAGCCAGACTTTTTTCTGTTCAAGGGAAATGTCTCGCATTCGAGTTGTATCGTAGTTTCTTGATCCAGCTCTGGGTTTTCTTGCTCCTTGCAGGCGACGACAAGCCAACCTCCTTAAGGGCAAGCAGCTTCTTCGCGAGGGGAAGGTCCCGGAGGCCAGAGAATGCTTCACCCGCTGCGTCAACGTCACACATGCGATGGCCCACAACGTCATTAAAGTAAGCGAACAAGGAACAACGCGCCCTCGCCCGTGTGGCTCAGTGGAGAGAGCCTGCGGACCGAAGGATCCCGGGTTTGGTTCCTTCCGAGGGCACATACCTCGGTTGCAGGCTCCTCCCCAGCCCGGGCCCTGGTCGGGGCTTGTGCAGGAGGCAACCAATCGGTATGTTTCTCTCACATTGATGTTTCTCTCTGTCTTTCCCTCTCTCTTCTGCTCTCCCTAAAAACCAATGGAAAAATATCCTCGGGTGAGGAATAAAAAACAGAAATGATGCCTAAGTAACATAGTGACGTTCATGGAAGCTGGTTGTAAGTTATTGATGGGAGAGCAAGGAGATGCAGGGAGGGGAATTATTGTAGGCCTGACCTCCTGGAGAGGGCTAATGTCAACAAGAAGGGAACAGTTTGCTTAGATAGAATTCAGCATTTCCAAGGGAGAAAGCCCGAGGGATAAGCTGAGCTCTCCCTTTTTAAATAAGACCCCTAGGTGACCTCCATCAGCATGTCCCGGAGATGGAGGGGTGCACTGCTGGGGTCTCAGTCCCACCCCCACTGGCACCGAGTCTTCACCACTTACTGACGCTTCGCTCCTGGACGCCTGCCCGAGACCCTGAACCAGCCTCGCTGACTCGGGAACTCTGCAGACTCCCAGGCTACCCCATCTGCTCTGCTTCGACGGGTCTGTTATCACCAAATATTAGTGTCCAGGTGCCCACAGTCCCAGCCCTCCCTCCCCCTTTTCAGGCCTGTGTTCAAACTGCTCGAAAACAACGGGGATTATAACTATGGTGATTAGACTCAACGTCAGGTAGACTCTTGTAGCCTGACAAGAGAGCCTGTTATTTTCATGGGGAAAATAGATTCAGAGCTCTAAACATGTCAGATACTTTTTTTTTTTTTTTCAGAGAGGAAGAAAGAGGGAGAGAGAGAGAAACATCATTGATGAGAGAGAATCATGGATCTGCTGCCTCCTGCACGTCCTCTACTGGGGATCGAGCCTGCAACCTGGGCATGTGCCCTTGAGGGGAATCGAACCCAGACCCTTCAGTCTGCAGATGGACCATAGCCATTCTTCAGATGGAAACTTGTCTCTTGTGACTTACAGTTACTGGCCCCCTCCCCGTGTAAAGCGGTGTTTCTTTTCTCCAAATATATAAGTTGATTTTAAAAAAGGACTCAGTGGCTATCTGATCAGTTCATTATATACTCGGACTAAAAGCAGGAAAAGCATACTTGAAAGGATATGATTTTTATATGTATACTCGAGGCTCGATGAAATTCGTGCAAGGGTAGGTCTTCCTTTCCCCGCTGCCAGCACTGGCTTCCCTCGCTCAGTCCCACCCCCACTGGCATCGAGTCTTCACTTACTGACCCTTCGCTCCTGGATGCCTGCCCGAGACCCTGAACCAGCCTTGCTGACTCGGGAACTCTGCAGACTCCCAGGCTACCCCATCTGCCCTGCTTAGACGGGTCTGTTATCACCAAATATTAGTGTCCAGGTGCCCACAGTCCCAGCCCTCCCTCCCCCTTTTCAGGCCTGTGTTCAAACTGCTCGAAAACAACTGGGATTATAACTATGGTGATTAGACTCAACGTCAGGTAGACTCTTGTAGCCTGACAAGAGAGCCTGTTATTTTCATGGGGAAAATAGATTCAGAGCTCTAAACATGTCAGATACTTTGGGAGCATAGACATTCTTTTTTTTTTTTTTTCAGAGAGGAAGAAAGAGGGAGAGAGAGAGAAACATCATTGATGAGAGAGAATCATGGATCTGCTGCCTCCTGCACGTCCTCTACTGGGGATCGAGCCTGCAACCTGGGCATGTGCCCTTGAGGGGAATCGAACCCAGACCCTTCAGTCTGCAGATGGAGACTATCCACTGTACCAAACCAGCTAGGGCTACTAGTAGTTAGAGGGACTGTCCCCCTCCCCGTGTAAAGCGGTGTTTCTTTTCTCCAAATATATAAGTTGATTTTAAAAAAGGACTCAGTGGCTATCTGATCAGTTCATTATATACTCGGACTAAAAGCAGGAAAAGCATACTTGAAAGGATATGATTTTTATATGTATACTCGAGGCTCGATGAAATTCGTGCAAGGGTAGGTCTTCCTTTCCCCGCTGCCAGCACTGGCTTCCCTCTGGCACCCAGGGCCCGGACTTCCCTCGCAGCCCCAGTTTCATCCAGAAGGACATCTGGTCTAATTATGCTTTTATTATAGATATTTTTATTGATTTCAAAGAGGAAGGGAGAGGGAGAAAGACAGAAACATCAAAGATGAGAGAGAATCACTGATTGGCTGCTGCCTGCACGCCCCTACTGGGGGTTGAGCTTGTGACCTGGGCATGTGCCCTTGACCGGAATTGAACCTGGGACCCTTCAGTCTGCAGGCCGACACTCTATCCACTGAGCCAAGCCAGCTCTGGCAAGGGTATGATTTTTGAAAATAGTATCAGCACGTGCACGGTGAAGCTGGTGATAAAATGGATTTGAAACAGGGAGTTGTTCAGTTCTTTCCAGACGCTGTTCTGCACATTGACTGCCCCTCTCCCCCAGGCTGCTCGGGCTCAGGGGGTCGACTGTCTCGTGGCGCCGTACGAAGCAGACGCACAGCTGGCCTATCTGAACAAAGCTGGGATTGTACAGGCCATCGTCACGGAGGACTCGGATCTCCTCGCTTTCGGCTGTAAAAAGGTGCTAAAATAGTGTGAACCGAGGAATTCAAGTTTCTCCTCTGCAGTAATATTTCATTTAATACCTGAAATTACTTAGTGTTAATAGATATATTATTTAAAATGAAAAGACAGGTTTTGCTGCTTGATATTTGTATAATCTGGGTGCTTTTTCAGAGTGAACTTACGGTTAGAGCATTTTGTTTTGTACAAATTTTTTAATAGGATATAGACTTAGTCTTATTTTTTAATAATTATTTGCTTTATATTTTTCAATTAGATTAGGTAAATAAACCTTTTTATAATGCGATTGTGTATAAACTCTTTAATGGAAATTTTTATGACATATTAAGTAGGAAAGTTAAGATACAGAAATATAGGGTGATCTCATTTTTGTTATTCTTATTTTCTATACATAGATGACTAGAAGGATCTGTGTCAAAAGGATACCGCTGGGTAACAGCGATAGATGAGAGATTTAGGGCCACTTCTATTTTATTCCTCCGGGATTTCTGTTTTCCAGTTTTCTATAGTGAACATGTCTTACTTTAAAAATAAGAAAACGGTTTACTTTTTAAAAAGTAACAGTGGCAGGTAAGGGGGGAGTGCTCTGTATGAATTGCTATTTGATCACCATGACAACCTGTACTGTCGGTAGGAAGTAAAGGTGTAGAAAGGGTATTCCTTGTGTCAAGAGTCCTAGCCCGTGCTTCCCCTTGATTTGTCTGCAGATTTGACAGTAGTTAACTGGCCGACCTGTCTCGGCCTCTCTCGTTGCCCTGATGAAGAACAAGAAAGATTTCTTAGAAATATTGCAATGAATTGAATAATAAAAAATACAAATGGCCCTAAAAGGTATGAACAGTTTCCTTTCCTCTTAAAGGTGATTTTAAAAATGGACCAGTTTGGAAATGGACTGGAAATTGACCAGGCTCGGCTGGGCATGTGCAAACAGCTTGGGGATGTGTTCACAGAGGAGAAGTTTCGGTACATGTGCATCCTTTCGGGCTGTGACTATCTCTCATCGCTGCGCGGGATTGGGTTAGCAAAGGCCTGCAAAGTGCTGAGGCTAGCCAATAACCCAGACATTGTAAAGGTAAGAGGGACTCACAAGGGTCATACTCGACTTCTGAAGCGTTTCTTAAATAATAGATAAAACACTAAGAATATGGATTAAATATTATACTACGTTAACAGCCAATAAGGTGTCGCTGAAATAAAATGACTAAGACACTAGAACTTTGCTTTTGGCAACTATAATGAACCATGTTTTCAGCAATTACAAACTAGTGGTTTTTAAAATGAGTAATATAAAGAGACTTAAGGGCTATTTAAAATATATTCTAGGGGCCGAAACCGGTTTGGCTCAGTGGATAGAGCGTCGGCCTGCGGACTGAAGGGTCCCGGGTTCGGTTCTGGTCAAGGGCATGTACCTGGGTTGCGGGCACATCCCCAGTGGGAGATGTGCAGGAGGCAGCTGATCGATGTCTCTCTCTCATCGATGTTTCTGGCTCTCTATCTCTCTCCCTTCCTCTCTGTAAAAAATCAATAAAATATATTTAAAATATATATATGTATTCTAGGGTAGGTATAATGTTAAAACGTACCATCTTTTGTAAAAAAAATTTTTTAAATATATTTTTATTGATTTCAGAGAGGAAGGGAGAGAGAGATAGAAACATCAATGATGAGAGAGAATCATTGATTGGCTGCCTCCTGCACGCCCCCCACTGGGGATCGAGCTTGCAACCCAGGCATGTACCCTTGACCCAGATCGAACGGGGGTCCCTTCAGTCCACAGGCTGATGCTCGATCCACTGAGCCAAATCGGCTAGGGCAAAACGTACCATCTTTTTATCTCTGTCCTATTACTCAGTGTAGTGGTTCTCAATCTTTAGGTCTCAGGATCCCTTTATGCTCTTCTTTTTCTTTTTTTAATATATATATTTTTTTATTTCAGAGAGGAAAGGAGAGGGAGAAAGAGACAAACATCTATGATGAGAGAGAATCATTGATTGGCTGCCTCCTGCGTGGCCCCTACTGGGGTTCGAGCCCACAACCTGAGCTTGTTCCCTTGACCAGAATCGAACCTGAGACCCTTCAGTCCAGAGGCCAATACTCCATCCACTGAGTCAAACCGGCTAGGGCTTAAGTTCTATTCTTAATGAAGACTTTTTTTTTAAATGAAGACTTTTTTTTA
>NW_006289087.1:8044491-8055842 GCF_000327345.1 Myotis davidii
AATTATTTATTACTTCATTTAAAATTAATAATAAATTCATTACATATCAGCTGGTACATTTTTATGAAAAATAGCCATGTCTTGTAAAACAAATGAAAATGATGAGAAGAATTGCACATTGATGTACGTAAATCTCTGTGATGTGGCTTAATGAGAGGCGGCAGGTTCTCATCTCTTCCTCCCGCGATCTGATGTGCTATCCGAGGTGTCACAGAGCCTCTGGGAAACGCTACCTGTAATCCTCACATCACATCTCTGCTCGCATCACTGCTCTGGGATTCCTCTGCTGTCTTGGCCCTTCCTCCCCACTGGTAGTTCTCCAAAGCCCTGGGGTTGCAGAGCAGAGTCCCCTTTTATTTCCAGGGGTAGGCGTGCGTCCTCAGGGCTGAGGCTGGTGCAGCCTCATGGTGTCTGGGGTGGGAGACGGTGGGAGACGATGGGAATGGAGGGTCAGGCCCTGGCCTCCTGGATCCCTTCAGTTCTCTGGGTCTTCCCTTCTCCATCTGTGAGTTTGATAGAAACTATTTAAAACCACGTCAAGCTTTAATCATCCTTGACTGTGAGTAGGGGTTAGAACAGGGGTGGGCAAACTTTTTGACTCGAGGGCCACAATGGGTTCTCAAACTGGACCGGAGGGCCGGAACAAAAGCATGGATGGAGTGTTTGTGTGAACTAATATAAATTCAAAGTAAACATCATTACATAAAAGGGTACGGTCTTTTTTTTTTTTTATTTTTATTCATTTCAAACAGGCCGGATCCGCGGGCCGTAGTTTGCCCACGGCTGGGTTAGAATGCCAATTTCTCTTTCAAAATGTGATCTAAGAATACTGGGGGTTTTTAATTCTCGAGTCGTTTATGATTTGGTTTTTTGCCTTCTGAATAAAAGGGACTTTGAGTGTGAAGAATATGTACTTAGGAATGTAAACTTGATGTGCAACTGAATTTCTCATTATTTGGGTTAATAGTAGAAAATGCAAAGAAAATACTGTTAAAGAAACACAGCATTTTAAGTGCTCTGACATGGTTGTGTTTGCTGGTAGAGGTTTTTAATGTAGATAAAAACAATTGGTTTTTCTATTTCTCCTCATCCTCTCATGTAAGCAGATGGGTCTTGGGCAGGGGTGGGCAAACTTTTTGACTCGAGGGCCACAATAAGTTCTTAAACTGGACCGGAGGGCCGGAACAAAAGCATGGATGGAGTGTTTGTGTGAACTAATAAAAATTCAAAGTAAACATCATTACATAAAAGGGTACGGTCTTTTTTTTCAATAGTTTTATTCATTTCAAATGGGCCGGATCCGGCTGCGGGCCGTAGTTTGACCACGGCTGGTCTTGGGGCGAATACATTCTGTATTCTTGCAGATGACGCATAAATATTTTTGCATCCGTTGTTAGGTTATCAAGAAACTTGGACATTACCTCAAGATGAACATAACAGTGCCAGAGGACTACATCAAAGGCTTTATTCGGGCCAACAACACCTTCCTCTACCAGCTGGTGTTCGATCCCATCAGAAGGAAGCTCGTCCCTCTGAATGACTACGGAGATGACATCGACCCTGCAGCGCTGAGCTATGCTGGGCGGTATCCTTTCTGAACCACGTGGTAGGATTTTTCAGTCCCTCCGTGTGTCCCTGGTGGCATTTTTAGCGAGACATTCAGTGAAAAACTTACAGACTGTTTCTTGCTTTCTTTTCTATAATGAAATCTGTGTTTTGTTCATTTTAATTAGCATGCTGGTGAAAATTTCGAGCTACTTCTTGTTTATAAATCTGAGGCTCATTCGCTATAGCTTGTTAATTACTTAGTTTTTACTTGATAGGAACATATTCCAAAGGTGACACAACTCCTTCCTACAGCATTAGGAATGCTGCCTGATCTGTGAATCCTCCAATGGAGCCAAATAGATATTTTAAAAATCAACAACAAAAACAAAGGGGACACCTAAGAGAAACACCTGTGGCCAGCAAGCTGGATGTATTAGGGGAGGCGTTGTGGGTGTGCGAGGACTCCGATGAGGGTGCCCTTCCCACAGCCACTGGCCACTCACTTGTGGGCAGTGACAAGCCTGAGCCACTCAGATGGCGGCCAGGATTCCTCTCCGTCCTCTCAAGAGGGAGTAAGCGATGCCTCGGGGCTTTGCTGCAGGACACAGCCAGCTCCTGCGTTGACAAGTAGAGATGCGTCAATATGCTGTGGTTTGGGAGTGCCGAGTGTGGAAGTTAGCATCCATTGACGTTATAAACCTGAGGATTTTTTGTGACAATGGAATACACTTTTTTCTTTCTTTCTTTTTTTCCATTCATATTTTTATTGATTTCAGAAAGGAAGGGGGAGAAATGGAGAGAGAAATATCAATGATGAGAGAGAGAATCATTGATTGGCTGCCTCCTGCATACCCCCCACTGGGAATCAAACCCACAACCCAGGCATATGTCGTCACCTCCTGGCTCATAAGTCGACGCTCAACCACTGGGCCACGCTGGCCAGGCCCACTTTTCTTTCTTATTATAGTGGGTTTTGTTCCATTGTTAATAAAAACATTTTTCCTTAATCTTACCAACCTAGGTATATTGATGACTCGATAGCTCTTCAAATAGCACTTGGAAATAAAGATATAAATACTTTTGAACAGATCGATGACTACAATCCAGACACTGCTACGGTAACCTTCTAATGGTTTCTTTCTAAACGCACATCAGTTGTGTCTCAGAACTGTGACTGAGGCAGATCTCCGTTTAGTGAACATCTTTGAAGCGTTTTTATAGCCAGGCACTGTGCAGAGGATAGATCAGAAACAGCTTGGTGCTAAAGAAATTATGTCTCTTAGAACATAGGCATATCGGGTAATTTCCTTCCATTAAAAACCTGTAGACTTGAACATTCTGTTTGAATATACCAGGCGTTTGATGCCTCTTCTCCTCTCACCCTGTTCACCCTGTCATGTTGCTGAAGATCCAAAACTAGAAACACTACCCTTACAGGTACAACTTGGTTTCCCCTGATTCACAATTTAACAAATGTTTAATGAACACCCCGCTGTGTTCTGTGGCCCTTCCCTGTTTTCTTCTACTTTTCCCCAATTCCGTCTATCCCTTATGGTCCGCTCTCCCCCATTCTCTCTTTTCTGTTCATATTTTCACTCAGGCTCTATTCTCTTTTCATTCATATTTATTCCAACCCAATTTCTAGTGTACCAGCCATATAATCTCTACTTACATGACTTCCTGTAACCTGAAATCGATCCACAGTCAAAAACAAACTTCATCTTCATCAGCTTTCTCTAATAACATTTCTCTTTTCTTTTTACCACTTACTGCTATGTAATTTGTGTCCCAGTTATTTTCTGATTCTTCCCAAAACAGTGTAATCTTCATAAAGGCAGGGTTGTTTTTGTTTGTTTGTTTGTTTTTTTAAATATATTTTATTGATTTTTTTACAGAGAGGAAGGGAGAGAGATAGTTAGAAACATCGATCCCCCTACTCTTGATCGAGCCTGAAACCCAGGCATGTGCCCTTGACCAGAATTGAACCTGGGGCCCTCAGTCCGCAGGCCGAAGCTCTATCCACTCAGCCAAACCAGCTAGGGCTATTTCTTAAGATGAGCTAATAAGATCACGTGCCTCTTGTTAGAAGAGGAACCTAAGAGTACAAGGTACATGTAACAGAAAGTGTAGGACATGTCATTAGAGGACAGATAATTCATTAAAAAGCTGCTCTCTTTAAGGATAATTATTTACTTATAATTTGTGTTGCTACAGAGGGAAATGATTGACTATTTTTTTCAAGAAACCTTTTTGCTTTTACTATTTTAGCCTGCCCTGTCGAGAAGTCGTAGCTGGGATGACAGTACATCTCAAAAGCCGTCTGGTGTCCATAGCATTTGGCATAGGAACTACTGCCCTAGACCTGAGCTGGCCCCTGTTCCAGGAGCTACAAGACTGAAGGCGAACCCAAGCACTGCAGGCAGGGAGCAGGTGGTCAGCACCAAAGGGCTGAACCTGCCAAGGAAGCTGTCCATTGTCAAACGGCCGAGAGGCGGTATGTGTTTCGCTTTTGTGAACTGCTCGCTAGCAGTGGTCACGTTTAAGAAATCTATCTTTGCTAAACCCAGGGTCACGAAGCTTTCTCCTGTTTCTTTTAGGAGTTTTATAGTTTTAACTCATATTCAGGCCTATGATCCATTGTTAATTGATTTTCTTATGTGATATGAGTATGAGGTAAGGATCAGGGCTGCGTTTTGTCAGTTTAGTCGCCCCAGGGCCATTTGTTAAAAAGATGATGCTTCCCTACTGAACTGCCTGGGCACAGTTGGTGGTCGTCAGTTGGCGTGTGTGTGAGTCTCTCTGAATGTTAGTGTGAAGCGTTGGTCTCTCCCCCTATCTTTATGCCGGACACACTGTCTTGATCACTGTAACTTTACAGCCAGTTTCAAAATCAAGTAGTATAGTCCCCTTCGTTCTTCTTTTGAAAAGTTGTTTTGGCTAACTTTGTTTTGCACATTTTCATTTAAATCTTAGAATCAACTGTCAGTTTGTTGTTGTTTGTTTAATTTTTTAAATTGATTTCAGAGAGGAAGGGAGAAGGAGAGAGAGATGGAAGCATCAGTGATGAGAAAGAATCATCGATTGGCTGCCTCCTGCAAGCCCCCTACTGTGTATCAAGCCCACAACCTGGGCATGTGCCCTTGACTGGAATCGAACCCAGGACCCTTAGGTCTGCAGGATGATGCTCTATCCACTGAGCCAAACCAGCCAGGGATGTTGTTGTTTTTTTAAGAAGCTTGCTATGATGTTGATTGGGAATTAGTTTAACCTATAGTTCAATTTGGGGAGAATTGATATCTGAATATTGAATTTTCTGATCCATTTATTAATTAAGTCTTCAGCAGTGCTTTATAGTTTTCACTACCCAGGGTTTGTACATCCGTTATAAAATTGAGTCTTATATTTCAGATTTGTCATGCTATTGTAAATGATACTTTAATTTCGATTTCTAGTTGGTCATTCTAGTATATAGAAAGATAATTGGTTTTTGTAATTTGCAACCCTGCTGAATTCACTTTGGTAGACTCTAGGATTTTCCATATAAACAATCATATTACCGATAAGTAAAGACAATCTTGCTTCTCCTTTTCCAATCTGGATGCCTTTTTTTCTTTTTCTTGCCTGTTGGAACCCCAGTAAAGTGTTGAACAGAAGTGCTGAGAATGGAAAACTAGGTATTGGGAAAAGTTTTTGGTTTTTGTTTTTCACCATAGAACATGTTAAGAAGTAGAAAGAATAACTATAATCTATTTCTTCTTTCCCTCAAGTATCTACATGAATGAATAAAAGACTAACCACAAAAACAAAGCAAACACCTTTGCAAACTATAGTTCGTGCTTTTACTTTTTATTATTCTTTTTAAAAATATATTTTTATTGATTTCAGAGAGGAAGGGAGAGGCAGGGAGAGAGAAAAACATCAACGATGAGAGAGAATCATTGATCCACTGCCTCCTAGACTCCCCCTACTGGGGATCGAGCCTGCATCCCAGGCATGTGCCCTTGACTGGAATAGAACCCAGGACCCTTCAGTCTTCAGGCCAAACCAGCAAAGGCTAATTTTTAAATTTAGGTATAGATTATGCAGGTTTGGTCAAAATGTCCAAATTCCTTATGAACCTAAATATTTTTCATGATAATCTCTCTCAAACTGTGTTTCCTCTTCTATTATGGGAATGAAACTGACTATTTCACAAACTTTTGTGTATGTTATGTAAGATACCGTATAAAAGCACCTGGTACATAAGTAACTACTACACGTGTTCATTCCTTACCACGCCTGCTTTGTTAAACTACATCTCATCAATGGATCTTGTCCCCTGGGCGTACACACAGACCCAAAAATAAAACAAAATAGAGTAAGTCGGATCCCTCTTTCCTGTGACAGCCCGTCATAGAGTTAGAGACAGCTCTGTGACCCTCCTGAATTTCTTCCGCATTGTTCCCGGGGGAGCCTCATTGTGTAACTCGCAGTGAGTGGCCGTTAGCATGTGGTTGGGTTACCACAGCACAGTAGAGGTTAGAGTTGTGGCACTGTTTCAGTCCTTTATCCAGACGGGGATTTTGTTTTCGCAGACGAAGATAGTGTGAGCTTTTATTTGCATTCTTGTCATTTTACTGGCATTTACTGAGTTTATCATCAAAATCCACCAGTTCCTATTAAACCAGGTACAGTTACACATTTACACCTAACTGCAGGTGAAATTATTCTTATTGAGGTGTTCTGAATTCATTTTAATCCATTGTCCTGCCCACTAGTCTTTTTTCATTTTTGAATCTCTGTATTATCTAATATATGGGTATTATCTTTGTCGGCTAGAAATTTGAGAAGTATGGCTTCCTGTGTCTTAAAGTTTTGGTTAAAATGTGTTTGCTTATGTAATGTTCACCTGCATCAGAGACAGTGCAGAAATCTAAAGCACTATACAGAGACACCCTCCTTTCAGACTGATCACCGCCAGTAGTCTTTCAGGGCTGACCAGCCTGCTGCTAACCCCACGTAATAATACACAGTAGATTATGGCTGCTGTCTACGGGGATAAGGGGAGAGACGCTGAGTGTCCTCCGGGGGATATGCTAAATCTGTGGACTTGCCTGAGTAGCTCGTCTAAAGCTTCTTCCAAAAGAAAACGAGGTTAGTCTGGCGTGGCTTCTTAAGGAAGCCTTGTTGGGGCTCCTACAATATTTGTTTTCTGTAAGGGCTCATAATTCCCTTCATAATAAACAAATTTAGGCTCATGCCAGGAGTCAAAATCACTGGTGTATAGCTTTTTAAAAATCTGTACCTTTAAAATTGGATTGGAGGTATCATCTTCTTGTCTCTGGTATTTGGGGGGCCTCAACTATTTTACTGACTTTTTCGAGTAATGGGCATTCAGTCCTATGAGAGGAAGCTGTTCAGACCGAGAATTCATTGAACTAATTTAAGACACTTACTGCTATCGCTATGTCTCAGCCTGTCTCGGGCTGCAGCCTTTGTACTGCTTTGTCTTTGATCTATTCTAATACCACAGGATACGTTTGCCGTGCAGCCAATCAGGGCTCCTTAGCAAATTACTTCTGACTCCTGACAATCACCATATCACATAGATATGGTTTTACTGGGACATTTTTAAAATCAAACATTAAATTAATTATGTATCTACATGTAAATCCCCTTAAAATTGGTTTTTTTATTTTTTACATTCAAAATTAAGCCCTTAGTATAAATGAGTATATACCCTTACAAAATTGATTGTGTCCTGAAATGATGGTTTGGGTAATTTCACATAAAATTGTACAAATAATTGACATTAAAGCATACTAATTTGTGAAATTGTAAAACACAGCCAAGAAAAAAAATTTTAAAGTTATCCTTGGATTTTCTTTTCTGGTGCATAGTTTAAAAAAAAAAAAGTCTTTATCCTTAGAACAAAGGGACATGGATTGTGAAGCTAAAGCCAAATCTTTTATTTTTTTTATCTTTAAATTCTTTATTAGTTAAGGAATTACAAATGTGTCCTCATTCCTCCCCCATAAACCCTCATCCTCCCCCGTCGCCCCCACTCAAGCTCTCATCCCCCTGTTTTCCATGTCCATTGGCTAAAGCCAAATCTTTAACTGCATGTGGACAAACATTTATTCATGGTCACTTTGTTTTTATTTAGAGGAGCTGTCAGAAGATGATCTGTTGAGTCAGTATTCTCTTTCATTTACAAAGAAGACCAAGAAAGACGGCTGTGAAGGTAGTACATCCTTGAACTCTTCCAAAATACTGATGCCTGACCTGGTGGATGGAACTACTATTAAAAAAACCTTAAGCACACCACCTACGACAAGAAATAAATTTGCAGCATTTTTGCAGAGAAAAAATCAAGAAAGTGGTGCCGTTGTGGTTCCTGGGACCAGAAGCAGGTACGGTTCCATCTCTAGGATGCTGTTTGTCTGTTGTGTTATCTACTGCGTTGCCATGTGCTTTTAATGGTCTCAGGTAAACGTCGGGTCTAGTTGGAGGTGTGCTGTGATAGAAGCGTGCATAAAATTATTTATGAGGTTTTATTTTAAAGAAACTGGGTCATATTCTGAATCTTAACACCTTGCAAGGAAACTAAAATACTTATGCATTCTTTCCGTTGGTTTTTCTATTAGGTTTTTTTGCAATTCTCTGGATTCTATGGACTGTGTATCAAAGAAAGCAAGCCCCCAACCTCTAGATGAAACTGCTGACACAGATAAAAAGACCAATCTCAATGAATCAGATTGTCTAGATGATAAGAAGGTGGTCGATCTCAATGGATCAGATTGTCTAGATGATAAGAAGGTGGTCGATCTCAATGAATCAGATTGTCTAGATGATAAGAAGGTGGTCGATCTCAATGGATCAGATTGTCTAGATGATAAGAAGGTGGTCGATCTCAATGGATCAGATTGTCTAGAGGGCAAGAAGCTGGTTGATCTCAATGAATCAGATTGTCTGGAGAGCAAGAAGCTGGTTGATCTCAATGAATCAGATTGTCTAGAGGGCAAGAAGCTGATTGATCTAAATCAATCAGATTGTCTGGAGAGCAAGATGCTGGGTGAACTAAGTGAACCAGATTGTCTGGAAAACAAGAAGCTGGTTGATCTAAATGAATCAGATTGTCTGGAGAGCAAGAAGCTGGTTGAGAGGAGTGTCGCACACACTCCGAGTGGTCAGACTCCAGATGGCGCAACGGTGATTGCTGATGAAGAGTCTCCGTCTTTTAAGACCATCGGATTCACAAAGACCATTTCCCCACCCGCTCTGGGGACACTAAGAAGCTGTTTTAGCTGGTCTGGAAGCCTTGGCGATTTTTCAAGAACTCCGAGCACAGCATTGCACCAGTTCCGGAGAAAGGGGGGCTCGCCCAGCTCTCTGCCTGGGAGCACGGTGTCCGATGCGTCTCAGGTCAAGAGCGATGCGTCGGGTGATGAAGCGCCTCCTGTACATGAACTGAGTTGGTCCTCGCAGTCTCAGGAGGTCGCGGAATGGTCCCCACGCAGCTCAAGTGCATCAGCACTTCCTCAGCCTTCCAGGAAGGACTGCAGTCCAGAGGTAAGTCACACGAAACCTGTTTTCAAATCTATATGTAAAACACAGTGGGGTGATTATCCTATAATTGAGAAAAGTCTGCCCACATTATGGGAATAATTGGCTGTCTTAATTTTCACTCTAGGTATTACTGTGTAGACAGTTTACATTTCATTCAACTGAAGAACTTCTCCATGTCTTTGCTGTTTTAAACTCGTATCCATTTAATCTAACTACATTTTTTAATCACTGTGTGTTCCATTGATAGGTGCCTCAAGTTGTGGAGTAGTTAAGACCTACGCAGAATAAGCTATGAAATGAAAAATTGTTATAAATTTAATATTTATTCCTTAATATACTCTTAAATTGAGAGAACATTTAAGGAGATGGCCCTATTAATGTAATGGTGTTCATCTTAAGTTTTAGTACTTCAAAAATACCTTTCAGCCATAACTGGTTTGGCTCAGTGGGTAGAGCGTCGGCCTGCAGACTGAAGGGTCCCAGGTTCGATTCCGGTCAAGGGCATGTACCTTGGTTGCGGTCACATCCCCAGTGGGGGGTGTGCAGGAGGCAGCTGATCGATGTTTCTCTCTCATCGATGTTTCTGGCTCTCTATCTCTCTCCCTTCCTCTCTGTAAAAAATCGGTAAAATATATTTTTTAAAAAATACCTTTCATTTACTCTTATTCTTGCTAAACTCCTCCTTTATAACAAAAGTGATTTTATGTTATTTTGTTTTAAATTAATAAAGCATCCTAGCCATTTTTTAATTTATAAAATACCTTTTAATTTGACGTTAATAAAATCAAAACCCTAAATAAGTGTGTTCATAAGACCCAGTGGCATATTTTAAAGTTACATATTTTAAAGTTTCAAATCTGAGTTATGTCATCATACTTCAAAATCTCAATTTGAGATACCTTAAATAGCGTATCTCAATATAAGACACTTCATTTTTTTATCTACCGACTTTACTTACCACGTTGTGAGAACAGTTATAGCCTCAGTGGTATGTGACAGAATTTCGATGTGTGATGATCCTGATTTTGGGCAGCATCTAACCAATCAGTATAGCTTATATTTAGCAAAAGGAAAATATTTTATTTAAGTTCCTAAAGGAAACGTTGTATTGGACTCAATTAAAGAAAAGAGCTACGTTAAGATGTGGAGACGAGTTGTTTTGACTTGGAGAAGCTGAAACCAGTTAGTACGTTCGGGTCCCCCGTCTGTTCCCTGTGGTTTAAGTTGGAGAGAGCGCCGCCCTAATGCCGGGCTGCCTTTATGGCTTTTCCTTCTTTTCCCTTTGCCGTTGGTTCCCCCAGACGGGTCTGGAAGACTCTGTTTCCTTTAACTTGTGCCTCCATTGCAGTGTCATCTCTTTCATTTTCCAGTTCACACTGCAGTCTTGGCACCATGGGTACAACTACACTTGCTAGCTCTTGAACGTCTCATCTGTTGCCGGTCTCATCTGTTGCCGGCTCCTGTTGCTTAGAGGTTGAGTGTTGACCGGGAGGTCACAGTTAGATTCCCCGTCAGGATGGAGGCTCAGTCCCCAGTAGGGGGCGCGCAGGAGGCAGGAGGTCACAGTTAGATTCCCCGTCAGGATGCAGGCTCAGTCCCCATAGGGGGCGCGCAGGAGGCAGCCGATCCATGATTCTCTCTATTCATTGATGTTTCTATCTCCCTCTCCCTTCCTCTCTGAACTCAGTACAAATATATTTTTAAAACACCATCTATTTGTAAGGACTCCTTTAAGTCTGCTGAGCTCCTCTGGGAGATTTTTTGCCCTTTCCCAGTGGATGTCTGTGTAAACTGACTTTGTAAGCTCTTAGCAATGGTTTACTAAGAAGCCTAATTCCAGCTCACAGCCTGTGGGCCAGTCATGCCCACAGAACTCCCACGCTCGGTCTTCTGGGCTAACCATTTGTTGTACTAGTTCATTACGGAAACCTGAACCCTCCTCCCTCCGCAAAAAGACCAGCTGAACTAGAAGTGATTCTTTTAAGTCATCTTTTGCTTCGGATGTAGATGTAGTAAATTCCTATTAGGATAAATGAATGGTTAACTATTAGGATGAATGAATTGTTAGTGAGAACTGTGTAATCAGTGTTTGATTCAGAAACTTTCAGAGCCACAGTGCATGGGGGCCTCATTCGAATATGGGAGGGAGAGTCCATGTGGCTCACCGGGTCAGCGTGTATGACTCCAGTGGCCCCGTCTGAAGTAATCTTGGGATCTTACTCGTGATCTGTAAGAAACTGATAGCCCAGGGTCGC
>NW_006289087.1:8055853-8057910 GCF_000327345.1 Myotis davidii
TTATTTTAAGTCATCTTTTGCTTCGGATGTAGATGTAGTAAATTCCTATTAGGATAAATGAACGGTTAACTATTAGGATGAATGAATTGTTAGTGAGAACTGTGTAATCAGTGTTTGATTCAGAAACTTTCAGAGCCACAGTGCATGGGGGCCTCATTCGAATATGGGAGGGAGACTCCATGTGGCTCACCGGGTCAGCGTGTATGAGTCCAGTGGCCCCGTCTGAGGTGAAGTAATCTTGGGATCTTACCTGTGATCTGTAAGAAACTGATAGCCCAGGGTCGCACTCCTGTTAGCTCTGAGAGGAGAATATTAGAGTTTCTATAAGTTACAGTCCATATATATTTTTTTAATATATTTTATTGATTTTTTACAGAGAGGAAGGGAGAGGGTTATAGAGTTAGAAACATTGATGAGGGAGAAACATTGATCAGCTGCCTCCTACACATCTCCCACTGGGGATGTGCCCATATTAATGCAGTATTTTTCACTTTGTTTTTTAAGTATATAGTAATACTATGTAGAATCCCAAGATTAATATAAAAAAAAAAACCCTCATGAAAAATGCAGAAATGTAAAGCCTTCTAAATTTCCCCTCATTGTCCTTTTTAGTTGACGTTAGTGGGGATCCAGATTTGTCTGTCGGTAGAAAAGTCACCCGGAGGGTTGGGAGTAGCGTGCAGGCCTTCGCGTCATCGCTAACGCTAACTGTGCATTCAATGTAGCACGACCCACCTTCCTGAAAGCAGATAGATGCCTTTTCTCTTTCACGTTGAACACGTTACACCAAATAAAGACGTAGAACTATCCTGGTTCGGCGTTTGTGGCTGGGAATTTAGGACACGGAGAGCCAGGCTTGTGTAGGAGGCGGCTTGTGTCATCTGAACTTGAGTGTTTGGGCCGGCTTCTGGGACGATGCAGAAACGCCTTCCGTTTCAGATGTGTTTTCTCCAGCTCACGCACCTTGCTCGTTCCTTCCCTGCATCTCGAAGTGACGCTGGCTAACCTCATTCTTTCAGCATTAGGCCCATTTATCTTTACTCTATCCCTAGTTTCTTATATTTGCTTTTCTGGGGGGGTGGGGGGGGATTTTATTTATACTGATTTTCTCATTTCGTTTATGTTTTGTTGAATTTTGTTTAGTCGTCATATATAAATTCCATAGTAAAAATCTAATTTCATTTTATTTTTTGATCTGGGGGATCTAGGAATCTGATTGCAATTTTAAGTCACTTGCTAATCAAGGTAATCAGAAACCCAAGCTACATGTATCTCACTTTTCAAAAAAAGACACGCTTCTAAGAAACAAGGTAAAACATTTATTTATTTATTTATTTATTTCATGTCAGAAGCAGCGCATGATTGTTACCAGACGTGAGAAACATTTCATGTCAAGATTAAAAATTGAAATGCCTATATTTTTATTTACACAAAAATGTCTATTTTCAAACAAACCTCTAGCATCATGTTTGTGCTTGACCAGTGGTTCTCAACCTTCTGGCCCTCTAAATACAGTTCCTCATGTTGTGACCCAACCATAACATTATTTCCGTTGCTACTTCATAACTGTCATGTTGCTCCTGTTATGAATCGTCATGTAAATATCTGATGTGCAGGGTGGTCTTAGGCGACCCCTGTGAAAGGGTCGTTCCACCGCCAAAGGGGTCGGACCCACAGGTTGAGACCCGCTGTGCTTGACTGTAGGTGTTTCAGTTGTGAAACCTGCTATGTTTCCTTGCGGTATAAAGTATAAAGGTCTTTGTTCCATGTGCTGATTTAGCATTTAGTTGTAATGACTACATAGTCACATTCGTTTTCACAACACAGACATGTTCTGAGAAATGCGTCATTTTTATGAAAGTATAGTGAGATATAGAATCAGATATTTAAGGGACTGAATTGCCCTGCCATTTCTGGAAAGCAATTTGAAGGAGTCAAATTATTTAACCTGGTAAGTGCATTCTAGAACTTGAACCTAAGGAAATGGAGTTGTACAAGAACATTTACTTGTGAATTGGTCACAGTGGTGATAACTGGAGATAAAAGGCGAGTTATTA
>NW_006289087.1:8058301-8059660 GCF_000327345.1 Myotis davidii
ACCCTCTCAGCCCCGTTTTCATCATCTTATCGCTAAGCAGAGCTTCTCAGCATAACATTCTATTATTTTTCTCATTTAGTTTCAAAATCTTAGAGTTGTCCTTATTCTTTGTAACTGCCGGCTCAGTCCGTCTTCGGCAAGGGATGAAGTGAAACCACCAAACTTTGTCCTGTCCGAGTTGGGATGTTTCTTTGTCCTGTGTCTTGCTCTCTCCGTCGTCCCTCAGCCGGGATTTCCCCTCTCACCTGTGAGCCTTCTCTTTCTTTATATACCGTCTGCCGGCTTCATCGGTTCTCTCTTCCGCACTTGTTTCATATGCCTCACTGTTGCTGTCCTGAAAACACCCACACTCCAATGGCCCCGTATTTCATCCAATAAAAATCAACCCTTTGGTGTCAATAGCCTCTCAATAGAGATCTGTTTAAGGAAATGATGGCACATTTACACAGAGGAACAGGCAACCTCTTCAAGACAGAGGTAAGTTTTCTGTGTGAAGTGGGAAATCTCCAGGATACATTATTAAGTAAAATGAAGATATATTAAGTGAGAAAAACACAGTACGCAGTAGTGTGTATTATGCTGCCGTGTGTGTGTGTGTGTGTGTGTACATGTGTACGTATGTATAGTAGTTCCCTTATCCACGATTTTGCTTTCTGCTGTTTTGGTTACTCATGGTCAACTATGGTCTGAAAATATTAAATGGAAAATTACAGAAATGAACAATTCATAACCCTACCCACCCATTAGCTGGTTAGTAGTCATCTCTGCTCTCAGACCAACTGTCCTGTGATCTCAGTGATTGTGTTCAAGTCACCCCTATTTTACTTAATGTCCCCAAAGCGCGACAGTAGTGATGCTACTACCACAACTCAGACATGCTAAGAGAGAAGCTGTAAAGTGAAGAGGTGAATGTTCTAAGCTCAATAAGAAAAACTGTGTGTAGGCTGCTCAGATCTATGACAACGAATGTTCTGTTGTGAAATGGTGAAGAAGGAAAAGGGATCTGTGCTAGTTTTGCTGTCGCACCTCAAACTGCAAGTTACAGCTGCAGGCTGTGTCAGGGCTTAGTGTAGACGGGAGAGGTGTTAAACTTCATCATAGGTGTGTGTGTATAGGAAACAACATAGCATTTACAGTTAGGTACTGTCCACAGCTGCAGGCATCCACTGGGATCTTGAAACAGATCCCCACAAACAAGGGGGGAGCGACTGTAAATGAATTCAGGCAGCGATTGCCTAGAGGCAATGAAGGACTAAGGCAGAGAGAGGCTCACTTAATTCTTGAATTTAGTGCTAGGTGCTATGTGTATTAACCGCTAAAATTACAATTTTTGCAGTACATATTTATAAATAGCACATT
>NW_006289087.1:8059695-8062545 GCF_000327345.1 Myotis davidii
GAAGATATATTAAGTGAGAAAAACACAGTACGCAGTAGTGTGTATTATGCTGCCGTGTGTGTGTGTGTGTGTGTGTGTGTGTATACATGTGTACGTACGTATAGTAGTTCCCTTATCCACGATTTTGCTTTCTGCTGTTTTGGTTACTCATGGTCAACTATGGTCTGAAAATATTAAATGGAAAATTACAGAAATGAACAATTCATAACCCTACCCACCCATTAGCTGGTTAGTAGTCATCTCTGCTCTCAGACCAACTGTCCTGTGATCTCAGTGATTGTGTTCAAGTCACCCCTATTTTACTTAATGTCCCCAAAGCGTGACAGTAGTGATGCTATCACAATCCAGATATGCTAAGAGCGAAGCTGTAAAGTGAAGAGGTGAATGTTCTCAGCTCAATAAGAAAAAATGTGTGCAGGCTGCTCAGATCTATGACAACGAATGTTCTGCTGTGAAATGGTGAAGAAGGAAAAGGGATCTGTGCTAGTTTTGCTGTCGCACCTCAAACTGCAAGTTACAGCTGCAGGCTGTCAGGGCTTAGTGTAGACGGGAAAGGTGTTAAACATCATAGGTGTGTGTGTTTAAGAAACAACATAGCATTTACAGTTAGGTACTGTCCACAGCTGCAGGCATCCACTGGGGTCTTGAAACAGATCCCCACAAACAAGGGGGGAGCGACTAAATGGATTCAGACAGCAGTTGCCTAGAGGCAATGAAGGAGTAAGGCAGAGAGAGGCTCACTTAGTTCTTGAATTTAGTGCTAGGTGCTATGTGTATTAACTGCTAAAATTACAATTTTTGTAGTATCTATTTATAAATAGCACATTTTTACATGCTGCCTACGTGAGTTTCTGTTCCAGAGTATAAAGGACAGTTTGAAATTAACTAAAGATAGCTGCTTTAACAAAGGAGTATTAAAACAGGCGTTTATCCTTCAGGTGCCTGGGCTGTATAGATCTAGCTCTCTGGACAGTCTCTCTACAACCAAGATCAGAGCGCTGGTGCCTGCGAGAGCCAGTGGGCTGAGCAAGGGGCCAGCGAGAGGCCAGAAGAGGAAACATCACAACGCCGAGAACAAGCCGGGGCTGCAGACGAAGATCAACGAGCTCTGGAAAAACTTCGGGTTTAAAAAGTGCGTTGTCTTGTTACTTTAAAATAAGATAAATTTTCCCCCTGCAATTCCAGTCCTTCTCCCAAGTCTTTCTGTTCCATATGAATCAACTTCTTTTTCTCTTACCTATTTCCTGTAGCTGACTCTCTGCAACTATATTTAATTGCAATATCTGTGCCTTCTTTTAGTGAAAAGATGGCAAACTGAAAAACCTCAGTTCTCAGGCGGCGCTGGGGGTCTCTCTCTCGTTAAGCAAATCACATTCCTTTTCCTGGCCTGGGTGTCTGTGCTTTCTTAGGACTGTAATGAGAACAAGGTTAAGACACGGGGTTTGGGAAGATAATGGTGCTTCTGGGTTTAATGCACTTTGTTTCCTTAAATTGTCACATCTAAAATGGGAGGCGCCCTAGCCAGTGTGGCTCAGTGGATAGAGCGTCAGCCTGTGGACTGAAGGGTCCCGGGTTCAGTTCTGGTCAAGGGCAGGTACCTTGGTTGCAGGCTCCTCCCCAGCCAGACCCTGGTCAGAGCGCATGCAGGAGGCAACCAGTTGATGTGTCTCTCCCTTTTTTTAAAAAATATATTTTATTGGTTTTTTATAGAGGAAGGGAAAAAGCTAGAAACACCAATGAGAGAGAAAGATCCATCAGCTGCCTCCTGCACACCCCCCCACTGGGGATGCGACCAACCAAGGTACATGCCCTTGACCGGAATCGAACCTGGAACCCTTCAGTCCGCAGGCCGAAGCTCTATCCACTGAGCCAAATCGGTTTGGCTCTCCTGCTCTCTTAAAAAAAATTTTTAAATGAGGAATTCCTGCCCTGGCCGGTTTTGCTCAGTGGATAGCATCGGCCTGTGGACCAAAGGGTCCCAGGTTCAATTCCAGTCAAGGGCACGTGCCCAGGTTGTGGGCTCAGTTCCCAATAGGGGACGTGCAGGAAGCATTATCTCAATGATTCTCTCTCATCATTGATGTTTCTCTCTCTCTCCCTCTCCTTTTCTCTCTGAAAGCAATAAAAACATATATACATTAAAATAAAAAATGAGCCCTGGCCATTTTGGCTCAGTGGCTGGGGCGTCGGCCTGTGGACTGGGGAGTCCTGGGTTCGGTTCCGGTCAGGGGCCTGTGCCTTGGTTGTGGACACATCCCCAGTGGGGGGTGTGCAGGAGGCAGCTGATGGATGTTTCTCTCTCGTGGATGTTTCTGGCTCTCTGTCCCTCTCCCTTCCTCTCTGTGGAGGGTCGATAAAATATATTTGAAAAAAAATGAATTACTGAGTTTATAAGATGAATTGGCCAGATTTCTAATGTATGTGGCAAACATGGTTTTAAATGAGTTGACTCTGTATATCTACAATACTTGTTAGATTACAAGATTAACTACAGAGTAACACTGATTTACAATTCACTTTTTTCTTTTTAAATCTTTATTATTGAGAGTATTACAGAGGCCCCCCTTCCCCCCCCAATGGCCCCCCTCCACCCGGTTCCTGCCCCACCCCAGGCCTTCACGACCCTACTGTCCTGTTCATAGGTAAGATCTTTGGTTATCTCTTCCACACCCACGCCCCTTCCCTCCGAGATTCATCAGTCCATTCCATGTTCTGTGCCTCTGATTATATTTTATTCACCAGTTTATTTTGTTCATTAGATTTATTGTTCGTTTTGATTTTTAGATTAGATTGTTGCTAGATAAAATACATGAACAATATATTTTCCTTCTCTCCCCCCCCCCCCACCCC
>NW_006289087.1:8062640-8066565 GCF_000327345.1 Myotis davidii
CCAGGCGCCTGAGCTGGGGGGCACTCTCGGTGCGCCCCAACTTGTAGGTGAGCCTTGATGGCTGTTGGTGTCACTGGGAGGAGCTGACCCCCAGGCCAGGCTGTGGGGAGGGCTGCTGTGCAGGCGACACCCCTATAGCAGCAGGACTTGCTGGTGGGGCTGTGGTGCTGAGTCTGCCTCGGGTGTGTCGCATGTGGGTGTGGAGAGTTATAATCTCCTGTGGTCAAAGCTGTCCACTGGGTGCACTGGCTCCAGGGCCACGGCCTGGTTGTGAGCACCCGTCTGGGAAAAAGCCGCCCCGAGTTCCTGCCACCATGCCAGACAACCCAGTTCCTCCCCATGTGCCTGGTTCCCCAGCGCTGGAGCTTGGAAGAAGTGGGACCCTGTACGTGTGTGCATGAGCCCTTTGCTGGAATCCCAGTGTCCCCTTAGTCTCCTTGTCACTTAGCCACAGTCCCCCCGCTTTTCACAGCCTGTAGTTGCGTGGACTTCTCTTCCCAGCCCTGGAACCCTAGGCTGGGACCCCTTGCGCCTCACTGGCAGCCTCCTTAGGACATCTCCCTCCAAATTAAAAAAACACAACGGCACACGGGGCTGTGGGACCAGCCCGTTCCGCCCCTCCTACCCCTCCTACCGGTCTCGGTGCTTTCTTTTACCCTCTGGTTGTAGGACTTCTGTGCAGCCAGCTTTCGGGCAGTTCTGCATGATGGTTGCTCTGTATTTTAGTTGTCATGTTGCTGTGGTTACAGGAGGCTGTGAGTACACGCGTTTACCTACGTAGCCATCTTGGTTCGCTCTTCATTTATTTTCTTGTTCTTAAAGCAAATGTGCTAAAAATCAATGAAAAACAAAGATTACCTGGGTGCGATAGGATTAAACCTTACCTAATAGAGATGTTGTCACAACCAGATGAAATGGGCAAACAGGGCACTTTGTAAATAAGTGCTGGGCAGTGGTTCATTATGTTACATTGTGTAACGTCTAGGATTAAACCATACAGCATGAGTTCTCAAACACCTGTCCTCAGAAACCCTTTATACTTTTAAAAGTTGAGGGCCCCAAATTACTTTGACTTACACCTGTCAACATTTAACCATTTAGAAATTAAAATAGACACTTAAAAGATAGTTTTAAAGTATTTAAAACCAATAGCATAGTTTTACAAAAAAAAGTGAGAATACACGTTTGCAAATCTTTATTGCCTAGTTTAAAAAATTAGCTGGGTTCCTGTATCTGTCCTGTGTTCGATCTGTTGTATGTTGTTTTGGTTGAAGTATATGGAGAAAACCTGGCCCCACCATATTTGCAGTTTGAACATTTGTATTTTGATAGCCTTTTTATTTCACTGTAAATCTTTTTTGACATGACATTAAAAGTCAACAGGCAGTAGGTGTTTAGTTATTGTGATGTCGAGCAGGAAACCCTGACAGTGAACTTCCCGCACCTGGTATCAGGCATTCCACTGGCCCGTGATGCTCTCTGAGAGCATTTGCGCTTGTGCATGACAGCGCGAATTGATCATGTGAAGATGATGTGCCTGGAGGGGTAAGAGTAGGGCTAAAACATTTGCTCATGCCTCACTTACATTGGTTCTTAGCAAGACTTGAGGTGCCAAGTAGAAAAGAACTCGTTTCTCTGTTGGAATCATTCTGGCTTAGCGCGTGTGTATTCAGGCATTGAAGGTGTTATTGGATGTACCCCCCCCATGGGCATTGAAGCAGGTTTTATTGGGTATACCCACCCCTACGGGCATTGAAGCAGATGTTATTGGAGGCTCTCAGAGAACTTGGATGTGCATATGATGAACTGAGGCATATTCCACACTAAAGGGTCTTGTCCTCTTTATATGCCGTCACTTTATCCAGGGAGAGCCTTCTCTAGGAATCACTGCCCTTTAAAGACACCAAATTCGCCCTGGCCAGCTTGGCTCCTTAGCACGTGTGTATTCAGGCATTGAAGCAGATGTTATTGGATGTACCCACCCCTACGGGCATTGAAGCAGGTTTTATTGGATGTACCCACCCCTATAGGCATTGAAGCAGATGTTATTGGAGGCTCTCGGAGAACTTGGATGTGCATATGATGAACTGAGGCATATTCCACACTAAAGGGTCTTGTCCTCTTTATATGCCGTCACTTTATCCAGGGAGAGCCTTCTCTAGGAATCACTGCCCTTTAAAGACACCAAATTCGCCCTGGCCAGCTTGGCTCAGTGGATAAAAGAGTCAGCCTGCGGACTGAAGGGTCCCAGGTTCGATTCTGGCCAAGGGCACATGCCTGGGTTGTGGGCTCGATCTCCAGTAGGGGGCGTGCAGCCAATCAGTGAATCTCATCATTGATGTTTCTCTCCTCCCTTCCTATCTGAAACCAGTAAAGAAATACATTTAAAAAATAAAGACACCAAATTCATGGCATTCCGTTCTGTTTTGCAGAGATTCTGAAAAGCTCCCTTCCTGTAAGAAGCCAGATCCCCTGTCTCCAGTCAAGGATAATATCCAACTCACTCCAGAAACGGACGAGGACGTCTTCCACAAGCCGGAAAGCGCGCGTGTGCAGAGAGCCATATTCCCGTGACCGGTGGCTGGGGCCCCGAGCCTTCCCGCCCGTGAAGTCCTCTTGGCTGGGCGGCCGGTACCAGTCTGAGATTTGTTCTTAGAGCTACGCCACGTTGTTTTAATAGACTACATGAACTATGAGGCTGTTTCCTTTGTTCAGCTTTTTATATTTTCATAAGAAGCTAACTAGGGAAATTATTTTTAACGGTTTTGGAAGTTTTAAAGTTATTTAGGCAAGTTTGCTAGAAATTTATAAAAATTTACTCTAAAGATTTCTGTTACATTGTCAAGCATAAGACTGGCCAATGGAAAACCACATTTCTGTAAATTATCTTACCCTAGAGGAAATCACTGAATTCTTGCAAGCTTTACAATTTTCCACGTGCCTCTGTCTTTCGGGGTTGAATGGAAAATAAAGTTGCTGGGAGGGGAGGGGCAGTTGGAGGCGTGGAGGTCGTTGCACAGTGGGACAGGGATTTACTACCCCTGAAGGGTTTGGTTGGGAAACACATTTGACAGTGGAAGGAACTACTACTTACATCATTAATATTCTTAAGCTTCAAAATAGCCTGTTTTTAAAAAATATATATTTTTATTGATTCCAGAGAGGAAGGGAGAGATAGAAACATCAATGATGAAAGAGAATCATTGCTCTGCTGCGCCCTGCACACCTCCCACTGGGGATCGAGCCCACAGTCAGGACATGTGCCCTTGACCAGAATTGAACCTGGACTCTTCAGTCCACAGGCCGATGCTCTATCCACTGAGCCATGCCAGCTTGGGCTAAATATGTCTTTTTTGAAGTACAGGCTAGAAATTCCTTAACATATATTCAAAATTAGTGTCCTAGGTGTGATGTAAGGTACTAAAATTGCAAAGTCTACAACAGCAGTCGCCAACTGGTGGTCCGTCCGTAAGGTCCAAAAGGTTGGCGACCGCTGGTCCATAACATACACACTCTTCAGAGAAATAGACACCTGGGAAGAACCAGCTGTGCACGTGAAGGTCTGGCATGACGTAAAGAAATTTTTTAAAATGTTTTTATTGACTTCAGAGAGGAAGGGAGAAAGAGAGGGATAGAGAGAATCATTGATCGACTGCCTCCTGCACGCCCCACCCACACTGGAGATGGACCCTGCAACCAGGGCATGTGCCCTGACCGGGAATCGAACTATGACCTCCTGGTTCATAGATGGATGCTCAACCACTGAACCATACCAGCTGGGCTAAAGAAATTATAGAATTACCTAAGCTATAGAAGATAAAGGATAGGGACCCAGAATATTTTAATTTTTAAATGAGACTTAATAGAGGACTGTTGGCTAAAAGAGGTCAGAATGAACATAACATTGTAAGAAATAGCCTAAAAA
>NW_006289087.1:8068181-8072714 GCF_000327345.1 Myotis davidii
GGGATTGAGCCCACAATCGGGGCATGTGCCCTTGACCAGAATTGAACCTGGACTCTTCAGTCCACAGGCCGATGCTCTATCCACTGAGCCATGCCAGCTTGGGCTAAATATGTCTTTTTTGAAGTACAGGCTAGAAATTCCTTAACATATATTCAAAATTAGTGTCCTAGGTGTGATGTAAGGTACTAAAATTGCAAAGTCTACAACAGCAGTCGCCAACTGGTGGTCCGTCCGTAAGGTCCAAAAGGTTGGCGACCGCTGGTCCATAACATACACACTCTTCAGAGAAATAGACACCTGGGAAGAACCAGCTGTGCACGTGAAGGTCTGGCATGACGTAAAGAAATTTTTTAAAATGTTTTTATTGACTTTCGAGAGGAAGGGAGAAAGAGGGATAGAGAGAATCATTGATCGACTGCCTCCTGCACACCCCACACTGGAGATGGACCCTGCAACCCGGGCATGTGCCCTGACCAGGAATCGAACTATGAGCTCCTGGTTCATAGATGGATGCTCAACCACTGAACCATACCAGCTGGGCTAAAGTCATATTTTAAATGATTTTAAGTGAAATCATTTTCTTGGTGTGTATATTCTGAAAAAACATCTCTAAAACAATACCTTCCTGTGTTGTCTCCTTCATTTCAGAATCTTGGATATGAGCTATCACTATGTAACTAAGTGGAGTTTGGTTGCATGTGGCCCACCTTGGGCTCATCCCAGAGACAAGCTAGTGCTCTGAGGCTGCGTCTCAGTCCCACTGTGCATTCCTCCCTGAAAGCTACCCTTGTCCTCCATGCATGTTTCCATTGGATGATGTATTTGTACATATTGGTCAGGAGATATTTTTAATGCTGTCTTCAACATTATTTCCATAAAATTGTCTTTAAACTTATCACAAAAGGTACACGATTCAGAATGTGAACCAGCCCTAGCTGGTTTGGCTCAGTGGATAGAGCATTGGCCTGGGGACTGAAGGGTCCCGGGTTCGATTCCAGTCAAGGGCACATGCTTGGGTTGTGGGCTCGATCAATGATTCTCATCATTGATGTTTCTCTCACCCTTCCTCTCTGGAATCAATAAAAATATATTTTTTTAAAAAAAGAATGTGAATCAAACACTGTCTACAAATGTTTATCTTCTCACCCATTTAAAATACCACTTGGAGGACAAAAGGAATAAAACATACTATAGACTCACAAAGGTTAATAGAAGAGACAGGCAAGGAAACGCATTAGTGGCAAGTAGTTTAACATCTCCAGGGGCAGGAGCCAACAGGGGTAAAAGTTAAGATGAGCTCACAAGTGGGGATACCATGCAGGTCCCTTTAAAGTGGGGGCTCGAAGTGAGGCTGAAACGGGGCTGCCTCGAAGCATTTAAAGTTGGGGCGGGAGAAGAGGAAATGCCAACAGCACAGCCATTCCTCCATCTTCAAATCCCCACACCAGAGAGCAGATCAAACCTATGAGCATGACGACAAATCTAGGTAACGGGTCTCACTAGGTCCCAAACCACCACCAAGACACATGCAGGCGCTGGCATCTGCTCAGGAACAGAGGCGGGAGCAGGGCAGCCAGTGGGCCCGAGGGGAGAGCTTTAGAACAGCCACCGACACGCACAGCAGACCCCGGAGGAAGTGGCATGAGACAGGCTTTGCCCTCCAGCAGCGTGAGTGCAAGAGGCCTGGTAACGTGGGAGACGGAAGCCATCTCATCCAAATGAATCATGGGAACTGGCTGGCCCAGGCTTCCTTCTAGGCTAGGGGGCCCCCAGGAGACAAACTGCTGGAAACTGAGCCAAAAATGAAGAGGGGAGAGACCAGAGGCAGAAAGGTTAAAAGAGAAGGGACAGTTGACCAAGAAAGCTCAGAATACCCTGCTCTTGAGCCCATCGGGGGCAGGGGAGGGCTTAAAGCTCCTGTAAACGATGTTTCTCAGCTTAAATTTTACAGTGGGGCCTTTGACTTACAAGTTTAATTCGTTCCAAGACCGAGCTCATTAAGGAGCTCGTTAACTCAAATTACTCTATCAACTCAATGCAAAAAATCGGCCGAGAGACAGGGTATCTCAAAAAACTCGTTAGTCGGGACACTCGTAAGTCAAGGCCCCACTGTACTTCAAAATAAACCACAGAATAGCTTTTAGATTCATCTCTCACAAAGTTAATATTTTTTAAAAAGAATCTCCAGCAGAATAACATCTTTACAGATGATGGAAATCTACCAGAAAGGCCCACAAGTAGATTAAAACCAGTTCCCTAAGATCAGAAAGTGACAAATGTTGAGGTTATGGACACAAAGTCTAATATGCAGATAACAGGGGTCTCTGAAGAAAACACTAATTTCAGAAAATCTTCCTAATTTAACAAGATTTGCCCTAACCGGATTGGCTCAGTGGATAGAGCGTCAGCCTGCGGACTGAAGGGTCCCAGGTTCGATTCCGGTCAAGGGCATGTACCTTGGTTGCGGGCACATCCCCAGTAGGAGGTGTGCAGGAGGCAGCTGATCGATGTTTCTCTCTCATCGATATTTCTAACTATCCCTCTCCCTTCCTTTCTGTGAAAAATCAATAAAATATATATTAAAAAAAAAAAGATTTATAACTACAGTGGGCCCTTGTACCTGAGGTGATTGATCCTAAACAACCAACAGCAGGACAAGCAACAAAGTTACTCTAAAGAAAAAATATATATATTTGATAAAAACAGCAAGTGACATGTAAGGAAAAAACTAGATTATGTCATTGTCACAATTCTGAAATCAAGAATACTTTTTAAAAAAAACCATAGAGAATGCATAGGTAAGTAGAACAACAAATCACTGTTTCTCCCTCTTTCTTGAATCAATAAATAAGTAAAAAATAAAGCCAAAGGCGGCATTTGTCTCTGAGTATCTCCCCCTCCAGGCAGGGAGGGGCATTTTGGTGGGAAGTGCTCTGCTCCGTCCACCTGCTGGGACCAGGGAAAGGGGATTCAGCTTCCCCACATCCAGGGCCTCCCACTCGGAACAAAGGCAGGTGAGCGAAGGCCGCTGACTTAGGAAAGCTTAACGGGTTACAGCGGTCACCTGCCAGCTGAAGGCCAAATAAAGTGACATGACACTAAGACAGCTGAGTGGGCGGTGCCTAAAACCTCCAGTTTCTCTGGAGCAGTTATGATATGTTATGAGCTCTCTGGGAACCTGCCACAGCTCCGACCAGCTGAGTTAGGCCAGTGGTCGGCAAACTCATTAGTCAACAGAGCCAAATATCAACAGTACAACGATTGAAATTTCTTTTGAGAGCCAAATTTTTAAAACTTAAACTATATAGATAGGTACATTGTTAGTAACTTAATTAGGGTACTCCTAAGCTGGCCTTTGCTAAAAACGTCCTTATTTTATAATAATAAAGCCACCAACACAAAATAATTGCAATTCTTAAATTGATGACAAAAATAGCTGTAGGATTTGCAGCCGGTTGGAAAAGTACAGGTAACTTGATGCTTCGAGTAGGTGCTTTTGTCACCTGCGTGCGATTTGCAGACGCAACTAGCACTAACCACTGCACTGAGACTGCTGACTGACTGGCTCACTCAACTCGGGCATGAATCCCGCCGCCAGACCGACACCCCCACTTCCTCTAACGCCACTTCTTCAAAATAGACTCGCCCAGGCCGAAAACCGACTTCTGCGCATGGGCCACGAAGTTTTAATCGCACTGTACATGCGCCCACACATGGTATGTTGTGGAAGAGCCACACTCAAGGGGCCAAAGAGCCGGATGTGGCTCGCGAGCCGTGGTTTGCCGGCCACTGGGTTAGGTGAGTCCAGTGGGAATGAAAGAAAAGCCTATGTCAGGCTTAGGTCCTGGGCCATCAGTGGCTCCTCTACAGGTGAGTCTATCCACGCTTCCCCCCTTTTCCCATACAGGTGCGCCTCTAATTTTCGTGCACTCGCCACTCTCCATCCCAGTAATTGTGAATCTACATGAAAGCATTTAAACATATTGACGGTGAGCACACTATACCAGGCCGTGTTCTGGGCTCCCCGCAAAGAACAATGAACAAAGCAGATGGAAAGTCCTGCTCTAAACATCTTCCAACCACAGAGTCCTCGCTCCTGGGGACTCCTCACCTTAATCACATGAGAGCCCGGCAGCAGAAGAAGAGATGAGAGACAGCTGCTGGACACGAGCCCAGAGTGACAGGGCCACCTTCAGCGCCACCATCTCCCATGCAGACAGACATTTGTTCACCACGGGAGAGCAGACCAGGGTCAGAGCTCAGTCTTTGGATTATCCAGCTTTAGTTAACCGGCTTCTGAAACAATTTCCCTTCCCACCCACCGTGTAAACTTAGCCACTCCTAATCAACAGGGTTACCCATTACCAACAGCCTCAACTTTCTTTGTTATCAAAAACAACTCAGGCATAAATAAATAATGAATAAATGAACAAGTGAATGAATTAATAAATGAATGGATGGATGATGAATAAGCAAATGGATGGATGAATGAATGTAGAATAAATGAATAAATGAATGACTGAATAAATAATA
>NW_006289087.1:8076236-8076546 GCF_000327345.1 Myotis davidii
AAGATTTTCTTCTTTCCCTCCTAACCTGTAGCTAAATATTCATGACAAAGCGAGGGGTTTTATAAAATACTACCAGAGAAGGAATGAATCTGTGGAGATTTCTTTGCATAGCACCGATGAAGGGAATTTATAACTTTAGGCTTACTAAGTATTTCTAGATGATGCTTGAAGAACATAATGCATGTTGGATCACTATCTCCACCCCATTCCGTTTTCAACACAGAAATTCTTAGGGGAATGTTCTTACTTTTAAATTACCCTCTTATTCAATACTACACTGCTATAAAAAAGGAACTTTTACCATTTGCAA
>NW_006289088.1:0-336 GCF_000327345.1 Myotis davidii
CTGTGGACTGAAGGGTCCCAAGTTCGATTCCTGCCCGGGTTGCGGGCTTGATCCCCAGAAGGGAGCCTGCAAGAGGCAGCTTATCAATGATTCTCTCTCATCATTGATGTTTCTCTCTCCCCCTTCCTCTGTGAAATAAAAATATATTTTTAAAAAAGAAGAAAAATAAAAGGAACTCAACCACAGAGCCACGAGGGAAGGGCGATCCTGAGCACTTTTGTCTCCCTGGACACTCTCCTCATTAAAAAAAAAAAATAATAATAATAATGAATAGATTTTTTTGCGGGCCCTAAAAATTCCACCTTGTTTTCTGACGTAAGAAAAAAAATCAAAACA
>NW_006289089.1:0-234 GCF_000327345.1 Myotis davidii
CTTCTAGAAGTTTTTTAAATGTATTTGGGTGCTTCTGCATTGCTTGCATATATGTTTACCAAAGTAGTATCCTCTGGTTGAATTGATCCCTTTGTATTATGAAGTGGCCTTCCTTATCTCTTGTTAAGGCCTTCACTTTGAGGTCTATTTTGTTAGATGTACCTCGACATTTTTCATTTTCATTTTCCTGAAAAATATTTCTCCATCTCTTCATTTTCAGTCTCTGTGAGCCCC
>NW_006289090.1:0-1078 GCF_000327345.1 Myotis davidii
CCAAGTGTTTGAGTTTTTTGTATTGTTTTTATTATGGTTTATTTCTAATATTGTGCCCTTGTGATCTGAGAAAATGCTTGATATGATTTCAATCTTCTTGTATTTGGGGAGACTTTGCTTGTGACCCAATATGTGGTCTATTTTTGAAGATGTCCCATGTGCACTTGAGAAGAACGTATATTCCGTGGCTTTGTGTGAAATGTTCTGAAGATGTCAATTAAGTCCATCTGATCTAGTGAGTCATTTAGGAGTGCTGTTTCCTTGGTGATTTTTTGTCTAGAGGGTTTATCCAGTGATGTCGCGGGTTATTAACGTTCTCTACTATGATTGTGTTGTTGTCGATCTCTCCCTTGTCATTTTCCAGGAGGCTTTTTATGTATTTGGGTGCTCCTGCAGTGGGTGCATATATGTTTATAAGGGTTATATCCTCTTGTTGTATTGATCCCTTTAATATTATGAAGTGGCCTTCCTTATCTCTTGTCATGGCCTTCACTTTGAGGTCTATTTTGTCAGATATAAATATTGTTACCCCAGCTTTTCTTTCATTTCCATTTGCCTGAAAGCTTTTTTTTTCCATCCCTTCACTTTCATTCTGTGTGAGTCCCTTGTTCTGAGGTGGGTCTCTTGTAGACAGCAAATATATGGGTCATGTCTTTTTATCCATTCAGCCACTCCATGTCTTTTGATTGGAGCATTTAGTCCATTTACATTTAAAGTTATTATTGAAAGATACGTGCCTGGATTCATTTCTATTTTCGTGCCTGTATTCTATATTACCTTTATATTTCTTCTTTTTACTGCATCCCTTTTAGCATTTCTTGCATTGCTGGCTTGGTAGTGATAAACTCCTTTAGCCTTTTTTGTCTGCAAAGCTCCGGATTTCCCCTTCAATTTTGATTGATAGTCTTGCTGGATATAGTATTCTTGTATTCAGTTCTTTGCTTTGCAACACTTTATAAACCTCTTTCCATTCCCTTCTAGCTTGATGTGTTTATGTTGAGAAATCATTTGCTAATCTGATGGGGGATCCTTTGTAGGTAACTCTCTGTCTCTCTCTTGCAGCCTTAAGATTCTCTCT
>NW_006289090.1:4671-9182 GCF_000327345.1 Myotis davidii
GTCAAGTCACTGGGGCTTGGTGCTGCCTCCTGCCCAGAGAATCGGGGTCCCTGGGCCTGTGCTACGCGGGACAAATTCCTGGTGTTCGCAGGATTGCTCCCAGCCCAGGGCTCCGAAGCGTGCAGTGCAGGTAGGATCAGTTCCCAGTGTTTGCGCCTTTGCTCCCAGCCCAGGGCTCCTGGAGCAGGCAGGGTGAGTAGGACCAGATCCTGGTGTTCGTGCATTTGCTCCCAACCCAGGACTCCGCCCAGGGCTCCAGTTCGGGACCAGTTCCAAGGTGCTCGTGCACTTCCAGGCTTAAGTTCCTATAGCAGCACTGAAGCCTGGGCAAGGGTTGGGTATATCAGTTACTATGGTGCTGTCTGTGAGCCTGCGGGGAGGGGGGATGGGCTCTGTTACTCACGGATCTGCTCGGGATTTCTGAACTTTTGGTGCCCGCAGGTGTGTAGCTGTGGTCACAGGTGTCTGTCCCCAGTGGCTGCAAGGTCCCAGTATGACATCAGACTGGGTGGTGCTGAGGCCAGGATCCTAGTCTCAAGCAGCTCTGTTTCCCAAGATGGCGTGGTCGCTGTGCCCGCACTGGCCGCCCAGGAGTGTCTGCACAGTTAGCGGGGCTCCACCGCCTAAGACTGCCCGGTTTAGCAGCCCTTAGAAGATCTGCAGAATCTAAGTGTCCCTAGCTCATACACACACACCACACACGTCCACACAGTCGTCTATCGCCTCCTTGTGCTCTCACACTCTCTCCCTCCCTACCTTTCTGCCGGTCGCCATTTTTCTCCTCTATTTGATTCATCTTACTTTTAGTCACGCTAGAGGGCTGTCAATATTTTTGATCTTTAAAAATATAACTCCTTCCCAACCAGCATGGCTCAGTAGTTGAGGGTTGACCAATGAACTAAGAGGTCACAGTTCGATTCCTGGTCAGGGCACATGCCCAGGTTGTAGGCTTGATCCCTAGCGTGGGGCGTGCAGGAGGCAACCGATCAATGATTCTTCCTCATCATTAATGTTTCTATCTCTATCTCCCTTTATCTTCCTCTCTAAAATCAAAACAAACATATATTTTTTAAAAACTAGGTTAATGTAATTATTACATATGTTACAGTGGCTATTTTCCTATAAGTTTAGGTGTCTGTCACTGAATTTCTTAAGGTTTTGTATCCTTCATTTTCAGAAAGTATTTCAAGGTTTGTCACTGCTTTGTGGGTATGTTAATCCAAAATGTGTTGTCCTCTTGAATTGATGTATTGCTTGCATCACATTTTTGGTTCTGATAGAGTTAAATATGCTAACCTGATGACTCTGCTAGTGAGCCAAAAATGGATTTGAGGAATTTCAGGGTGTTTGTTTCAGTTCTTGATTTTGTGACATTACAGGTCCTGGCACATGAAGTTTGACATTGGTGTTTGTGTACAGTATAGTGTAGTGCTGATATAAAATGTGTTTGATTTGATAGCTTTATTTCTTAGCTTCATTCTGGTTTATCAGTAGCAATTTTAAAATTTCACTAGCAAAATAAAAATTTATGATGATTCATTTACATCCGGTACCAGACTGTGTTTCTCCTAAAAGCAGTCAATCTGAAAGGAGTCCATTACTCCATATTTGAAAATTATCTGAGGCAGTATATTATAAAAGGCTTAATGTACTATTCCAAAATTTCCAAGTATATTTCATATATTTTTTACTTTTGTTGCAGTAACTTTAGCTTTTTAAAAAAATTTTTACATTGCCCCAGTAAGCACATGCACTATGGTAAGCTCACATGGATACCAAAAAGCATAGTAAGGGTTAATATACTATTACTATAGTTGTGTCTCTTTTCCAATTCATATTTTTATTACCCAGGATCCATATTTATCATGCAGTGATGAGTTGTGTTTTAATTTTGATGGTGTTCTCTACATTTGAGTTTCAGCTCACTTTTAGTTTCAATATTTTTGTTTGTTTTGGACGTACTGCTACCTGCCATATTAGTAAACCCCAGGTCCATTATTTGTTATACTGTCAATGTTGATCAACAAATGCATCCCAGAACTTTACCATGGTGAGCAGTCACTTCTTCCATCTTGCTGTCATTATTTTTGAAAATAGTATTCATCTAAAACATAGTCACCAAGGTGATTCAAGTATAATTAAAATATCTTAGACTTTTTCCATGGTTAAAAGATGTTGGTTTGTCCTGACCAGTTTGGCTTAGTGGATAGAGCGTCAGCCTGTGGACTGAAGAGTCCCAGGTTCGATTCTGGTCAGGGACATGTCGCTTGGTTGCGGGCACATCCCCAGTAGGGAGTGTGCGGAAGGCAGCTGATCGATGTTTCTCTCTCATGGATGTTTCTCACTCTCTATCCCTCTCCCTTCCTCTCTGTAAAAAATCAATAATATATATATGTATAAAGATGTTGGTTTCCCACTGCCTTGTATTAGTAGCGAATAGTTATATTTTTCTATATGTTACTAAAAATATATGCTGGCTAGCTACTGGCTCAGCAACCCCTCTGTATTGTGGATATAGTCATGCTGAGATTTTTTTTTTTTACTACCTGTGATCAAATGTAGGATTTTTAAGGTTCTCTAATGGCTCCTCTTCCCAAAGTCTTGCCTCTGCTACTTCTCTACTAGATCATTACTTAGCCAAACTGTATTATCTTTTGACTTCATGGTATCGCTGGAAAACTGTCTCCTAGTGGATGAAAATACATCAATGGTAGGGCTAGTCTCCATGTAGTATTTCTTTATAATCTTTGCTTATATGTCTATATGTTATGTCCATACATATTGGGCAGCTCAGTGCTGATACAAATACTTTAAATTCATTTATGGCCAAGATAGTGGTAACCATTATTTGGAGGCAACCTGCTATTGGGTTTATAGCTAACAAGTGTCACCTAAATTTTGTACTAAGAATATTAATACTTTGTAGTAAGAACACCTATGATAGATACCCTGATAATTCAGAGTAATTATAAGTAAGATAATTAACTTAAAAATAACAACTGTTATTATGATATAAATCATAGATTATAAAACACCTCTTTAAAGTTCAGTAGCTTTTAGTATATTCATAGAGTTGTGCAACCATTATTACTATCTTACTACACAACATTTTCATCATTCCAGAAATAAGCCCCATACCTATTTGCAGTCATTCCTTATTTTCCCCTTTTGCTAATCCTGGTAAACACTTTTTATCCTATGGATTGGTCTATTCTGGACATTTATATGAATGGAATAATACTATGTGACCTTGTATCTGGGTCTTTCTTAGCATGTTCTTAGTGGTTTATCTGTGTTACAGTATGTATTTACTTCATTCCTTTTTAGACTGAACTAGAGGCCTGGTGCATGAAATTCTTGCACTGGAGGGGGGGGTGTCCCTCAGCCCAGCCTGCACCCTCTCCAATCTGGGATCCTTCAGGGGATGTCCGACTGCTGGTTTAGGCCTGATCCCACAGGGATATATCTCTCACAATCTGGGAATGCTGGCTCTCAACCGCTCACCTCCCTGCCTGCCTGATTGCCCCTAACCACTCCCCTGCCAGCTTGAGCAACACCAAACTGCTCTGCTCCCGGCCTGGTGGCTCCCACCTACCCTATCCTGCCATCCCGGTGGCCCCCAACTGCCCTCCCCTGCTGGCATGATTGCCCACAAATGTCCTTTCTTGCTGGCATCTTGTGGCTGTGGGCACTGCCATCTTTGAGAGTGTGGCAGTCAATTAGCATATTCCCTCCTCATTGGCTGTGGGCGCCACCATCTTTGTGATGGCATGAGGGTCAATTAGCATTTTCCTTCGTTATTAGATAGGATGATATCCTATTTTGTCTATAATAAATAATGTTGCTATAAACAGTGGTGTACAGTTTTTATGAGAACATATTTTCCTTTCGTTGAACATATACTTAGCATTGGAATTGCTTTGTGATATGGCAACTTAATTTTTAACATTTTTGAATAATTAGAAAACATTACTAAAGTTGCTGTAACTATTTTACATTCTCACCAGCATGTAGAAGGATTTTATTTTATCCCCATTTTCACTTGTGATTTACTGTGTTTTATAATAATCATTCTAGTGGATGGAAAATACCATTGTGATTTTGACTAGTATTTTGGTGTTGAACAAGTTTTCACATGCTTATTGGCCATTTGTATTTCTTTTAAGAAATGCCTGTTTAGAGACACAGCTGATTCTCACAGCCAGTGGGCCTGGATGTCAAATTCCCGGCAGTATTACCTACAAAAATCTAAGCTTAACTACAACAAGACTGCGCATAAAGACCACTAGGGGTTGCACCAAGAAAGCATAAAAAATGCAGAGAAAAAGAAACAGGACGCAGATGTCAGAAATGGAAGATATAGAGCTAAAAACCACACTCTTAAAGTCTTTCAATAATTTTCTAAAAACAGCCGATAAATTTAGTGAGATCCTCAAGAAATCTAATGAGACCCTCAATGTTGTGATAAAGAACCAACTAGAAATTAAGCATACACTGACTGAAATAAATAA
>NW_006289090.1:9231-11384 GCF_000327345.1 Myotis davidii
TGAAATACGAAGAAGCAAAAAACACCCAACTGGAAAAGCAAAATGAAAAAAGAATCCAAAAATACGAAGATAGTGTAAGGAGCCTCTGGGACAAGTTCTAGCATACCAACATCCAAATTATAGGGGTGCCAGAAGAAGAGGAAGAGAGCAAGATATTGAAAACCTATTTGAAGAAATAATGACAGAAAACTTCCCCCTCCTGGTGAAAGAAATAGACTTGGAGGTCCAAGAAGCACAGATAACCCCAAGCAAAAGGAATCCAAGGAGGACCACACCAAGACACATCATAATTAAAATGCCAAGAGCAAAAGACAAAGAGAGAATCTTAAAAGCAGCAAGAGAAAGAAACTCAGTTACCTACAAGGGAATACCCATATGACTATCAGCTGATTTCTCAACAGAAATTTTGCAGGCCAGAAGGGAGTGGCAAGAAATATTCAAAGTGATGAATGCCAAGAACCTACAACCAAGATTACTTTATCCAGCAAAGCTATGATTCAGAATTGAAGGTCAGATAAAGAGCTTCACAGATAAGGAAAAGCTAAAGGAGTTCATCACCACCAAACCAGTTTTATATGAAATGCTGAAAGGTATCCTTTAAGAAGAGGAAGAGGAAGAAAAAGGTAATGATACAAATTATGAACAACAAATATGCATCTATCAACAAGTGAATCAAAGAATCAAGTGAATAAATAATCTGATGAACAGAATGAACTGGTGATTATAATAGAATCAGGGACATAGAAAGGGAGTGGACTAACTATTCTTGGGGGGGAAAGGTGTGTGGGAGATGCGGGAAGAGACTGGACAAAAATCGTGCACCTATGGATGAGGACAGTGGGTGGGGAGTGAGGGCGGAGGGTGGGGTGGGAACTGGGAGGAGGGGAGTTATAGTGGGGGAAAGAGAAACAAATGTAATAATGTGAACAATAAAGTTTTAATTTTTTTAAAAAAGAAATGCCTGTTTAAATCCTTTGTTCATTAGAATTGGGTTATATATCCTTTGTTTTGTTGTGAGAGCTCTATATAACTGGATAATAGACCCTTATTAGCTATGTGATTTGCAAATAATTTTCTCCCATTGAGTTGTGTTGTATTTTTTTCTTCTTGATGGTATTGTTTGATACACAGAAGTTTTTAATATTTTGTTTTGTTTTTCCAAGGAATATTTAATAAGGTAGATAACATATGCTTTTCCTACATGTATTTTTATATCATAGAAGCTAAAGCAAAACATCCTGTGCATATTGGGTGAAGATAGCCTGCTCATTGTGCATACACCGAGTGCAATTTTAAAAATAGCGTTATTAGAAAAAAGTACTGTAATTATAATTTCAGAGTTTGGAATTTGAATATCTCCTGTCTCCATATGGGAAAAGAAAAGTCCTTTAAAAATCATTTGATGCCACAACAAAAATTCCATAGCTGTATTCTTAGAATCACTCTGGAGAGTCTTCATAATTCAGGCAATACAGGGGAAGCTTCAATTCAAACTTTTAGAGAAAACATTGCAGCTAGCATGATCTCATCAACCAGGGGAATGTTGGTGGAAATCACAGTGCAGGAATGAAGAAGCTTCTTCTTTACACAACAGTTATCCCATACACCTACTTCTGCTCCTACCATTGCCTCAGCTGTGTTCAAGTCCACACCCACAGGTTGGCCTGATTATGAATGTTCTGCTTGAACTTTAGTGTTTCCTTGGGAATAATGAGAATGCATCAGCAAATGCTTGAACTGCCCTTTACACTGGAGTTATATTTAATCAGGATGTCTGCCATTGGCACTTCCACTGCAACAGCACCTGGAACTATACACCTATCATCAATAGCATTTTCAACAGCCCTTCATGCCATCTCTTATTGCACCTTTGATTTGAATGAGTGTGTGCTTATTTGATCCTTTGACCAATAATGTGACAAAGCAAGGATTGTTACATTTCTCAGTAAAGGTTAACTTCTCTTCTCCCAATGTATAGTCATAGCCAAGTCCTCATGTCCCCAACAATCAGGATTTATTTAATCAAAAGACTTCAGAGCTACCCCACCACAAGCAATAGTCAGCCTTTCCATATTTCTTTGTCTTCCTCTTCCTTCCTTCCTTCCTTCCTTCCTTCCTTCCTTCCTTCCTTCCTTCCTTCCTTCCTTCCTCCT
>NW_006289090.1:11508-13178 GCF_000327345.1 Myotis davidii
GCGCAAAGCTACTCTGCCTTCTTTTCCAGTGTTCACAGATGCTGTAGGCCCATGAAGAGGACAGCAATAAGCACCCTGTGCCCCCTCACCTCGGACCTCTCCCTAATAATTGGGGGAAGGGTGTGATTCTCCTTTTAAGCACCAGGTCAAGGCTAGGGCAGTCTGTCTGACCCTTGGCGTTGGGCCCTTCCTCCATAGTTCATCTGTGTAGTGCATTCCTTTCCACCGAGTCCATCCCACTGCCTCCTGCCGCTGCCTTGGTGCTTTCTCTTAAGGGTCCTAATATCTTGCCTAGCCAGAGGGCGTAAGTCCTTACACTGTGTTCATTTTATTGTCAGAACAAATTAAAATTTTCAGAGAACCCCCCCCCCAAAAAAAATCCTCTGTTATTATTCTGGGATGAAGACCTTCAGAAATGTAGAGATCTGCTTGTTTCAGTAGTTCTCCATTATTTAGGATATTGGAAGTGGTAGCAGCACCAGTTATGATATCCTGGGCTGTTGCTGCTTTGGCTATTAAGGACGCTGTGGGGTATTGAATTTGCATTTCATGAAGAAGCACATTGCCATCTTTAGTAAGCTTGATGTCTCCAGTATCAGAAACAAACATCTTCATGGTGCCCTTCAGACCCAAGTTGGCCCTCAGCACAATTTGCAGGCCCCAGGCAGCATGGATGTTGACCGCCAACACTACTTGGGCTCAGACTACTTCAGCTTTGTGGTTCAGGGTCTTCATGGCTGCCATAACTGAGCCAGCAAAAGAGGAAGAGACCCACTGTGATGAATGACCAAAGCTGGGTCAGCATGGCTGGAGGCCCTATCCAGATCTTCTGGAGAAGTTTTTAATATTGATGAAATCCAATTTGTCTGTTTTTGATTTTGCCACTTTTGATTTTGGTATCATAACAAAGAAACCATTATCTAACTTAATTATAGCTCTTACATTGACATCTGATCTACTTGGCATTTATTTTTGCATATGGTATGATATTAAGTTCCAACTTTAATCTTTTGTGTGTACATATCCAGTTGTCCCAGCATCATTTGTAGAAAAGATTACTTCTTCTTGAGTTATCTTGACACTCTTATTGAAAATCCATTGATTCTAGCCAACCATTGTGGCTCAGTGGTTGAGCATTGACCCAGGAATAAAGAGATCGCTGGTTGGATTCCCAATCAGTGCACATGCCTGGGTTGCTGACTTGATCCCCAGTAGGGGAGGTGCAGGAGGCAGCCAATTGATGATGTTACTTTCTCATTGATGTTTCTATCTCCCTATCACTCGCCTTTCCTCTCTCTCTCTAAAAAATCAATAAAAACATATTGAAAAAAAAGAAAAACATTGATTCTAAATTCAAGGGTTTATTTTTGCACTTTAAATAATATTTAATTTATCTATATATTTTTATGCCCAGACCATACAGTCTTTATTATTGTAGCTTTATAGTAAATTTTGAAATCAGGACATATAAGTCTTCCAACTCAGTTCTTTTTCATTATTATTTTGGCTATATTGAGACCCTTGGATTTCCATATGAATTTTAGGCTGATTTTGTTAATTGCAATTGAAAGGGCGAGGGCTACGCCCTCCATATTACCCTGGATCCTCCATTTTTGGGCAGCCATGTGCTCAGGAAGGAGCTTCTTCCCGGAAGCCCCAGCCTCTGCTAG
>NW_006289090.1:13397-14211 GCF_000327345.1 Myotis davidii
TCATCAGACTCTGCTGGCTCCCTGGTGGGCTTTGGGGGATCTTGAAATCTGGGCATAACATTTGGGGGCTCATCCGGAATCCCCAAGACCCTCGAGGGACCCCCGATCCGGAGAGTCTGACTGGCTGCGGTAGGTGTCTGTGTTGTGTATTCTGTTCTGTGTGTTATATGTTCTCTCCTGTGTGAGCTCACTTCTGAAATTCTGTAGTTCCCAAAGCGGTCTAGGTGGACACACTACTGAAGGACCATGAGCGGGGAGAGTTGAGATGGATTTGAGACGAGGCGTTTCGCTCCTGCCAGTTTGGCGTAAGGCCATCATCTAGTTGCTTCCATGGAGTTGGAAGGCTGTTCTTTTGGGCCCTCTGTTTGTCTGTGTCTGTGTTTTTCTGTTTTATTCTGTGGACTTACTGGATGGACATTATGGAACAGACTCAAACTACCTCTTTAAGCATTATGGTCATTTTAACATCAAGGGCTGGGCCAAACCTGGTTCCCAGCCCCAGGTGTGGTTTTCCAGGGTCGCTGCAGTGAGCCTTGAAGCCTAGGGTGCGGGCCCAGGTGGAGCCGCAGCTAGTGCAGATCTTGGTGGTAGTAGCAAATAATTTAAAGTCCTTCTGTTGTGCCCAGATTTCAAGATTCCCAAGAACCCACAGGGAGCCAGTGAGTCTGATGCAAAAGCAAAGAGTCCTTCATTTCGAACTAGTTTGGCTCCCCAACCACACTCACCGATGCAATGGTAAGCCCAGTGGCCGAGAGAGAGAAGCCCGATGGGATGAGGGTTTTATAGGGGGGGGGAGTAAGAGGAGGGGAGCTAA
>NW_006289090.1:15095-21018 GCF_000327345.1 Myotis davidii
AAAGGGAAGTGTGGAAGGCCGCCTGACCTGTTTATCAGAATTCCAATTTAGGGGAGACTTAGGGGAGTGTTGAAGGCGGTGACCCTAATTATTCTTTGACCATTCCAAACAAGCCTGTGCATATGCAGACCCCTGGGTGTTTACTGGAATCCTTATGCCTAATCCCTGGATGACCTTGCCTAGAGGACAATGTATGTGTCCTCCCAGGTTTACTCACCCTACTGATTGTATCTAAAGATAAAAATTCCAATAAAGGCCTAAAGAGGCATGCAATAGAGACTGCCCCTGGCTACTAAAGCCCTTAGCTCTCTCTTGCACAGTCAAACTGTGTCTGAGTAATCTCTTCATCTGTCATTCAGGGGCTGTTGGGCAGCCCTGGCAAGGTGATGCCCCATGTGAGGAGGACCAAGGAACGCAACGAGATTAGGCAGAACCCTCAAAAATGAGGAGGAAGGAAACGAATGTAACCGTGCAGTAAGTCATTGGAGCTCGCTTGGGATTTTCAAGTTCAAGGGAATTGTTTTTCAACCAAGGTTTCACAATAGGACAGCAACTATCCACCAAGTAACATCTCTGTTATTTAAAAAGTCATTAAACGCAAATGGTGCCTATAATTTATAATCCTTGGTTCCCTGATGATGGAACATTAGATGTTGATCTCTGGGAACAGGTAGGCAGGAATTTTTATTTTTTTATTTTTTAAAAATATATTTTATTGATTTTTTACAGAGAGGAAGGGAGAGGGATGGAGAGTTAGAAACATCAATGAGCGAGAAACATCGATCAGCTGCCTCCTGCACAGCCCCCACAACCAAGGTACATGCCCTTGACCAGAATTGAACTCAGGACCCTTTGGTCCGAAGACTGACGCTCTATCCACTGAGCCAGACCGGTCAGGGTGGTAGGCAGGAATTTAAAGAGAAATCAGGCTCAGGGAAAACGAGTGCCTTTGTCATCTTTAACTATATGGGCTCTTGTTTGAGCTGCACATTGCCCACTTCATATTGAGGATCAAAAGCCTTCAGAACACCAGGAGGATTTACCACCACCCACTCTTCCTGAAGTAGGGCCTATAAAGCCTGTAATACCTAAGGCCCCCACTCATCTGTCTTCCGTGTGGGAAGGCTCAGAAAGAAAAAGTATGGGAAATAAACATTTAAACCCCCAAGCCTTTTTCCTAGGAGGATTAGACCTATAGAAGGTAGGCAGGAATTTTTATTTTTTTATTTTTTAAAAATATATTTTATTGATTTTTTACAGAGAGGAAGGGAGAGGGATGGAGAGTTAGAAACATCAATGAGCGAGAAACATCGATCAGCTGCCTCCTGCACAGCCCCCACAACCAAGGTACATGCCCTTGACCAGAATTGAACTCAGGACCCTTTGGTCCGAAGACTGACGCTCTATCCACTGAGCCAGACCAGTCAGGGTGGTAGGCAGGAATTTAAAGAGAAATCAGGCTCAGGGAAAACGAGTGCCTTTGTCATCTTTAACTATATGGGCTCTTGTTTGAGCTGCACATTGCCCACTTCATATTGAGGATCAAAAGCCTTCAGAACACCAGGAGGATTTACCACCACCCACTCTTCCTGAAGTAGGGCCTATAAAGCCTGTAATACCTAAGGCCCCCACTCATCTGTCTTCCGTGTGGGAAGGCTCAGAAAGAAAAAGTATGGGAAATAAACATTTAAACCCCCAAGCCTTTTTCCTAGGAGGATTAGACCTATAGAAGTGCCCTCCAGCAGGCTGAAGAAATAGCAATGGGGGCCACTCCCATTTTTGTAAAAAATAAAATAGTACGTTAACATTAAAGCCACTGAAGGCAAGCGAATTACCCCTGCTACAAAATTTGCCACAAGAATGCCTAGGGTAATAATAATTGGCTTTAAAATCTCAAAGTTGTTAAGGCAAAAATAAATATAACTGAAATGAAGGGTATATGCTTAAATTATATATGCCTAAACATAGTTTTCCAAAGTCTTTGGTAACTTAAAACTTTGGAGTTTACTTACTTAAATAGTAAAAGTTATTAACTAGGCATTTTGAAATAAAGGGATACTGAAATATTAATGAGAATTTGCCTCTTATGGGGAATCTACAGGTGGAATTTGAATCTGTTAATGAATGTCTTGTATTTTAATTGAAATATATCTTGAAATGTGAATGTATTGCTAATCTGAGGAATGTTAATTACTTACATACCACCTAAAAATTAAGGTTTCTAACTAATGGGAAAGAGATTATGGTTTTGGTATAATGCAGCGGTCTCAACCTGTGGGTCGCGACCCCTTTGGGCTCAAACACCCCTTTCACAGGGGTCGCCTAAGCCCATCGGAAAACACATATATAATTACATATTGTTTTTGTGATTAATCACTATGCTTTAATTATATTCAATTTGTAACCATGAAAATACATCCTGCATATCAGATATTTACATTACGATTCATAACAGTAGCAAAATTACAGTTATGAAGTAGCAATGAAAATAATTTTATGGTTGGGGGTCACCACAACATGAGGAAGTGTATTAAAGGGTCGCGGCATTAGGAAGGTTGAGAACCACTTGTATAATGGAAAGCATGAGGCATGAAGATGCATTTTGAGGGAAAAAAGTGGTTTCTAGAGCTGGTTATTTCTGATAGTTGTAAGGTTTCTGGAGAAAGATTTGTGGAAGTTGTAGAAGTTTGTGGAAATTGTAGAATTTTGTAAAGAGAAATGTTGAAATGAAATTATATAAATGACGCAGGCCAGTAAGCCAGGACAAATGGAATAGGGAAACTGAGATGGTTAAACAGCAATTTGGAGCCATCTAGTAAATCCTATCTTCCCTCAACCAAGGACACTTAAGAGTCAATGATTTGCATTTTGCCTCCCTAACCAGAGGGTATAACTAGATGGTAAATAGCTTATATCAACGTACCAGGGAGACTGATAGCAGAAATCCAATTAGTGCCATTTTCTGACCATACCCAAGGACAAATGAAGTTAGAGAATAAACTAGTCTGTTAGTAGAGATAAGATCTTTCTTGTTTTTCTATCCAGGAAACAAAAGTTCTATAAATTATTAAAATGGTTATATTTCATATTAATCAGGTATTTCTTAACAAAAAAGCCATCTCTTAATCATGGGAACTGAAGTTTGCTAGCCTATGTTTGTATTTATCTTTTGGTAAAATAAATTGAAAAATCCTTCCAGTGTTTGGATTTTAAGAAACTTTCTCTTGACATAGAATTGCTTTAGATCATCCCAATAGGCCCTGGAATGCTTCAGGTATTTGTTTTCTCTCTCATGAAGAAAAATTTTCTGCTTAAGGTACATGGGAAGCTTTGCCAAATAATAACTATATTATGCTTTCATTTATAGCTCTAATTGTTATTCTGGAATATTGTGTTTTGCAGAAAGGACAAGATTCCACATCATTTGCAAGTATTGTTGATTCTTAAACTTTTTGTTTTTCAGATATAAGGAAGCATTTTTAAAGCAATTTAGTAAATTATGTATTTCTCTCCCCACCTGTCCCTCCAGTGTTTGGCAATTCTTAATAAGTGGCAATACGTTTCTTTGCATGAATTCAATAAGACCTGTTTCCAATTATAGCTGAAGTATGGTAGCAATCATCTCAGGTAGAACCTATAGTTTAACTTTAAACCTGCTGTTTGGCTTCTGTACTTATTTGCTTTGTTTAGCAATAGAAAAGTTATTTTAATTTTCTGAATTATATAAATCAGCCCATTCGATTGAATACCCTATTGATTATAATGTGAATATCCCATTGGTTGTGGTCATACTGGTCTTAGAAAGCACATTTTCCTTTACCTGGGAAGGACAGCACAATTATCCTTAAGACCCCAGATCCGGAGACCCAAAACTATAATTTAGATAACATGCTTAAGTAAATTGCTTCTGCTTCTGTAAACTTCTTTTTGCAAACCAGGTTCCTTACTCCAAACCCTGGGATGTAATCAATACCTTTGTGATCTTTGCCGATATAAATCTGGTATTGGGGCTGGGGAGGGCACTATGAGATCTGGGAGAGTGAAATGCCCCCTCATAATCCCGGATTTGCAATAAATGTGGCTCTTTAATTCAACTTCTTGAGGCGTCCTTGTGTGAATCGCGGGGTGTATTACAACATAGCTATATTAACCAAGATAAAAACTGAAATTGAGGAGATTATAAATGGCGACAGAGTAGGAGGATGCTGCACAGACATGCTCCCAGGAACAAGCTGGAATTACAACTGAAATACAGAAAAGCTTCCTGAATAATCAATGGAAAACACACAGGAGAAAACCCTGACACCCAAAGACTGAAGATGGAGACCACATAAAGACTGGTAGGAGCCCTAACTGTTTTGGCTCAGTGGATAGAGCATTGGCCTGCTAATAGAAGGGTCCTAGGTTCAATTCCAGTCAAGGGCATGTACCTTGTCTGTGGGCACATCCCCAGTAGGGGGTGTGCAGGAGGCAGCTGATTGATGTTTCTCTCTCTTCGATGTTCCTAACTCTATCCCTCTCCCTTCCTCTCTGTAAAAAATCAATAAAATATATTTTAAATATATTTAAACAAAAAGACTATTAGGAGGGGCAGAGGTATGAAAGGGCTGGCCAGGTACTCACAGACAGCAACTGAAGTCCTGGAGAGATATCTCAGTTGTGGGGGCATGCCAATGAGAACTCTGGGATCTAATCCTGAAGCTGGACTCCCCAGCAGAGAGCACCAACTGAGGAGGGTATCCACATAACATCTAGCTGTGGAACGCAGTGGGGTGCTGTCTGCCAGGGAGTGGCAGCTGAAAGTTCTGGCACCTTCTAAAAGGGCCAATGCACAAAAATTCCCTGTGGAGCCACCCACCTTGTGCTCTGGCAGATGGAGGGTGAAGTGGACTGAAGCTTTGACAGCAGAACCCAGGACTGGGGACTAAGGGGATAGAGCTCAGAAGGCAGACACCCCAAGTTTCCTGGGCTGAGTCATTCCCTCAAACAGCAGAGGACATCTTTCCTACACAGACATCTGCCTTGCTTGCGGGGGAAGACAATCTACACACCCTATTGGAAAACACCTTGCCCTGAGGCCCTTTAAGAGATTAAAAGTAGCAATTAGCCTCTGTAGACAGAGGTGGTGTCTGGAGTCTTTGAGTCTTTGCCTGATCCAATTAGTCAGAAACAGTCTTTAACACTGTTCTGCATTAGAGATTGAGAAGTATAGAAGATCTACCTAAAACATAGATACAAACCCAGACAACCAAAATGAGGAAACAAAACAACCCCCAATGAAAGAACTAGCAAGTTCTCCAGAAGAGATGAAGCAGAGATAAGAACTTTATCTGAAACAGAGTTCAGAGTAATGATGTTAAAAATGCTAAACAGTATGAAAAAGGGTATAGTAACTATGAAAAAAGAACAGTCTGAGATAAAGAATGACATAATACAAATAAAGAACACATTGGAAGGAATAAACAGCAGATTAGGGGAAGCTGAGGATCCAATCAGTGAATTAGAAGACAGAGTTGAAAATATCACTCAATTAGAGAACCAAAAGGAAAAAAACAATTAAAAAACAGGAGGACAGCATAAGGGAGTTGTGGGATAATATGAAATGTAACAATATTAGAATAGCAGGTGTGCCAGAAGAGGCAGAAAGGGAGAAAGGAATAGAAGTTTTTGAAGAAATAATGGTAGAAAACTTCCCTAAGTTGGTAAAGGAAAAAGTCACACAAGTTTAGGGGGGCACAAAGAACCCCAAACAAGAAGACCCACTCCCAGACACATCATAATTAAAATACCAAAAATTAAAGACAAGGAGAGAATAATAAAAGTAACGAGGGAAAAGTAGTTAGTTATGTACAAAGGAGTTCCCAAAAGACTGTCAGTTGATTTCTCAACAGAAACTTTGCAGGCCAAAAGAGATTGACGTGAA
>NW_006289090.1:22817-24089 GCF_000327345.1 Myotis davidii
ATTTTCTTCATATAACTTTTTAGAAATGGAATTATAGGCCTAAAGGATGTAAACATCTTTACAGCTCCTATATGATGTCACATTACTTCTAGAAAGCACTAAAATTCTTTTGTTTAGAAGACATGCTTTAATTTTTTTTTCATTTATTTTAAAGTTGATGTACATTATAAGAGTTTTACTTTGAGTGGCAATATTGTCAGTGATAATCCTCTATCAAGAAAACTCATGATGAAGTTAAATGTGTATTTCTTCATCTGAAAAAAAAATGATATAGGCAATGGAACACTTTGTACTGATACTTTAAACTGGACCAGCCAGTTGCCTTGTTGACTGAAGATAAATATGACAAAATTTGTTATTTTATGGCATCTTCTACTTCAAGCAATAATAGTATATTTTGTTAAATTTCCTTTAGGCTTCGGGAGCAGGAGAGAAAAGAAGCAGAAGAAGCTAGTCAAAAGGAAATAGAAGAATGGGAAAGAAGACTTCTAGCTCAAGCAGCTCCAAAATGTATGGAAACCATGTGGGAAATTCCAGCTATTGGGCATTTCCTTTGCTTAGCCCAGCAAATTCTAAACTTGCCAGAAATAGTCTTCTACGAATTGGAACGTTGTGTTCTGATGCCTCAGTGTAATGCTTTTTTACTTCTCTATTAAGTCCTCCTCATAGCAGAACTACCTTACATCGAAGAACTACTTTGCCTTATAGGACCTGGGAGGCAGCACTGAGACAGAAAGTACACCAGTGGTACACTGCTGTAGGGCAGACTGAAAATTCCAATAAGTGTCCTGATAAACTTGGGTTGTGTCCTCAGTTTTTTAAAGTTCTTGGAGAAGTTAATCCATTGGAAGAAAAACCTTTTCATGAACTACCTTTCCACCAAAAAGTGTGGTTACTTAAGGGTCTTTGTGACTTTGTGTATGAAACACAAAAAGAAGTTCAAGATGCTGTACTTGGACAGCCTATTCATGAATGCAGGGAAGTTATACTTGGTTATGATTATTTGGAGAATGCATATGTACATTTCCCACAGTTCTGTGGTGCAGATGTATGGATTTACAAGCAGAGACCTTTTCAGGCCCCAGAATTTCCAATTCCACCCATTAAAATACAAAGAGTACCTCGGATTAAACTGGAAAAATTGAAGTGTGACTATTTTAGTACAAGTAATGGAGAACATAGGTGTGGTAGATGTGGTAGAGAAGGCCTGCCCTCTGCCTTCAAAAAAGAGAAAGAAATTAATTTGGATCCAACTTGCTGCCATGCTAAAAA
>NW_006289090.1:24835-25967 GCF_000327345.1 Myotis davidii
AACATCAAAAAGAAGGCAAAACACAAGAAGCACAAATCTGGAAAAAAATTCATATCTAAAAAAGCAATCACAAAGAAGAGGAAAACTATCACAAAGTTACCTACTGTACCAGAATTTCAGCTTATTTGCACTAATCTTGATGAACTCAGGGCCTTAATCACAAAAATCGAGAATGAACTCAAAGATCTGGAAAACAGTAGAAAAAATCGGGTAAATGGTATCATCGGAGGCAAGCTGTAAAAGAATTGCATAGTATATTGATACGTCTTTTAAATGAACTGCTGCCATGGGAACCAAAATTAATGAAAGCTTTTCAAAGAAACAGGTAATTTGTTTTATTTACTTTAGGGCTCTTAATTTAGGACTTACGAGAAGATGTCCTGGAATATTTAGTAGTTTTTATTGATTTATAATTTAGCAGCTATTTTGAGTGTCTCCTATGTACAAGAGACTTCCCAAGCCTGAAAAAATAATGTTAACAAAACCCTTTCTCTGTGCCTTACATTCTTTTTCTTTATTGTGGTAAAATGCACAAAATTTACCATCTTAACCAGGTTTACGTGTACAGTTCAGTAATTTAAATACTTTAATAATGTTTTGTTACTATTATCCAACCATCTCAAAAACTGAAACTCTATACCTATTAATTCTGCATTTTCCCTGCTCCGTAGCCCCTGGTAACGACCATTCTATATTTTGTCTCTATAATTTTGACTACTATAAGTCCTTATATAATATACAATATTTGTCTTTTTGTGACTTGCTTACAGAATAATGTTCTCAAGGTTCATCCATGTTGCAGCATATGTCAGAATTTTCCTCCTTTTGAAGGTTGAATAATATTCCATTGTTTGCATTTATCACATTTTCCTTAGGTAACAATTTTCATGTTGTTAGCTATTATGAATAAATTGTTATGCACATAGGTGTACAAAAAAAAAGAATTTTCTAGAAACCACTGATAAATTTAGTAAGACCCTCAATAAGTCTAGTGAAACCACTGATAAATATAGTGAGACCCTCAAGAAATCTTGTGAAAACCTCGAGGATATGAAAAAGGACCAACTAGAAATTAAGCATACACTGACTGAAATAAAGGATATTATACAAAGTCCCAACAGCAGACTAGAGG
>NW_006289090.1:27176-28978 GCF_000327345.1 Myotis davidii
TGGTAGTGGTGTAAAAAGAGAATAGTGTTAATGAACAAAATAAGTCCCATAGCCTTCTTTCTTAAGAATTTAATGATGGCATTATGCTAAGCATAATAAGCCAGTCAGAGAACAATAAATATCACATGATCTCACTCATTTGTGGAATATAATGAATAACATAAACTGATGAACAAAAATAGAGCCAGAGGAAAAAAATATTTTAGAATAGAAGTAATCCTGTTATTTGCAGGTTTTAAAATTTTTCTACAACTTTTGTGATATCATACTATGTTAGTACAGTTTTGGTAATGTTATTATACTTAAAATCCTTTTATTCTTGAAATATTAATGTTTATTGTATGTAATATTATATGTAAGATTTTTCTTGAATGATTGGTGTTTATTGCATGTAACATTATCAAATTTAAAATAATTTTTCTTGAAATATTATGGTTTATTGCATGTAACATTATTATATTTAAAATAGTTTTTCTTAAAATAAAAAGAAAAACTGAAAAAAAAAAACCACCTGAAATTGAGCCTGCTTATAGCAGCCATGGCTTCACCGCTTTTTGCAGAACTTGGTCCATCCTGCATTCCATGGGAATCCCTTACAATCCACAAGGTCAGGCCATCGTTGAACGTGCCCATGCTACCCTGAAGGGTATGCTAGTAAAACAAAAAAAGGGGAAATATGGGACTCAAGGACCTGGCTATACTATTATCTATAGCATTCTTTACCCTTAATTTTTTGAATATGAATGGTCATTTTCAACCCTCAATAACCCCACCTTAGACACCACGGGTCTTGTGGCGAGATGTGGACACTAATAACTGGATGGGACCCAATAAATTATTAGCATGGGAGAGGGTATGTGTGTATTTCTACCCCCACAGGGCCACTGTGTGTTCTAGCTCACTGGATTAAACCCTATCATGGCTTGGCATGGGACGGATCCTCTTCCCGAAATGAAGAATTTAGGCTTGGGGACTCAGCAGCACTGAACGTTGCACCTTCCCTGGACCCAAACGGCCCCGGAATAACTTGGGGAATGATGAAGAAGCTGATGGCAGAGGCTGAGCAATTATTGGAGCGTATTCACACCCAACGTATCCCAGATAACTAACCATTGCTCTTTTTTCTTGTCTTATAGTCTGTAAAATCTGAACTGGAGCAGTAAACACGCTTCACGGACCTAACATTCTAAAGCAGAAAGTTCGCCACCTGCCTCTGTCTTCTACATTCAGCAAAACAAAAAAGGGGGAGATATTGGGGAGCACAAGAGAATTGATTGGAAAGTTGTAAGGACATTCTGATAAAAGGGAAGTGTGTGCAAGGCCGCCTGCCCTGTTTATCAGAATTCCAACTTAGGGGAGACTTAGGGGAGTGTCGAAGGCGGTGCCCCTAATTATTCCTTGACCTTTCCAAACAAGCTTGTGCATGTATAGACCCTTGGGTGTTTACTGGAATTCTTATGCTTAATCCCTGGATGACCTTACCTAGAGGACAATGTATGTGCCCTCCCAAGATTATTCACCCTACTGATTGTATCTAAAGATAAAAATTCAGGCCCTAACTGGTTTGGCTCAGTGGATAGAGCATCGGCAGACCTAAGGCGTGCTTAAGTCGTCAGTTGGACATCCCTCAAGGGGTCCCGGACTGGTAGAGGCCCCAGAATTGGCTGAGCGACCCCCCACGGTGCCTAGAGTTTGTGCACTGAGCTTCTAGTAATATTATAACTGTGTATGGTGTCAGATGGGTATGAAGTTAATGGCATGATTTCTTACTCAGGTAGGGGAAGTTTTCTGTCATTATTTCT
>NW_006289090.1:29493-36017 GCF_000327345.1 Myotis davidii
ATGGTCTCACTGACCACTGGGTACACTGGCTCTTGGATCTCTAAGGAGGTGCTAATTTAGCCTCTGCCTGAGGCTACCCAGCAGGAGCTATGGAGAGATTCTTCTTCTTTGTTTGGGGTTTGGAGGTGCCCAGCTGAGGCCCAGCTGTGAAGCAGTGCAAGCTGCTGTGTGGCCTTGGACCTTCTTTTGGATGTTCTGGGTCTTTCTGATTCAACTGCAGTTTGTTAGGTAATTTTCAGGGTGCAAAGGGCCATGCCTTTCATATGCAAAAGCATCTGCGCACAGCTCGGGTGGGGGCGGGGTCTCACGGGATCAACAGGGCAGAGCAAGAAGCTATGGCTGCTCCATGGTCCAACCCTAAGACGCCCCTAGTCTCAGTGTCCCGGTAATCACTGCCAGCACCACTGAGAGAAAGCCGCCCTCGAGTACTGCCTGATGCCAGACAGTCCAGTTTCTCCTTGTATGAGTCTGGGTCCCCAAAGACTCACCTGAAACTGGAGTTCAGAGCAGTCGGGAGCTTGAGACTCCCTCCCAGTTGAAAAAGACAACCGTGGCCTCAGTTTTCAGCTCTCTCCATGTGTGCCACATCCTCAGCTGCCAGCCCTCTCCATGTGCGCCTTGTCCTCAATTGCCAGCCGTTTCGGCGTGCGCCTCCATATCTCTGCACTTTACTTCTGCATCTCCTCTGAGTCTCAGTGTGCTTTTCTCTTTCCTTCTAGTTGTAGAATTTCCAAACAGCCAGCCTTCCTGTGGTTCTGGATGATGTCTGTTTTGTCTTTTAGTTGTATTTTTGAAGTGGTTATGCAAGGCAGCAATTTCCTGTGGTTACCTATGCCGCCATCTTGGTTTCTCCCAACCTTTCCTAATTCATTAGAATTCCTTCTATTTTTTTCTAATAATTATAATATTAGGGTGTGTGTGTTTTTTTGGTAGGGTACTTAGGCATTTCATGTATAAAATTACATGTCCTATAAATACAGATCATTGTACTTCTGTTCAAAGTCTTTGATATCTATTTCTTTTTCCTACCTAAAATCTCCTGTATAGTATTGGCAAGAGCAATATTCTTTGAGTTGCTCTTGGTATTAGGGAAAATACATATACATTTTTTCTCTCTAATCATTATTCTTGAACGGATTACATATATCCCTTTTTTCCCCCTAGTGACCTCTTCTAGCCTGCCCCTGACTCCCTCCCTAGGACTTCACAACCTGATTGCATTGTCCATGGGTCCATGGGTTATGCATAAATGCATGCAACTTCTTTGGTTTAGGTCTTCCCATCCACCCAAGAACCTTCCCCTGCCTTCCCTCTGAGGTTTGAGAGATTGTTTCTTGCTTCCATGTTTCTGAGTCTATTTTGTTCATCAGCTTATTTTGTTCATTAGACTCCACATATAAGTGAGATCATGTGATACTTATGTTTCTCTGACTGGCTTATGTTGCTCAGCATAATACTCTCCAGGTCCACCAATGCTGTTGCAAATGGTAAGAGTTCTTTCTTTTTTATAGCTGAATAGTATTCCATTGTGTAAATGTACCATGGCTTTTTTATCCACTTATTTACTGATGGGCACATGGGTAGTTTCCAAATCTTAGCTATTGTAAATTGTGCTTCTATGAACATGGGGATGCATATATTCTTTTTGATTGGTGTTTCTGATTTCTTAGGATATATATGTGTAAGTGGGATCACTAGTTCAAATGCGAGTTCCTTTGGTTTTTTTTTTTTGAGGAAACTCCATACTGTTTTCCACAGTGGCTGCACCAGTCTGCATTCCCACCAGCAGTGTACTAGGGTTCCCTTTTTTCCACATCCTTGCCAACACTTGTCTTTTGTTGATTTGTTGATGATATCCATTCTTGAGAGGTGTGAGGTGATATCTCATGGTCGTTTTGATTTGCATCTCTCGGATAATTAGTGACTTTGAACATTTTTTCATATGTCTCTTGGCCATCTGAATGCCCACTTTGAAGAAGTGTCTATTAGGTCCTTCGCTTGCTTTTTAATTGGATTGTTTGTCTTTTTAAATTAAGTTGTATGAGTTCCTTATATAGTTTGGATATTAATTCCTTATCAGATGTTCTTGGGCAAATATGTTCTCCCATGCAGTGCTCTCTCTTTCATTTTGTTGGTTTCTTTTCCTATGGAGAAGCTTTTTATTTTGAGTAGTCCAATTTGTTTATATTTTTTCCTAGTTTCTTTTGCCCTCAGAGATGTATCGGTAAACATACTGCTATGAGAGCTGTCTGAGATTTAGCTGCTAGTGGTTTTTTCTAGGATTTTTATGGTTTCACATCTTACATTTATCTTTTGTCCATTTTGAGTTTATTCTTGCGTATGGTGTTAAGTTGGTGGTCTAGTTTCATTTCTTTGCATGTACCTGTCCAATTTCCCCAACACCATTTATTAAAGAGATTGTCTTGACTCCATCATATGCTCTTGCCTCTTTTGTCAAATATTAAATGAGCATAATGGCTTGGGTCAATTTCTGGGTTCTCTGTTCTATTGATCTATATGCCTGTTCTTGTGGCAGTACCAGGCAGTTTTGAGTACAGTGGCTTTATACAATAACTTGATATCTGGTATTGTGATTCCTCCAACTTTGTTCTTTTTATCAAGATTGCTGGGGCTATTCGGGGTCTGTTTTGGTTCCAGATAAATTTCTGGACTGTTTGTTCTAGATCTGTGAAATTTGCCACTGGTGTTTTAATAGGGATTGCATTGAATTTATACATTGCTTTGGGTAGTATGGACATTTAATGATGTTGATTCTACCAATCCATGAGCACGATATTTCTTCCATTTGTTTATATCTTCCACTATCTTTTTTTTCAATATCCTGTAGTTTTCCCAGTATATCTACCTTCTTGATAAGTTTATTACTGGGTGTCTTTTTTTTGTTGCTGTGATAAATGGGATTGGTTTATAAAAATGCCATCAATTTCTGAGTGTTAATTTTGTATCCTGACACCTTGCTTAATTTATTAAAACTGACAGTTTTTGGTGGAGTCTTTAGGGTTTTTTATGTACAATATCATGTCATCTGCGAACAATGAGTTTTACTTCCTCCTTTACCATTTGGATGCCTTTTCTTCCTTCTTCTTGTGTGATCACTATGGCTAGGACTTCCAGTACTATGCTGAACAAGGCTGGTGAAAGTGGGAATCCCTGTCTTGTTCCTGTTCTAAGGGGAAATGTTTTCAGTTTTTGACTAGTATGATGTTGGATATAGGTTTGTCATATATGGGCTTATTATGTTGAGGTATTATTCCTCTATTTTCATTTTGCTTAAAGATGTTATATTAAAAAAAGGGAGTTGGTTTTTTGTGGAATGTTTTTCTGCATCAATTGATATGATGATGTTAATTTTTTCTCATTTTTGGTGCTCTGTTGTTAGGTGCATATATGTTTATAATTCTTATATTTTCCTGATAGATTGATCCTCTAATTATAATAAAATACCCTAATTTTCTTTACTAACAATATTTTCTTAATTCTATTTTGTATCTACTTTCTCTATTTTGATTACTGTTTTCACTGGTATGCTAGTACGTTTTTTCTAACTTTTACTTGCAAACATTTTGTCTTTGATCAAAATTGTGTCTTGTAGATAGCATATAGGAAGGTTTATATTTTGCAAAACAATATTTTTATTGATTTCAGAGAGGAAGGGAAAAGGAGGGAGAGATACAAATAGCAATGATGAGAATCATTGATCAGCTGCCTCCTGCACGCCCCACACAGGGGATCAAGCTCGCAACCTGGGCATATGCCCTGACCAGGAATCAAACCGTAACCTCCTGGTTGACAGGTCACTGCTCAACCACTGAGCCCAGGCAGGTTTGCATTTTTAAAATCTGTTTCATAAAACTTTTCCTTTGGATTTTAAAAAATTTATGTCTAATGTAATTACTGGTACGGTAGGACTGATGCATGTTGTTTTTTATTTGCTTTCAATGTGTCATGTCTTTTTCTTTCTCTGTTCTTCTATAAATTGCCTTCTTTTGTGGTGAATTTTTTTGTTCCATTTTAATTCTATTGTTTCTTTTACTGTGTTTTTTGAGTTATTTATTTCATGGTTGCTTTGGTATTTAAATTAACATCTTACCTTAAAAGTGACTTTAGCCTGGCCTGCATGGCCTGGTAGTTGACCGTAGACCTATGAACCAGGAGGTCACAGTTTGATTCCTGGTCAGGACACATGTCCACTTTCACCACTCTTTTATTATTTTTTAATATATTCTTATTGATTTCAGAGAGGAAGGATCAGGGAGAGAGATGGAAACATCAATGATGAGACAGAATCATTGATTGCCTCTTGCACACCCCACACTGGGATTGAGCCCGCAACCTAAGCATGTCCCCTGACCAAGAATCGAACCGTGACCTCCTTGTTTATAGGTTGACGTCAACCACTGAGCAACGCCGGTTGGGCCTGCTTTCACCACTCTTATTCAACATACTACTGAAAGTCCTAGCCACAGTGATCAGACAAGAAGAAATAAAAAGGCATCCAAATTGGAGAGGAGGAAGTAAAACCCATTTTTCACAGATGACATGATATTGTACATAGAAAACCCTAAAGGCTCCACAAAAATACTACCAGATATAATAAATGAGTTTGGCAATGTAGCAGGATACAAATTCAACACCCCAAAATTGATGGCTTTTTTATACACCACTAATGACTTATCACAAAGAGAAACTAAACAAACAATCCCATTTACCATTGCAACAAACAAATTAAGATTATTAGGAATAAGCTTAACCAAGGAGGCAAAGGACCTATACTTGAAAACCTATAGGATGTTGAAAAAAGAGATAGAATAAAATATAAACAAGTGGAGGAATATACCGTCTTCATGGATTGGTAGCATCAACATCATTAAAATGTCCATACTACCCAAGTTAACCCATAGATTCAATGCAATCCCATTAAAATACCAACAGCATATTTCACAGATCTAGAACACACACTCCAAAAATTTATATGGAATCAAACAAGACCCTGAATAGCTGTAGCAATCTTAAGAAAAACAAAGTTGGAGGAATCACAATACCAGATTTGAAGTTATATTACAAAGCCACCATAATCAAAACGGCTTGGTATTGGCACAAAAACAGGAATATAGATCAATGGAACAGAACAGAGACCCCATAAATCCACCCAAGGCATTACACTCAATATTTGACAAAGGAGGCAAGAGCATACAATGGAGTCAACACAATCTCTTCAATAAATGGGGTGGCAAAATTTGGACAAATATATGCAAAAAAATGAAACTAGACCACCAACTTACACCATACACAAGAATAAACTCAAAATGGACAAAATACTTAAATGTAATTTGTGAAACCATAAAAATCCTAGAAGAAACCATAGGCAGTGAAATCTCAGACATCTCTTGCAGCAGCATTTTTATGGATAAATTTCCTAGGGCAAAGGAAACTAAGGAGAAAATAAATGTTACTACATCAAAATAAAAAAAAACTTCTGCACAGCAAAAGAACCCATCAACAAAATAAAAAGGAACTCAATGTATGGGAGAACATATTTGCAAATGTTACCACTGATAAGGGTTTAATCTCCAACATTTACAGGAAACTCATACAACTTAACAAAAAGAAGAAAATCCAATTAAAAAATGGACAAAGAACTTAAATAGACACTTCTCCAAAGTGGACATATAGATGGTCCAGAGACATATGAAAAAAGGCTCAAAGTCACTGATAATCAGAGAGATGCAAATCAAAATGACAATGAGTTATCACTTCACACCTTTCAGAATGGCTACCATCAACAAATAAACAAATGACAAGTGCTGGCGAGGATGTGGAGAAAAGGGAACCCTAGTACACTGCTGGTGGGAATGCAGACTGCTGCAGCCATTATGGAAAAACAGTATAGTTTCCTGAAGAAATTGAAAATGGAACTCCCATTTGACCCAGTGATCTGACTTGTAGGAATAAATCCTAAGAAACTCAAAACACAATCAGAAGGAATATATGCATCCCTATGTTCATAGCAGCACAATTTACAATAGCCAAGATCTGGAAACAGTCCCAGTGCCCATCAATAGATGAGTGGATAAAAAGCTATGGTACATTTATACCACGGAATACTATGCAGCAGTAAAAGAAGAATCTATTACCCTTTGAGATAGCATGGAGGGACTTGGAAAGTATCATGCTAAGTGAAATAAGTCAGAGAGAGAAGTATCACATGATCTCACTTATATGTGGAATCTAAGTAACAAAATTAACTGATGAATGGTGTGAATCCACAAGTGCAAAGTCTCGGAGGCAAGCGGGGGGAGGGTGCATGGGTGGGAAGTAATCAGCAAAGAACCTTGTTGTATATGCATGGCCCATGGCTGCAGACAATGGGGTGGTGAGGACCAGGCTGGAGGGAGTCAATGGGGGTGGGGAGGAAGGGGACATATGTAATACTTTCCAAAAGCATTATTTTTATTAAAAAAAAGTTATTTTGAGCAAAGAGAGAGGACCCAAATAAACAAAAT
>NW_006289091.1:0-839 GCF_000327345.1 Myotis davidii
TCTGTAAAAAATCTATAAGATATATTTTAAAAAAGGGGGGCCGGGAATGAGCACATTTATGCAATGGATGCTTCTATCGCTTCCTCATAATTAAACGGTGAGCACACAGCTCTGGCCTCGGGCCGGGAGGGCGTGGTTGGCCGTGAACCTGCCTGCAGGCCGCCCTGTTTACCCACCTGCTTCCCTGCACAGTTGGCCCCTCCGCTCCCCCGTCTGTGAGGCTGTCTCCCGTCTGTGAGGCTGTCTCCGTCCGCTCAGACCCCCTCCTCCTGCAGCTCACATGCCCCTGAGTGACCTTGGCCGCTCGCCTCGGTCCTGGGACGGAAGGTATTTCCACCCGGAACTGGAGCCCTGGAATATTTACACCAGGGACTTCCCCGTCGGGGGCCCGGGGCCAAGCTCGCTTCCTCCGAGGGGACGTGGACGCCCCCCCCCGCCCCCCGCCACGGGACAAAGTCAAGGCCGGTCCCCTGAACAGGATGCCGCGTGTCTGCGAGGGGCCCCAGAGCCCGCTGTGCAGTCGGCTCAGAAAGCCTTCCGTCGAAGGAAAGCGAACAGGTCGTCTTCCACCTCCTCGGGTGACGGGGCGTTCCCCCGGGGCGTTCCCACGGGGCACATCCTCCAGGCTGAGTGGGAACCGAAGGCTGCGTTCTAAATGCTTTGTATTTTGTATTTTTCTTTCTTTCTTTTTTAAAAATATATTTTATTGATTTATTACAGAGAGGAAGGGAGAGGGATAGAAAGCTAGAAACATCGATGAGAGAGAAACATCCATCAGCTGCCTCCTGCACACCCCCCACTGGGGATGTGCCCGCAACCAAGGTACATGCCCTTGACCG
>NW_006289091.1:2010-2761 GCF_000327345.1 Myotis davidii
CAGTAGAGAGAATCAGGGATCGACTGCCTCCTGCACGCCCCCCCTAACCGGGCCTGTGCCCTGACTGGGAATCGAACCCTGACCTCCTGGTTCCTAGGTGGATGCCCAACCACTGAGCCACTCCGGCCAGCCAGAAGGGCTCTTCCTAACGGTGTTATGATTGGCCCAGCACGCTGTTGTCGCTGTGTGTAATCCTCACCCGACGACATGTTAATTATTGATTTTAGAGAGAGGACGACGAGAGAGAGAGAGAGAGAGAGAGGGAAACGGGGATGGAGCCGGGACCCTCCCAGGGCAGAGGACCACCCTCGACCCTCCAAGCCACTGAGCCCTCTGTTTTTAGTATCAGAAATACAGACGGGATTACCACAGCGTCTACATCCGGGGAAACGTAGAGGGCGAGGTGACTGTAACATCACCGAGCGAAATGCATGTAGTTAATCATTCAGAATAAAAATGTCCGATCACTGTCGTTGCAACATGTCGTAGAAGGTGGCGTGTCCGTCGCGTGTCCCGAGGGTCGCGGTAACGCCTGCTTTTGCCGGGTTCACGTTCATTTTAAGCCGAAGCGTACGATGTGGGTCCCATGCGTGTAAGATACTGTGGTTTTCTTTCTCTAATTTTTTTACTAGAGGCCCGGTGCATGAAATTCGTGCACTGCACGCGCGGGGGGTTCAGCCTGGCCTGCCCCCTCTCACAGTCCGGGAGCCCACAGGGGCAGGAGGCGCCCCAGTGATCAGGGGAAGGGGAA
>NW_006289091.1:3874-6300 GCF_000327345.1 Myotis davidii
CATATTTGATCTTATATAACTGAAGCTATCTCTAGTGCATAAGTTAAAGCAAACAATCTCTTGTGCCTTCTGGATTTTTAAATGTCACAGTTATCTCTGTCACTCTCCCAAGTTTGGGGAATTTTTTCAAATTAAATATATGATTTTTATTTCTATTCATTTATTTTTAAATATATTTCATTGATTTTTTTACAGGGAGGAAGGGAGAGGGATAGAGAGAAACATGGATGAGAGAGAAACATCGATCAGCTGCCTCCTGCACGCCCCCCACTGGGAATGTGCCCGTAATCAAGGTCCCTGCCCTTGGCCGGAATCGAACCCGGGACCCTTCAGTCCGAAGGCCGATGCTCTATCCAGAGCATCGAACCCCGACCTCCTGGTTCATAGGTTGATGCCGGGAGAGGAAGCGAGGGGGGGAGGGAGGGAGGGGCTCAGAGTTCCTGCACCAGGGGAGCGTGGGCTGCTGAGTCCCCAAGAGCCACGTGCAGAGGGTGTGACGGGCACTTAGCGTGGGGCGCACACACCCAGGCGGCCTGCAAGCCCCCACAAGTTTGCTTCTTGCTGTTGTGGATCCTCACCCCAGGGTACTTTCCCATGGATCTATTTTTATTCATTTATTTTTAAATATATTTCATTGATTTTTTTACAGGGAGGAAGGGAGAGGGATAGAGAGAAACATGGATGAGAGAGAAACATCGATCAGCTGCCTCCTGCACGCCCCCCACTGGGAATGTGCCCGTAATCAAGGTCCATGCCCTTGGCCGGAATCGAACCCGGGACCCTTCAGTCCGAAGGCCGATGCTCTATCCACTGAGCCACACCGGCTAGGGATGGATTGATTTTTAGAGAGAGAGGAAGGGAGGGGGAGAGACAGAGAGAGAAATTCAGATGCGAGAGACACATCCATGGGTTGCCTCCTGCAGGTGCCCCAACCAGGGCCGGGGAGCAAGCCCCCCTGTCACCAGGTCCGAGCCCTTGACCAGATTCGAACCCGGGACCCTTCCGTCCGAGGGCTGGCCTGCTCGGCACTGAGCACGCCCGCGGGGGACTTTTTTTTTTTAATCCTCACCTGAGGACATGTTCATGGATATTGAGAGAACAGGAAAGAGAGAGAGAGCAAGAGAGGAACGTTGATGTGAGAAAGAAACATCTATCGCTTGCCTCCCGCGTGCTCCCCGGCCCCGGGATCGAACCCTGCGCCCCGGGCCTGTGCCCTGACCAGGAATCGGACCGGGACCTCCTGGTTCACAGGCCAACGCTCAACCACTGAGCCACACTGGCCGGGCTTTGAGGATTTTGACGGTCCTTCTGCAGTTGTTGGGGGTGAACTGTGGTCATGTGATTGTGCATGACACGGCCTGTGTTGTTCACCAGGAGGGACAAGGGCACCCCTGGGGTGAGCCAGTTAAGGCCGCGTGTGTCGGGACCCGGGGAATTCCATGCCCTGGGAGTGCCCAGCGCTGCCCGCTCCAGGGCTGCGGCCGGGAATGCCAAGTGGCCGACGGGCGCCTCCTGGGCGGCCTGGTTGGCACTGAATTGGCAACGAGAGGCCAGCCAGTGGCTGAAAGGGAGGTGTTTGGCGTGCGTTGCCCTGGCAACAGAGCGAACAGCCTTTCTGAATGACTCTTCAGCTCACTCATTAACGGTCAGGCAGCCGCCAGTGTTTGCCGGAGGGCGGAGTGTGCGGTCCTCTGGGCATCGGGGTAAACGCGGCCTCGGGGGCCCGGCCGGCGGGGTTCAGGGGCCGAGCGTCGACCTTGACCTATGAACCAGGAGGTCACGGTTCCATTCCCTGTCAGGGCACATGTCTCTCTTGCATCGATGTCTCTCTCTTCTCTCTCCCTCTCCCTTCCACTCTCTCTAAACATCCATGGGAATGTATCCTCCAGCGAAGATTAAAAAACATAAGAAAGAAAGAAAGGAAAAACGAAGATCTCTTAAAGGAGGGTCCCTTCCCATGTTCTTTTTTCAAAAAAATCTTTATTTTTGCCCCTGGGTGGTGTGGCTCAGTGGGTAGAGCGTCGGCCTGTGGACGAAAGGATCCTGGGTTCGATTCCGGGTCAGGGCACAGGCCCGGGTTGTGGGCTCGATCACCAGCGGGGGGCGTGCAGGAGGCAGTGGATCCATGGTTCTCTGTCATCATGGATGTTTCTCTCTTTCTCCCTCTCCCTTCCTCTCTGAAAGCAATAAAAATATATATTTAAAAAATCTTTATTTTTGAAATTATTACATATGTCCCCCCGTTTTTTTCCTGTTGATCCCTTCTAGCCTGCCCATACTCCCTCCTTTTAAAAAACAATTTTTACTTATTAGTTTTAGAGAGAGAGGAAGGGGGTTGGGGGAGAGAGGCATTGGTCAGTTGCCTCCTGTAGGTGCCCCAACCAGGGATCAAACCTGCAGCCAAGGCATGTGCCCTGACCAGGAAT
>NW_006289091.1:6863-7340 GCF_000327345.1 Myotis davidii
GACCTTGCTCCTCGCCCACGCCCCCCCTCCCCCCGTCCACGTCCCACAGGGTCCCCTGTGCAAAGGGCGAAGGGCCCCCGGCTCTGGTCACTGTTTAACCACGTGAGCCATCAATCTGAAGAGAAAGGGCCCTGCCCTGGCCGGTGTGGCTCAGTGGATAGAGCGTCGGTCTGCGGACGGAAGGGTCCCGGGTTCGATTCCGGTCAAGGGCATGGACCTGGGTTGCGGGCACGTCCCCAGTGGGGGGCGTGCAGGAGGCAGCTGATCGATATTTCTCTCTCGTTGATGTTTCTCTCTATCCCTCTCCCTTCCTCTCTGTAAAAAATCAATAAAATGTATATATATAAAAAAATTAAGGTCCCTAAGACGCCCAGTTCAATGGTTGAGCGTCGATCTAGGAACCAGGAGGTCAGGGTTCGATTCCCGCTCAGGGCACAGGCCCGGGTGGCGGGCTCCATCCCCAGTGGGGGGCGTTTT
>NW_006289091.1:7384-8725 GCF_000327345.1 Myotis davidii
TCCCATCATTGATGGTTCTCTCCCTCTCCCTTCCTCTCCCTTCCTCTCAGACATCAATAAAAAGTATCTTAAAATTAAGAATTTCTAGAGCAGCGGTTCTCAACCTTCCTAAGGCCGCGGTCCTTTAATACAGCTCCTCCTGTTGTGGGGACCCCCAACCATACAATTATTTTCGTGGCTACTTCATCGCTGTCATGGGGCCGCTGTGATGGATCGTCATGTAAATACCTGATATGCAGGGTGTAAAGGGTGTCCCACAATTCACACAAGATTTGAATTCTGCGTGAGCAGTAACAACAACAAACAAAAGCCTGATTGGACTCGGTTGATTGAATCAGATTCTCATATCTGTTGCCCTTGGATGTCAGTCCCTTCCATTGGATGAGCATCACCAAGGACCAATGACGGCCCAGGAGCCGGGACAGTGAAGACCCATGGAGACCGTGGCTTTGTGTCTGTGCCAGCAAAGCCGGGAGGCCATGGACCCAATTGACTATTCCATACATAACCCTAGACTGTCTCCTTTACGAATCACTAAAAAAATTACAATTTTTAATCATAAACCTGTGTTTTCTCTGAAAATTACTTCTTGCGTGAATTTGGGGACACCCTTTATATTCACGGTCACAAATGGAACATCATGAAAAAGCGTCGCGATCCATCGCAAAAACAATCTGTCACGATCGATGTGTTTTCCGACGGTCTTAGGCGACCCTTGCGAAAGGGGTGTGCGACCCCCAAAGGGGCCGCGACCCCCAGGTTGAGAACCGCTGTCCTAGCAACAGAGGAGGAGGTTGGGATGTTGTCTGTGAGCTTCACTCGAGTCCTTTCCCTCCCCCCCAACCCCCCTCTTCTCTCCGCAGCATCGACAAGATTTCCAAGGTCACCTCCCCGGTGCTGGTCATTCACGGGACGGAAGACGAGGTCATCGACTTCTCCCACGGCCTGGCCATGTACGAGCGCTGCCCGCGGGCCGTGGAGCCCCTGTGGGTGGAGGGCGCCGGCCACAATGACATAGAGCTTTACGCACAATACCTGGAGAGACTAAAACAGTTCATCTCCCACGAGCTCCCCAACTCCTGAGGGCGCCCCGGGTTCCTACCTCAGTGACAGTGAACCCCGGGCCCTCCGTTCCCGCACACGCTCTTTCCGGGTGGCGGCCACGGCCACGGCCACGGCCACGGCCACGGACGCCAGCGTTCTCACTGTTCTCACCCGAGAGCCGGGGGAGGCCTCGGCCACGTAGCTAGAGAATTTCTACTGATTCACACCACCTCCGACTCGGACCTGCTGTGGGCTCCCAGCTCCGTGACCGTGTTGGGGGGTCGGGAAGGTAGGGCT
>NW_006289091.1:8864-11742 GCF_000327345.1 Myotis davidii
TCGCCTAAGACCATCGGAAAACACATATATAATTACATATTTTTTTTGTGATCAATCATGATGCTTTCATTATGTTCCATGTGTATCAATGAAAATCCATCCTGCACATCAGGTATTTACACGACGATTCATCACAGCAGCAACATGACAGCGATGAAGCAGCAACAGAAATTATGTTATGGTTGGGGGTCCCCACAGCATGAGGAACTGTATGAAAGGGTCGCGGCATCAGGAAGGTTGAGAACCACTGCTTTGGAGCCTATCCACCCGGAGCCCCAGCCTGGGTACAGAGGATGTTCGGCGGCTGCCTCCAGGTCACTTGCTGCTCTGATTTCTCGATGGGTTGCCTCCCACACGTACCCCCGACCAGGGCCCGGGCCGGGGAGGAGCCTGCCACCGAGGTCCGTGCCCTAGACCGGAATCGAACCCGGGACCCTTCGGTCCGCAGGCCGACACTCTGTCCACTGAGCCACACTGGCCGTGGCCCTTAACTGTGGTTACCATGCCGGCCTTCTCCCCAAAACAGATCATTTGGAAAGGTATCTACTGGACCTACCCTGACCAGCTTCAGCAACTAGAACCATGGAGCCATCACGGGAATATCCTTAAACAAAAGGAAATGTGTTTTTTTTTGTTTTTTTTTCTTAAGTTTCCATTTATGATTTTTACCACAGACTTTTCCTACATTGATGGTCGGGTTGGTCCTCTAGCCAGAGGCCGGCCGGCCTTTTCCTCCCGGCAAACCCTCCCCATAAGCTTTTTACCAAGTCCCGCCCGTGTTTGCCATGACCTTGTGCATCGATCCCTGATGGGTCCTCGCCCCCCCCTCCCCCCGCCCCCTGTCAGGATCCATCAATGAACTGCAGATTCCCCGTTTGTAACGTACACAACTGGGTACATTTTGTTAATACGTTTTTATTCCTAGGTTTTGCTATTAAAAAAAGATTTTTATACCATTTCCAAGACAAAAAAAGAAAACAAAAAAAACAAGAAAGGAAGAAAAAGCGAACGGCCCGTGGATGCTTTGAAGAACGGACGCCCCTGAAATTCCACGAAACGCATCTCCTTAGTGGAGCGGGGACGCGGGTTTGGACACGGGAGTTGCATCTCTTACGCGTCAGACACGGGAGATGCTTAACGTGGCTACGTGGCTCGTCTTGGTGGGGGTTTGGGTTTGGGTTTTGTTTTCATTTCTTTTCTTTTTTCCCCTCAAATTTAAAAGCCTTAAATGTACTGTCGGCCTCAGACGGGATGGCGGGCGATGGCCGGTCCGCGTGCTGTGGCTCGGACGTGGCTTGGGGGTTGGCCACGGAATAAAGGATGCATGGATCGGAGCCTGGAGCCCGTGGCTGTGTCTTCCTTCCCTCCCCCTGAGAAAATAACGATTTCGGAGGAATCCCCTGGGGGTCACGCACTTCGCTCCCTTTCTCGGGGGCCGGGTGGGGGGCTTTCGTGGGGTAGGAGAGCTTAGAATAAACTTTGGGGAGAAGCTCGGAGAGAAAAGGCGTAGCAGGGCCTGGCCGGTGTGGCTCAGTGGTGGAGCATCAACCTAGGAACCAGGAGGTCACGGTTCGATTCCCCATCTGGGCACAGACCTGGGTGGCAGCCTTGAACCCCCGCCCCGGGGGGGGAAGGGGGGTCGTGCAGGAAGCAGCCGATCCTAGATTCTCTCTCATCATGGCTGTTTTTCTGTCTCTCCCTCTCCCCTCTTCTCTGAAATAAAAACAAAACAAAAAAAAACCTCTTATACACACACACACACACACACACACACACACAAGTTGCTGGCCTGGTCGCCCCTAACCGTCTCTGCCTCAGCCCCTGCCACCATGGCTGTGTCTGGAAGGACGTCTAATTAGCATATGACTAAGTAATAGTTGCTTAGTAAAAAAATAGCCTAACCTAGTGACAAACATGGAGGTGGGGTGGGAACATTATAAAGCGTATGGCAGATGATGTAAAAATATACTACACTAGAGGCCCGGTGCACGAATTCGTGCATGGATGGTGGTGGGGTCCAGGCAACCCGCCCCGATCAGGCCGATCAGGCTGGGGCAGCCGGGGGGAGGGGCCCCCCCGAGGGCCAGCCGGGGGGAGGGCCCCCCCGAGGTTGACTGGCCAGCCCCACCCCCTGGTCAAACTCCGGGTTGAACTCCCAGGTCTGAGGACAATTTGCCTATCAGCCTTTTATTATATAGGATAACGGAGCCATGGGGCCAACGGGCACAGGACACGAAGGGACTGTTCATAGTACATCCTTGTCCGTCATCATCACACAGAACTAGTCACGGGAGCGTATCAGGGACCTAGACAGGCAAGTAATGCAACTGCATTTCTCAGGACAGAGTCGGCGAAGATGCTTATTTGAGGGAGTTAATATTTGAAGAGGTGATTGCCCATCGTCAGCAAACCATCGAGTGAATACATATCCTACGTAATAAACAGGCTAATAGGCACCTTGTCCCCTTGACCGGGAGTCTGACCAGGGGGTGGGGCCGGCCGGCCAACTGCTCGCAGCCCTTCCCCCAGCCTGCCCAGCCCAATCGGCCGTCCCCCCGCCCCCCGCATCAGGGCAGGCCGGCTGGAGGCTGCCGGTCCATGATTCTCTCTCCACATTGTTGTTTCTCTCTCTCCCTCTCCCTTCCTCTCTGAAACAAAACAAATAAAAACCTCTTATCCACACACACAAGTTGCTTAGTAAAAAAAATAGCCTAACCTACTGGCAAACCGGGGGAAGGGAGTAACATTATAAAGCGTATGGCAGATGATGTAAAAATATACTTCACTAGAGGCCCGGTGCACGAATTCATGCACAGATGGGGGGTCCAGCCGGCCTGCCCTGATCGGGGCGATCGGGCTGGGCCGGCTGGGGGGAGGG
>NW_006289091.1:12058-16895 GCF_000327345.1 Myotis davidii
CCCCAGGCCCGGGGCCCTGGTCAGGGTGCGTGCAGGCGACCCATCGAGGTGTCTCTCTCACATCGATGTTTCCCTCTGTCTCTCCCCCTCCCTTCCACTCTCCCTAAAAGTCAACGGAAAAATGTCCTCGGGGGAGGATTAGGAAAGAAAAAATAAACAAACGGTGGTGGTGAAATGTCTGGCCTGTGATTGCTCAGCAGTACAAGGGGCTTCTCACACACACGGGCTGTGTGTGGCGCCCGCCGGGTCCGTCCCCGATCGCTCTGTCTCTTTCCTTCTCCTCCTGGCGATTAGTCATCTATTGGGGACACGAACCCTTTCTTTCGTGTCGGCAAATGTCTTCTCTCTCCCCCCCCCCCCCCCCCTCGGCGGGTTCCTTTTTTATTTCTGTTTTCTCTGTGACGTCTTTTGCAGAACACACCAGCTCAAGCCCTTTGTGGGTTTTGGCCTCGTCACCCCGTGAATGAGTAGATTTGAAACACATTCACTTTCTTTTTTAAAAAAGATATATTTTATTGATTTTTTACAGAGAGGAAGGGAGAGGGATAGAGAGTTAGAAACATCAATGATGAGAGAGAAACATTGATCAGCTGCCTCCTGCACACTCCCCCCCTGGGGATGTGTCCGCAACCCAGGTCCATGCCCTTGATGGGAATCGAACCCGGGACCCTTCAGTCCCCAGGCTGATGCTCTATCCACTGAGCCACACCGGTCGGGGCTAAACACATTCACTTTCTTTCAAAGCCACAAGAAGAAGCAGACAGCTACACTGTCTGCCCAGTTCCCCCCAAACAGGACTCTCTGGGCCCAGGACACACAGAGCAGTGATGAGTATTAGCTGCTGTCCTTCGTAGAAACATGGTGTTTTATTCTCCACTGAGAGAGAGAGAGAGAGAGAGAAACGTCCATGGTGAGAGAGAATCACGGATCGGCTGCCTCCTGCACGCCCCCCACTGGGGATCGAGCCCGCAATCCGGGCAGGTGCCCTTGACCGGAAATCGAACCGTGACCTCCTGGTTCATAGGTGGATGCTCAACCACGGAGCCACGCCAACGGGGGTGGGTGTGTCTTGTTTTTGAGGCTGAATAGTAGCCCACTGAATGGACATACCGCCTGTGGCATATCCATGCCTCTGCTGATGGGCCCTCTGGCTGTCGTCAACGGCGCTGCCGTGAACATGGGTGCACAGCTGTCTCCTCAGTGCCTTGCTTTCCATCCCTTTGGCCATGTTCCCTGAAGTGGGATTTTTGGGGCAGGGCAATTTTTTGAAGAAAGCCCAGTTATTGTCCACTCTCGTCCCTGGGTACAATCTCTCCAACACTTTGCCAATGCTTGTTACTATTTAAAAAATGTTCTTAAATCCTCACCTGAGGATTCGTTTATTGATGAGAGAGAGAAACATCTATCAGTTGCCTCCTGTACATGCCTCGACCAACCAGGAATCGAACCCACAAACTTTTGGTGTACAGGACAACACTCCAACCAACTGAGCCACCTGGCCAGGGCTAGATTATTATCTATACTAATAAAAGGGCAATATGCTAATTAGACCAAACGTCTTCCGGGTGACCTTCCGGAAGTCCTTTGGAACAAAGCCATAGTGGCGGGGTCACGGCAGAGGCCATTAGGGGTGATTAGGCCGGCAGGGGAGAATAGTTAGGGGGATCAGGTGGGCAGGCAGGTGAGCGGTTAGGAGCCCGCAATCCCAGATTGCGAGAGGGATGTCTGACTGCCAGTTTAGGCCCAATCCCACAGGAGTCCTGGATTGGAGAGGCTACAGGCCGGGCTGAGGGACACCCCCCACCCTGTGCATGAATTTCATGCACCGAGCCTCTAGTCCTATATAATAAAGAGCTAATATGCTAATTAGACCGGACGGCGGAACAACCTTCCGGAACGACCAGTGGGTGGGAGGTGGGGCTGTGAGACAGCCGGGGCCGCGAGGGCCAAGCCCCTTGCACGGATTTCGTGCACTGGGCCTCTAGTGTTTCTATAAATTAATATGTTTTCCTTTCGGACCAATGGTAGCTTGCTACACACATCCCTTTGCACTTTAAGTTTTTGTTTTGGTACATACATTTATCATGATTCTTTTAAAAGATATATATTTTATTGATCTTTTACAGAGAGGAAGGGAGAGGGATAGAGAGTCAGAAACATTGAAGAGAGAGAAACATCAATCAGCCGCCTCCTGCACGCCCCCCACGGGGGATGTGCCCGTAACCGAGGTACACGCCCTTGACTGGAATAGAACCCGGGACCCTTCAGTCTGCAGGCCGACACTCTATCCACTGAGCCACACCGGTCAGTGCTATCATTATTCTTTTTTTATAAAACATATTTTATTGATTTTTTTTACAGAGCGGAAGGGAGAGGGGAAGGGAGAAGGATACAGAGTTAGAAACATCGATGAGAGAGAAACATCGATCAGCTGCCTCCTGCACGCCCCCCACTGGGGATGTGCCCGCCACCGAGGTACACGCCCTTGACCGGAATCGAACCCGGGACCCTTCCGTCCACAGGCCGACGCTCTACCCACTTAGCCACACCAGCCAGGGCTATCATGATTCTTTATTAAAATAACTGCGTAGCCTTCCCTTGCATGGATGTAGCACCATTTAATCAGCCCCATGACTAGGCATGTAGGCCGTGTCCTCTCTTTGAGTATTTTCCCTTTTACAAATAGGGTTGCGACGGATAAGGCTGTCATTTCCTCCGTTGCGCAAATATTCCTATAGGCGAAGCTCTTGGGAGTGGAATTCCTGAGTCAGGCATTTTCGTTAAACCTTGGCCGGTCGCCCTCTGCGGTGGTACCCGTTTGCACTCTTATCAGTGATGTATGAGGCGAGGATGTGTCCGCCACCCCCCGCCCCCTCCCCCAGCCAAGGGGGCAGCCTCGAACTCTGGGGGTTTCGCCAGTGGGATGCGTGTGTCGGCGTAGTATTAATCTGCCTCTCTCTCTGTGTTCAAAGCTAAGCCTCTTTGCAAAATGTTTAGGAACCACTGGACCCCCGCTCCCGCCCCCGAATTCCAGGTGTAAGCGTTCTGTTTTAACTATAAAGGCTCCCCCGTGTGCTCACTCGTTCCCAGTGTAGACCCCTCCTGCTCACTCACTGTGTTGGACACGGTAGACGTGACCTCAGGGCCGGCCTCTGCCCCCCCAGGCCTGCAACCTGGGGAGAAAGATTTTGAGCTAAACATCCAACTATTTTTTTAAAAAATATATATTATTATTGATGTCAGAGAGGAAGGGAGAGGGAGAGAGAAACATCAACGATGAGAGAGAATCACGGATCGGCCGCCTCCTGCACGCCCCCTACTGGGGATCGAGCCCGCAACCCGGGCCTGTGCCCCGACCGGGAATCGAACCCTGACCTCCTGGTTCCTAGGTTGACGCTCAACCACGGAGCCACGCCGGCCAGGGCTAAACATCCAACTGTTTATGAAAAACTTACATACATGTGTGTATCTGTGCATCTATAATCGCACGTGACCTGTACGTGGCAACGGACGTATACTGACACCGACAGAGCTGATCCTTGGTTAGAAGCAATTTCCACATTTTTCCTCTATTTTTCAAGCTTTTTGTAATGTGCGGGCCTGAGGCTGCAATTAGGTGATGTCTCCTTTGTCCATGGTCTGAATTTTCAAAGTTCTTTTGCAAGGAACATGTATGATTAAAAAAATATATTTTTTTAGTTGCACATTATTTATTTACTATTGTCCATTTTCACTTAGTTCAGAATATTTCCAATTTCCTTGATGATTTCTTCTTTTTTATAAATTTTTTTTCTCTGTTGACGAAGGTATTACATACGTGTCCTTATCCCCCCATTGCCCCCCTACAGCCCCCCACTCATGCCCTCACCCCCCCTGGTGCCTGTGTCCATGGGTTAGGCCTAAATGCACCCATACATGTCCTTTATTGATCTCTCCTCCCCCCTTCCCCCCACCCTCCCCTACCTTCCCTCTGAGGTTTGATGGTCTGATTCATGCTTCTCTGTCTCTGGATCTGTTTTTGTTCATCACGCTCTACCCACTGAGCCACACCGCAGGGGAGGAACGTCCTTTCTCTTTGGCGTTGCTGGGCTCGAAGCGGAAGATGCAGAAATCCATGTGCAGAGCTCCTGGTGGTCGGCCAGCGATCTGGGGCTTTCCGGCCCCCAATCTCAGCACCCACCGACCCCGCCTCCCCTCGGGAAATGAGGCCTGGCCTCCTCCCGCGGGCAACCTCATCTGCCTTCAACCAGAACGGAACCAGGCCCATCCCGAGGCCTGGAAACCTGGCCCCAGCTCCCAGCCCTGGAAATTCCCTTCCCAGATGCCAGCGTCAGGCTCTGTGTGCAAGGGCGACCCCTGCAGGTGGCATCTAAAATGCCAGCGCCCGGGGACCCTCTTCTAGGAGAGCCACCATCCGGGCCTGAGGTCTTGTGTGTTTGTGAGGGCCCCTCGCTCCTCAACCCACCTCTCCGGGGCCCCAGGTCCCCGCAGGCGTGGCCTGACATCTCCCTGGGAAAAAACCAGACCCCAGGCTGGGAGGATGGAGCCGGAGGCCTGGGCCAGCCTTTCCCACGTCCAGGGCAGGCGGCCGGCTGGTCGGCCAGCGGGTAGAGAGAGGGCGGTGGCTCTGCAGCCAGGGACAGACCTGGACCTGGGAATGCAGGGTGCGGGCAGCTGGGGGGAGCCGGGAGCCGGCGGCCGGGCCGTGGAGGGGGCTGCCCAGCTGGGGAAGGACGGGGCCAGGTCCCACCTGGACGGGGCGTCCCGGCTCCTGGATCTCCTCTTGGAAGAGCAAGGGTTGGGGTGCAGGGGGAGCGGGCCAGGGTGGGCGTGTGCT
>NW_006289091.1:17126-17876 GCF_000327345.1 Myotis davidii
TTTGGGGAGCAGCCCCCGCGCCTGCCCCCGTCCCCGGGCGAGGGCAGGCCTCCCTGTGGCCCCACCGTGCCAGGCGCTGGGGGAGGCCTGTTCCAGGCTGGGCCGCCCCCTCTGGGCCAGGTGTTCTGCCACCCCCGTGGCTGTGGGTTCTGGGGTGTGTGTGTGTGTGGGGGAGTTCCTGTTACAAGAAGGAAAGGGGCCCTGGCCGGTGTGGCTCAGTGGATAGAGCGTCAGCCTGCGGACCGGAGGGTCCCGGGTTCGATTCCCGGTCAAGGGCACAGGCCCGGGTTGCACTAGGGGGCGTGCAGGAGGCGGCCGATCCGCGATTCTCTCTCATCATGGATGCTTCTCTCTCTCTCCCTCTCCCTTCCTCTCTGAAATCAATAAAAATATATCTATAGTTGTAGTCTATTTTATTTTTTTAAACATTTTATTGATTTTTTTTACTGAGAGGAAAGGAGATGGATAGAGTTAGAAACATTGATGAGATAGAAACATCGATCAGCTGCCTCCTGCACACCCCCCACTGGGGATGTGCCCATCAACCCAGGTCCATGCCCTTGACGGGAATCGAACCCGGGACCCTTCGGTCCGCAGGCCGAGGCGCTATCCACTGAGCCACACCGGTCAGGGCATAAAATCTATTTTTAAAGGAAAGGAGCCAGGGCACTTGCTTCCACTGAATTTGCTGGAAAGGAAGGCTGGGGAGGGGCCTGCCTCAGCACCCAGCTGGTTCAGGGCGGGGTCCTG
>NW_006289091.1:18222-18616 GCF_000327345.1 Myotis davidii
CATCCCGGTCTGTCCCCACCTGGGAAGGATTCCCACGCACTGAGCACCTACTATGTGCCGGGTCCCGCCACCATCCCAGCCTCTTTTGAGTCCTCTCTTCAGTCCTGCGAGGGGGAAGCCCCACAGAACCCATTTCCCTGAGGAGGAAACTGAGGCCCAGGGAGGTCAGTCTATGACCCTCGTCCACAGTCACACACTCCGCGTGTCTGACCCGGTTCCCATCCAAGGGCAGCCTTTGCCTCTGGGAGAGCCTGCGAGGCCACTCTAACCCCAGCTGTAAGCTGCAAAAAAAATAAATGGAGGAGGAAGGAAGACCTGGTATCCGAGCCCTCACTTCACCGACAACAGGCAGACCCAGAGAGGGCGAGGCGGTGGCCCGGGCGGCACAGCAGGC
>NW_006289091.1:20559-20933 GCF_000327345.1 Myotis davidii
GTGCCCAGGCGCCGCGCCACCATGGACAGCTCCCAGGCGCTTCCTCCGCGCCGGGTCCCTGGCCCTGGGTCTCCGGCAAGTCGCGCGCTTTCCTCCCAGACTCTGGGCGTGAGAGCGCAGGGCAGGGGAAGAGAGTGGGGGGCTGGTCTGCGGGAGCCCCCGGTGCCCCGTCCCCAGGCTGGGCGAGCCACTCGGGAGGAGAGCGCGTGGCCCAGCCGGGGGTCACCCTGGGCTCCTGGAGGCGGGGAGGGGAAGCCGGACTCCCCGGGGGCCTGGCGCCAACCGCTCGCTGGGCCTCTCCCAGGACCCTGTTCGGCTTTGAGGACACTGTTCAGTGAGCAAGGTACCGGGAGCGCATGTTAGTGTCCCAGTCC
>NW_006289091.1:21436-24671 GCF_000327345.1 Myotis davidii
CCGGGACCAGCCAGACAGAGCAAGTTCACGGAGAACGGGTCTGGGTGCCTTTGCCGAAGCCGCTGGGCTGTGTTCCGAGCCTGTTCGCTCCAAGGGGCTCCCCCCTCCCCGCGAGGCCCCCAGCGTCCCCTCCCGAGCCCAGCGTGGGGTGTCCCTGGCTGGTTGCCTGGCAGCACGTGGGCGCACCTGTAGGGGCGCATCTGCCGGTCCAACGAGTCCCTCCCCTGCATGAAATGCCACCTGCTGGGATGCTTCTGTTCTGGCACCTCCATGTACACGGCGGTGTGGATCGCCCCCCAACTTGGGGGAAAAAAAGGGAGAGATTTGGGTCCCCAGCTGCGAGTGAGGGAAGGCCGGCCGGAGGGTAAAAGCCATTGGGCTTCCCCACTTCTCTTTTTGGCCACAGCCTGTGTGATTGTCCAACAGTCATGTCCGCTCAGGGCCTGTGTCCTGACCCCCACGCGCGGACAGCACTGTTGGGACAGCTGAGCTGTTCATGAGAAGGGGTACAGGGAATGCTCTGAAAGTGGAGGCCATCACAGGCGTATTTTGTATCTATTTATTTATATACCAGAGGCCTGGTGCATGAACCCGGGTTCGTGCACGGGCGGGGTCCCCCAGCCTCAGCCAGACCCCAGCAGCCAGCTGACCTACCGGTCAGAGCATCTGCCCCCCGGTGGTCAGTGCGCATCATAGCGACCGGTCGGGCGGTCCACGGAGAGGTCGGACACTTAGCCAAGGACGTTTTTATTCTATAGGATGATGTCAGAGAGGAAGGGAGAGGGGGGGAGAGAGAGAGAAACATCCATGATGAGAGAGAATCACGGATCGGCCGCCTCCTGCACGCACACCTGCATTGGGGATGGAGCCCGCAACCCGGGCCTGTGCCCTGACCGGGAATCGAACCCTGACCTCCTGGTTCACAGGCCGTGGCCAGTCCTCTGCTCTCTCCCTGACGGAGCCCTTGTTTCACAGGGATTCCGTCTCCAGCTTATTTTCACGTTTGAGAACTCGATGGAACCGATGGAGGTGCGGAAGTGGACGGCAATGCCAAAAAGAAAAAGAAAAAAAAAAGAAAAGAAAAAGAAAAAGTCGAATTCAAAGATAAATGGAGCATTTCTTGTGAGAGGAGTCCGTCGCCTGTTCTTCCCACCCGCACCGCTCGGAGGCAAGATCAAGTAAGTCATTTTTTAAAAATATATATATTTTATTGATCTTTTACAGAGAGGAAGGGAGAGGGATAGAGCGTTAGAAACATGGATGAGAGAGAAACATCCATCAGCTGCCTCCTGCACGCCCCCCACTGGGGATGTGCCCGCAACCCAGGAACATGCCCTTGACCGGAATCGAACCCAGGACCCTTCAGTCCGCAGGCCGACGCTCTATCCACTGAGCCACACCGGCCAGGGCAAGTCAGTCGCGTCCTCGCCGCCTCTGGTTGGAGGCTCGGTGCTTTCTGAGCCTCCTCTCAGAAGCAGGCAGGGCCTCCCCAGGGGCCTCCGGGACCCGATGGGGGTGAGGTCCCCTCGGGTGTCGGTGGGGAGCGGCCCTGGGGCCCCACTGCTGGGGCCCGGGGGTCCCCTGTCCCTGGGCTGGGAGCCCCTCCGTGGTCGTCCCCAGGCGGGAAGCACGTCCTCCCTTCGCGTGGGCCTGGGCGGCTGTGAGACCCTGACAGACGCTCGCTCAGCCGGGAGCCCTGGGTGTGTGCGGGGTCCCGTTGGGTTTCAGCATTCCTTCTCGGCCCAGCCAGCGGGGCTCAGGGGCTGAGCGTCGACCTAGGAGCCAGGAGGCCAGGTCCGTGATTCTCCCTTCCTGTCTGAAATCAATAAAAATTATATTAAACAAAAGATATTTCACCCCAGTTCTCCATTTGGGTGCAAATCCCCAGGAATTCCAACATCACAGACGTTCAGATAGCGGCAGTGCGGTGGGCTCTTCTTAGGGTGCATCCCACCCCCACCCCCAGTGTGTGTGTGGTGTGTGTGGTGTGTATGTGTGTGTGGTACGTGGTGTGTGTGGTGTGTGGTGTGCGTGTTGTATGTGTGTGTCTGGCGTGTGTGTAGTATGTGTCATATGTGTGTTGTGTTGTATGTGGTGTATGGTGTGTGTGGTGTGTGTATGTGTGTGTGGTATATATGTGTGTGGCACGTGGTGTGTGTGTGTTGTATGTGTTGCACGTGTGTGTGGTATGTGGTGTATGTGTTGTGTGTATGTCTGTTGTATGTGGTGAGTTGTATGTGTGGTACGTGGTGTATGTGATGTGTATGTGTGTGTGGTACGTGGAGTGTGTGTGTCTGTGTGTGGTGTGTGTGGTGTGTTGTATGTGTGTGGTACGTGGTGTGTGGTGTGGTGTGTGTGGTGCATGTGTTGTGTGTATGTGGTATGTATGTGCTGTATGCGTGTGGTGTGGTGTGTGTGGTATGTGGTGTTTGTGTTGTGTGCTGTGTGTGCTGTGTGTGTTGTATGTGTGTATGTGGTGCATGTGTGTGCGTGGTGTGTGTATGTGTGTGGTATATATATGTGTGGCATGTGGTGTGTGTGTGTGTTGTATGTGTTGCACGCATGTGTGGTACGTGGTGTATGTGATGTGTATGTGTGTGTGGTACGTGGTGTGTGTGGTGTGTGGGGTGCGTGTTGTATGTGTGTGTCTGTGGTGTGTGTTGTATGTGTATGTTGCATGTGCGTGTCTCTGTGTTGTATGTGTATGTGTGGTACGTGGTGTGTGTGTGGTGTGGTGCGTGTGGTGTGCGTGTTGCATGTATGTGTGGTACGTGGTGTGTGTGTGGTGTGGTGCGTGTGGTGTGCGTGTTGCATGTATGTGTGGTACGTGGTGTGTGTGTGGTGTGGTGCGTGTGGTGTGCGTGTTGTATGTGTGTGTCTGTGGTGTGTGTTGTATGTGTATGTTGCATGTGCGTGTCTCTGTGTTGTATGTGTGTGTGTGGTACGTGGTGTGTGTGTTGTATGTGTGTGTCTGTGTGGTGTGTGTGGTGTGTGGTGTGTGTGTGGTATGCGTGTTGTATGTGCGTGTCTCTGTGTTGTGTGTGTGGTATGCGTGTTGTATGTGTGTGTCTGTGGTGTGTGTTGTATGTGTATGTTGCATGTGCGTGTCTCTGTGTTGTATGTGTGTGTGTGGTACGTGGTGTGTGTGTTGTATGTGTGTGTCTGTGTGGTGTGTGTTGTATGTGTGTCTCTGTGTTGTATGTGTGTGTGGTGTGTGTGGTGTGTATGTGTGTGG
>NW_006289091.1:25933-26135 GCF_000327345.1 Myotis davidii
CCCGGCGATGCGCCCGCCCAGGCGTGGGGTCTGGCCAGGTCAGGGGGCCGGAGGGGGACTCCTGGGGCCCACTGCCTCCCCACGGCTCGGCCAGATGTGCCGCCAGATGTTCCTCTGGGCCAGCGGTTCTCAACCTGTGGGTCGTGACCCCTTTGGGGGCCGGACGACCCTTTCACAGGGGTTGCCTAAGACCATCGGAAAA
>NW_006289091.1:26729-27791 GCF_000327345.1 Myotis davidii
CTGGATCTCCTGCTGGGGCAGCCACTCGGGTCCGTACCACTCGGGTTTCAAGAGCTCTGACCAGACAGCTGCCTAGGAAAGCCGGTGCCGCTTCCTCCCAGCTGGGCGCCCAGAGCGGAGCCCCAGGCAGTTCCTGCTCCAGGGAGGAGCCGTCCCCGCCCCATGTGAAGCATCTATGCCAGGGCCCTGCCTCAGGGGGCGCAGGGAGTGCAGGGGGTGCAGGCTGCCCCGGGACCGGCTGTCCAGGGTCCCAGTAACTTGTGGACCTGCAGGTCCTGATGGGCAGGTCTGGGGCGGGGCCTGGGCACCTGCCTGGCAAACGAGGTCCCAGGTGAGGCTGCCCATGGCCGCTGGCTCTCTGTGGTTCTGCGTCAGCTCTTGGCATAGCTTCTGATGGTCCGCGTGGACGGGGCCCGTGGGCCTGTGTCCTCCCAGCGACCACCTCACGACCTTCAAATTCTGGGAGACGGTGGTGGCTCGTCGGCTGCCTCATCAGCTCACTGAGAACCTGGGACCCCTTGAGTCACCCCGCGCCCCCATATTTTATTGATTTTTTACAGAGAGGAAGCGGGAGGGAGAGAGTTAGAAACATCGATGAGAGAGAAACATGGATCAGCTGCCTCCTGCACGCCCCCTACTGGGGATGTGCCCACAACCCAGGTACCGGAATCGAACCCGGGACCCTTCAGCCCGCAGGCCGACGCTCTATCCACTGGGCCACACCGGCCAGGGCTGGACCCGGCATCTTTTCAGTGCACGACCCCCGTCCGATGGCGGTTTAGCTCTGCCCAGCCCAGGCACGCGGCTGGCGCTAAGAGGTCACTTGAATGGAAAGCTCATGTCTCTCCCTCGCTCTCCTCCACCCCTCCGCCCCCCACCCCGTCCCCGTGGCATCCCTGCGGCCGCCCCCTCACAGAGGCCTCTGCTGAGCCCCAGGGGCAGGTGGTGTCCGGGGAGACGCGGGCCCCGGTGTTTGGCCTGGTCTGTGTTAGCTACCCCTGGGGAGACAGTGTTGGGGGAACGGTGCCCGCCCTGCAGAGCGAGCCATCTGGCGTGGGGGAC
>NW_006289091.1:27876-29708 GCF_000327345.1 Myotis davidii
ATTCTAGGAGCTGCCCCGAGAAGGGGCCGGAGGGGGATGGGGGAAGATCAGCCACCGACAGGGATTCCCAGCTGAGGCTCAGGTAGGATGTGGGAAGCGGGTGCAGGAGGCGTTTCACACCGAGAAACCAGGGGAAAGTTCTAGAAGCCCCGACAGGCCGGAACCTCTCACCTCCTGCCGGCTCCCAGGTGTAGGAGACTCCCTTACCTGCCCAGGCCCTGACCTTGGGCCTCACCTCGCAGGAGGGAGAGCCCTTCTGAGCAGCTGGAGGCCTCTGGGTCCCGTAGTCTCTTAGGCCAGGGCTTTAAGACGACTTGAACCAGCCCTGGCCGGTGTGGCTCAGTGGGTAGAGTGCCGGCCTGCGGATGAAGAGGTCCTGGGTTCGATTCCTGGTCCAGGGCACAGGCCGGGGTTGTGGGCTGGATCCCCAGCAGGGGGCGTGCAGGAGGCAGCCGAGGCCTGATTCTCTCTCATCATGGATGTTTCTCTCTCTCTCCCTCTCCCTTCCTCTCTGACGTCAATAAAAATATTTTTTAAAAAATGACTTTAACCATAATAAGGTTTTCTCCCCCAACAACATCTTACTAAACCCGCGGTGTGGACCCGGTAGAACGGGCCAGGCAGGCGTTGGGCCTGGATTTTCGTCTGGAGGCCCCTCTGGAGTGTCTGGAGCTCCGAGGGTTCCCCGAAACACAGTTTGCAAACCTTGCCCTGCCCCGATCGTGCCCGCTTGCTCCTGGGCAGTCAGGTTGCTGGCGTGCGTGACCTTCGTCCTGTGGTGGCTCTTGCCGTGTCTCCTTTGCATTCCGATGTCTCGCTGGGTTTCGGGAATTTCCGGGGGGCGTGGAACCAGGATCACCCGCGTGTGACAACCTCACACACACACGGGGTCGGGGCGGCCAGTGGGAAGGGACACGGCACGGGTGACCCTGGCCCCTCGATCCCACGGACCGGCGCTTGTCCACCGCCTCCGCTCACCATGCTGGGGGCCGCCCTCCCTCCACCCTGCCCCCCCCCACATGCGGGGGTGTCCGCAGGGGGTGATGGGCTGAGGAGGGGGGGCACCTTGGTGTCAGCCTAGTTCCTGGCCCCGTGTGTCACTCACCTGCCTTCCTTCCGGGCTCTCGGCCTGGCTGAGGGGTGGGGACTGGGAGGTTGGTCAGCCCGGGAGGGACTCCAGGGCGTGTCCGGTCCGTCTCGCTCAGTCCCGATTGGCCGGACCCCAGCAGCAAGTTCACCCACCCGTCGAAGCATCTGCCCCCTGGTGGTCAGTGCACGTCGTAGCAGGCGGTTGAGCGGCCTTAGGATATCATTAGCACATTACGTTTTGATTGGTTGAATGGATGACCAGACGACCGGATAGTTAGCATATTAGGCTTTTATAATATAGGATAGCATTCCATTGTGTAGATGTACCATAACTTTTATCTACCCATCTGCTGATGTATACTTGGACTGTTTCCAGATCTTGGCTACTGTAAATTGTGCTACTATGAACATAAGAGTGTAAACATTCTTTCTGATTAGTATTTCAGGATTCTTAGGATATAGTCCCAGAAGTGGGATCACTGGGTCAAATGGGAGTTTTTAATTTTGTTTGTTTTTAAAGTCATTACATATATACTTTATTCCTTGGTTATTTCTCAAGTATATTTTCTCAGAAAAAATACCATACAATTAGTTGCTTCTAATTTTTATCATTACCACATATAATCTTTGACATTTAAATTCAATTAACACAAAATAGTTCTTAATATTTTCATATAGTATAGAGTCCAAAATGTTTTAATGTACAAGTAGACATTTCAGAAATTAATTTTTGGAGAACAGCA
>NW_006289091.1:30108-30597 GCF_000327345.1 Myotis davidii
CCGCGGAGCCCCGCGGTGGTTTCTTAGGGTTTTTTTAAATTTTATTTTTTTACGAGACCCAGCAGACGTGGCCGCCGGAGGCCAGAGGACAAGCCGGGAACGCTGACCCCGTCTTTCTTCAGCGTTTTCGTCCGCGGTTCCCTGTGTTTTGTTTTTTTTCCCCCGTGAACTTGGAATGTCACGTGTTGCCTGGCAATACTATATTGGTGGCTGAGTCTTCTCATGCCCTCTTTATTAAAAATATATCTATTTATTGATTTCAGAGAGGAAGGGAGAGAGAGAGAGAGAGAGAGAGAATCATGGATGGGCTGCCTCCTGCACGCCCCACACTGGGGCTCGAGCCCGCAACCCGGGCATGTGCCCTGACCGGAATCGAACCCAGGACCCTGCAGTCTGCAGGCCGGCGCTCTACCCATTGTGCCACACCGGCCGGGGCCCTGACTCCCTCTTACATTCCAACCCTTCCCCTCCTCCTCCCCCCACCCCGGC
>NW_006289091.1:30631-31024 GCF_000327345.1 Myotis davidii
GATGGGATGGGGGTGGGGGGTGGGCGGAGAAGGAATGATGGCTCGCCACAGTCGAGTGTTTTGCTCACTCTGATGTGTCACCCCGTCTACGCCTTCTGACCCAGAGGGCCCCGGGTTCACCAGCTTTCTCACCCGATGTCTCAACCCGGTTCCTGGTAGCGGAAGAGACAGCAGCGGTCGGGTGCTGCCCCCGGAGCCTTCCTGCGGCTCAGGAGCCAGGGCTGCTTCTGCGTCCTCGCGGGCTGTGCCAGCGCCTGGGCCTTCCAGGTGGCTGCGGGCGTGCACTGGGGTCTGTTTTTGATTTTGGAACCGCTGGGTCATGTGGTGACACGTGGGGTCCCCTCTCAACACGTTCCCGGCGTCTTTCTGAGAACGGCCGGGCGGTGGGGCGGG
>NW_006289091.1:31264-33401 GCF_000327345.1 Myotis davidii
CTGCAGGGGACAAGAGGGGGGCCGGGTCAGGCGTTGAATGGCGTGCACCTGGGGGGAGTCTGCCAATATTGGGGAATGATGGGCAGCCGCCCGGCCTGCAGCTTGTGCCCGGAGGAAGGTGGGTCCGGTGCATGGCCTGCGCCCACTCGGTGCCCACGGGAGCGGGAGCAGGGCCTGGGCGTTGCACGTTTCAGCCCCGAGACCCCGGGTGGGTGAGCTCTGGTTTAATTAATTTGTTTATTTAAAACGAGAGGCCCGGTGCACAAATTCGTGCACCAGAGGGGTCCTTCGGCCTGGCCTGATGGGGCTGAAACCAGCTCTCTGACATCCCCTGGGGGGTCCCAGATTGCGAGAGGGTGCTGGCCAGGCTGAGGGACCCCACTGGTGCACGTTCAGGGCTGGGGAGGCACGTGGAAGGTGGCCAGCCTGGGAGGGACTGCAGGAAGGCTCCAGGGTGTGTCTGGCCCATCTCACTCAGTCCCAATCAGCCATACCCCAGAAGCAAGCTGCTCCCTGGTGGTCAGTACATGTCATAGCAAGTGGTTGAGCAACCTTAGCATATCATTAGCATATTACGCTTTGATTGGTTGAACAGATGACCGGACAACCAGACACTTACCACATTAGGCTTTTATTACATAAGACTAGAGGCCTGGTGCACAAAAATTTGTGCACTCGGGGGGCGGGGGGAGGTCCCTCAGCCCGGCCTGTGCCCTCTCACAGTCTTGGGGGACCTGGGAGGGCTCCAGGGCGTGTCCCAATCGGCCGGACCCCAGCAGCAAGCTCACCTACCAGTCAGAGGGTCTGGCCCCTGGTGGTCAGCGCATGTCATAGCGAGCGGTTGAGCGGCCTTAGCATCTCATTAGCATAGTACGTTTTGATTGGTGGAACGGCCGACCGGTCGACTGGACACTTAGCATATTAGGCTTTTATTATAAAGCATATCTTTATTTATTTCAGGGAGGAAGGGAGAGGGAGTGGGAGAGAGAGAGAAACATCCATGATGAGAGAGAACCATGGATCAGCTGCCTCCCGTACGCCCCACACTGGGGATCGAGCCCACCACCCGGGCCTGTGCCCTGACCGGGAATCGAACCCTGACCTCCTGGTTCACAGGTCTGCGCTCCACCACTGAGCCACACCGGCCGGGCGGGCCCATTGTTTTTAACGTCAGCTCCTCTGAAGGGCCGCGCACTGTGCAGCCGTTACCTGCAGCCGAGGGCAGGGTCCTGGGCGACTCTTGTCCCGTGTGCGGGCTGTCACTGCCGTTAGAGACAGGCTGGCCCGGGGCGGCTGCCACCAAGGCACGCCTGGCCCAGGGCACCTTCGCCCAGCGCTAACGCAGACCCGGAGGGAGCCCTCAGCAGAGATCTGGATCGGCCTCCCTGGCCGGCTGCTCTCGGAGCCGCAGCGAGCTCTGTAAGCCGATAGGGCCGCAGCGAGACTCAGCCACGGACGCCGCCCCCCTCCGTGGCCCACATTTCATCCTGGGCGGCCGGGCGAGGCCTTGAAACCCAAGACGCAGTCAGAAGAGGCAGCCGGGCCGGGAAGGGGCCGACCAGAGGGGTGCTGGGGAGGGAGGGGCCCCCATCGCAGGGCTGGCGGGGGCGGAGGGGAACCTGTTCACTGAGGAAGACACGGGGGCTGGCAGCTTCCAGGCCGTGAATCCAGAGGGCCCCAGGAGCTGTTTGCTTAGCCAGTGTGCCCGGTGCGTGTCGACCTGTCGCTATGACACGCACTGACCACCAGGGGGCAGTTTAACCAGCCTCTCTGCCCCCGAGCAGTTTATCCAGCCTCTCCGCCCCCGACACGAGCCCGCGGGCCCATTGCTCCCGCTCCTGCCACGCATTCGAGGTGCGGGGCGGCCCCGGGAATGAGTGGGGGATACTCAGATGGGGGGGCAGGAAAGCGAGAGTGCCCCACGATTCCTGGGGGACCTAGTTCTTGATTCGAACACTTGTCTGTGGTGTGGAGACGGGCTCTCTGGACGGAGGCAGACCAGACCTCTTGGTCCCGTGAAGGGCTTGGCGTGGCCCGAGTGTGCGGACGAAGACAGATGCGGTCGAGAAGGCTCAGGAGACCGGCCCTGGCAGGAGTCCCTGGCTTCTGGGACCGGATGGCCAGGGCTGCGAGGGTG
>NW_006289091.1:53055-56681 GCF_000327345.1 Myotis davidii
TCTCTCAGCCCGACCTGTTCACTGAGGAAGGCACGGGTGCTGGCAGCTTCAAGGCGGTGAATCCAGAGGGCCCCAGGAGCTGTTTGCTTAGCCAGTGTGCCCGGTGCGTGTCGACCAGTCGCTATGACACGCACTGACCACCAGGGGGCAGTTTATCCAGCCTCTCCGCCCCCGACACGAGCCCGCGGGCCCATTGCTCCCGCTCCTGCCACGCATTCGAGGTGCGGGGCGGCCCCGGGAATGAGTGGGGGATACTCAGATGGGGGGGCAGGAAAGCGAGAGTGCCCCACGATTCCTGGGGGACCTAGTGCTTGATTCGAACACTTGTCTGTGGTGTGGAGACGGGCTCTCTGGACGGAGGCAGACCAGACCTCTTGGTCCCGTGAAGGGCTTGGCGTGGCCCGAGTGTGCGGACGAAGACAGATGCGGTCGAGAAGGCTCAGGAGACCGGCCCTGGCAGGAGTCCCTGGCTTCTGGGACCGGATGGCCAGGGCTGCGAGGGTGGAGGGGCAGCAGCCGGTGGTCGGCACAAGTGCAGGAGGGGAGACAGAGCCCCGGCTGGATGGTTCAGTGGTTAGAGCGCTGGCCCGTGCACTGAAGGGTCGTGGTTTGATCCCCGGTCAAGGGCATGTGCCACGGTTGCAGATTGGACCCCTGGCCCTGGTCAGGGCACGTTCGGGGGGGCAACCAGTCGATGTGTCTCTCTCATATTGATGTTTCTCTCTTTCTCTCTCTCTCTCTCCCCCTCCCACTCCTCTCCCTCTAAAGATCGATGGAAAAAATATCCTCGGGTGAGGATCTATACTAATAAAAGGGTAATATGCTAATTAGACTGGAGACCTTCTGGGCATCCTTCCAGACAAAGCCACAGTGGCGGGGGCTGAGGCCGAAAAAAAAGCCGGGCTCACAGCTGCCGAGCACAGTGGTAGTGGTGGGAGCCTCTCCTGCCTCTGTGGCAGTCGGACATCCCCCGAGGGCTCCGGACTGCAAGAGGGCCGGGCTGAGGGACTCCCCCCCAGCTTGCATGAATTTTGTGCACGGAGCCTCTAGTTAAAAAAAAATGAAAAATGAAGCGGAGAGGCAATGTCACCTTGCACGTAAGCACGCGGAAGCTTTCGCCTCCGTTTTCAAAATCGTATTGTACTTCCCGTGAACGGGCCTCCGATTCATGTCTAAGTCTCCACTAAAAATTTTGAAGTGACCATTTCACACAGACGCTTCCCCCCAATGTTGAGTGATTTCCCTCAGAAAGACTCCTGAAGCTGGAATGAGGTGGGCGCGGGGATATGGCCACTCCCATGATGCCTCATCCACATAGCGGCCTCTAAAGATTTATTCAAACCTGCACCCTGACCAGTGTGGCTCAGTGGATAGAGCGTCGGCCTGCAGACTGAAGGGTCCCGGGTTCGATTCCGGTCAAGGGCATGTACCTGGGTTGTGGGCACATCCCCAGTGGGGGGCGTGCAGGAGGCAGCTGATTGATGTTTCTCTCTCATCGATGTTTCTAGCTCTCTATCCCTGTCCCTTCCTCTCTGTAAAAAATCAATAAAATGTATTTAAAAAAAAAAAAACAAAGACAAATAGAAATAACATGCACTTCAAGTACAGAGATTCAATTTAGATTTTTTAAATTTGGTCAGATGAAAGCAACTTTGGGGATGTTTACTCTCTAACATTTTTTTTTTTCCTTTGGGAGAAATGGCCATGGGTGTCATTGGGCCCGTTGATGGGGAACCCATCTGCTTATCGGGGGCAGTTCTGGGGTCTCCGGCGGCCCCCCCCGAGCGACTCTCACGCTTCCCGACCCGGCTGGAATCTCTTTCTCTTCATGGTGCCGAGCTCGAATCTGACCCCGTTTCTCCCTCGACCCGCCGGCCTGCTCCCCCAGCGCGGTTTTAGGGGACAATCTCCCCTTTCTCTGCTGCCTCTGTGCTCCCAGTAAGAGCTTCGGTGACCCACTTCCAGGGTGGAGATGTCAGGAATGCGATAAGGCTGGACATTCGATCTGCCCATCTGGGGGGGGCTCCGTCCCCGGGGACCGGGCCTGGCGGGCCCTGTCAGCCTCTCTCTCAGACCTGAGCCGAACGGGGTGGGGGATTGGCCACCCCTGAGCTACAGGTCGGGCAGTCCCCGGCACCTTTCTCAGTTTGGCTCTCAAGATAACTTCAAGAGATTCATCACCGCGAGGGGCTCGTTGGTGTGTCTCTCAGGGAGTCAGGGCTTGACAGAGACCCCCCACTGGGGCTCCCACACATGGCCCAGACTAGGGAAGGCCTGGCCAGAGGGGCGTCACAATTCTGGGCATCTGGTGCAGGCCCTTCCCAGCCCCCCACCCCGAAATGGGAGTCTGGGCAAGGTTTTGCTCACAAGCAGTGTAAGGAACCGTGTTCACAGCCTGTGTCGAAGGAGCAGCGGAAGGCACCTCCTGACCCCTGGGTTCCAGGGCGCCTCTGTTGGCACAGACCAGGTGGGGGGGGCTGGTGTGGCATGGTCAGGTGCCCATTCTCCCCTTGGTCTGGGTGCCAAGAGAGCTGGCTCATGCCTGTGTATTTATACAGCGTCAGGGCCTGTGAGGTCTGACTGAGTCCATGCCTGCTGCCTTTATGGAATCAAGGAGTGGATGGATGGATGGATGGATGGATGGAAGGAAGGAAGGAAGGAGGGATGGACGGATGGATGGATGGGTGGATGGAAGGAAGGAAGGAAGGAGGGATGGACGGATGGATGGATGGGTGGATGGAAGGAAGGAAGGAAGGAGGGATGGACGGATGGATGGATGGGTGGATGGAAGGAAGGAAGGAAGGAGGGATGGACGGATGGATGGATGGGTGGATGGAAGGAAGGAAGGAAGGAGGGATGGACGGATGGATGGATGGGTGGATGGAAGGAAGGAAGGAAGGAGGGATGGACGGATGGATGGATGGGTGGATGGAAGGAAGGAAGGAAGGAGGGATGGACGGATGGATGGATGGGTGGATGGAAGGAAGGAAGGAAGGAGGGATGGACGGATGGATGGATGGGTGGATGGAAGGAAGGAAGGAAGGAGGGATGGACGGATGGATGGATGGGTGGATGGAAGGAAGGAAGGAAGGAGGGATGGACGGATGGATGGATGGGTGGATGGAAGGAAGGAAGGAAGGAGGGATGGACGGATGGATGGATGGGTGGATGGAAGGAAGGAAGGAAGGAGGGATGGACGGATGGATGGATGGGTGGATGGAAGGATGGAAGGAAGGATGGAGGGATGATGGATGATGGATGGAAGGAAGGATGGATGGATGGGTGGATGGAAGGATGAATGGATGGGTGGATGGAAGGATGGGAGGAAGGATGGATGGAAGGATGGATGGATGGAAGGATGGATGGGTGGAAGGATGGGTGGATGGATGCATGGGAGAATGGATGCATGAAAGGATGGGTGGATGGGTGGACAGATGGTTATTGAAATATACAAAGGCCTAGACTTCAAAATTTCGGGTCATTTGAGTCAAGGTGATTTTTAAAATGTTAACATTTCCTTTTACCTGATGACATAAAAAAAATAATGTCTTAGAGGCTCTTTAGAAAATGTAGTGAAACACAGTGAAAAGAATTAAAATCACCTGTACTCCCAACTCTCAGACACT
>NW_006289091.1:57622-59327 GCF_000327345.1 Myotis davidii
TGTGGGAGCCGGGGTCCTGGGCCCCGATCTGCCCTGGCTCTGCCGTGTGGTGGGGACTGGCAGCTTCATTCATTCTCCAGGCCCCGGTCTCCCTCCCCGTCCGACGGCAGGGCAGCCGTGATGGGGTCACTGGTTGCGAGACTAATTCCTGGGGCTGAGGACACGGCCGCCCCACCAACATACGTCCCCCGCTGTGTGCGTTCGGCCAGCATGCCCCCGCCCTCCATTCCCTCCATTTCTGTGTCCACACCCTCCCTCCCCCGGCTCCCACCAGCACAGGGCAGACAGCTGGGATAGCGAGCTCCGTGCACTAAGACCAGCAGAGCCCAGGAGGGCTGCTTGCGTCCGCGTCTGGTCCCGCTCCGAAGGAATCGGCAGGAGGAGATGATGACGGTGTTTTATTTTATTTTATTATATATTTTTAAATATATTTTATTGATTTTTCACAAAGAGGAAGGGAGAGGGACAGAGAGCTAGAAACATCGATGAGAGAGAAACATCGATCAGCTGCCTCCTGCACACCCCCCACTGGGGATGCGCCCGCCACCCAGGTCCATGCCCTTGACTGGAATCGAACCCAGGACCCTTCAGTCCGCAGGCCGACGCTCTATCCACTGAGCCACACCGGTCAGGGCTGATTATGGTGTTTTCAAACCTGCCCCTTCCTGCCCCTTCCGGGACAATATTGACCAAGGCCACGGGCACTCAGCCAGGCGCACCGGTGCCCAGGCCTGCCCAGCGCTGGTTTGTAAATTGCGGGTCTGCCCGCCCGCGGTGGTCACCCTGTGGCCAGGGAGGCCGGAGCCGTGTTGATCGTCCTTGAAGGGGGTGCAGGCCCTGTTTACAGGACGCAGCCACGGGGTGTCTACTGTGGACTCGGATCCCTTTACGATGATGTTGTTGAACTGTGTGCAAACATGAAACCGGGTGCGCATTCCCGCGGCTGCAGCTGTAAATCTAGAAGAAACCCACACACGAGACGCGAACAGAACTCCAAGGCCGTGGAATCCCGTTTGTGGCGGCCGCGTCCTGGTCCCTGCCCTTGGGCTTCGTGGGGGCGAGCGTGGTCTCTGCATTTTGTGTCTCACGTGGTCAGGGCCTTGGTTTATTTTTTTCATGGTGTCTGTTGGGAGCGCTCACCTGTCAGTATTTCCGACGTTTAAAAATATTTATTTTTAGGGATTTCAGAGAGGCAGGGAGAGGGAGAGAGAGAGAGAAACATCCATGATGTGAGAGAATCAGGGATCGGCCGCCTCCTGCACGCCGCACACTGGGGATGGAGCCCGCCACCCGGGCCTGTGCCCTGACCGGGAATCGAACCCTCACCTCCTGGTTCCTAGGTCGACGCTCAGTCTCTGAGCCCCGCCGGCCGGCATGTTGCCCACTTTTTAACACGGATCTCATGTTGAGCCACTGAGCCGTCGTTTCATGAAGCCAGTTGCTGTAGGAGGAAGAGTCCTTCATATCTAACACTTCAAAACAGTTCAAGTGCTGGGTCATGGACTATTCTTTCTTTCTTTCTTTCTTTTTTTTTAAAATATATTTTATTGATTTTTTACAGAGAGGAAGGGAGAGAGATAGAGAGTTAGAAACATCGATGAGAGAGAAACATAAATGATCAGCTGCCTGCACACTCCCTACTGGGGATGTGCCTGCAACCAAGGTACATGCCCTTGACCGGAATCGAACCTGGGACCCTTGAGTC
>NW_006289091.1:59940-60929 GCF_000327345.1 Myotis davidii
CAGGGGGTTGGTGGCAATCAGGCCGGGAGGAGAGGGCAATTGAGATGAGATCAGGCCAACAGGGGAGGGCAGTTGGGGGCAACCAGGTCGGCAGGGGAGGTCAGTTGGGGGTGAGATCAGGCTGGCAGGGGAGGGCAGTTAGGGGCGATCAGGCCAGCAGGCAGGTGAGCGGTTAGGAGCCAGCGGTCCTGGATTGTGAGAGGGTGCAGGCCGGGCTGAGGGATCCCCCCCAATCCCCTGCTCGATTTCGTGCCCCGGGCCTCTAGTATTCATACAAGGTCTTTGGTTGATCATGTCCCACCCACCACCCTCCCACCTTCCCTCCCAGATCCCGCCCCCTGTTCCCTGCTTCCTAGTCTCTGTCGTGGGCTATTCTTGATTACCGCCCGCTAACGAGGTCTGTATCGTGCGCTCTGCAGCCGGAACACCCTGCGACACGTATTTGGGGGGCAGGTCGGCATGTCCGTTCGAGCCTGTGCCGTGTGATGACTCGGTGTTTGCACCCTCGATCCTTGTCACTGTGGCCGCTGGTAGAGGACACCCAGGCGCTGTCACTTCCTCTCGCCTTGGCCCAGGGGGTTCACCAGGGCAGTGCACCCCCAACCCCCCTGAGACAGTGTCCTGAGGGAGGCGGGCTCCCCACAGTGTGCATGGTCAGGCTGTTTTTGTGATGAATCATGACGCTTTAATTATGTTCCGTTTGTGACCATGAAATTGGGGGTCACCACCACATGAGGAACCGTATGAAAGGGTCGCGGCGTGACCCTGGCCGGTGTGGCTCAGTGGATAGAGCAGCATTTGTGACCAAGAAATTGGGGGTCACCACCACATGAGGAACCGTATGAAAGGGTCGCGGCGTGACCCTGGCCGGTGTGGCTCAGTGGATAGAGCAGCAGCCTGCGGACCGAAGGGTCCCAGGTTGGATTCCAGTCATGGGCACGTACTGGGGTTGCAGGCTCAGTCCCTGGCCCTGGTTGGGGCGTGTGCGG
>NW_006289091.1:60967-61743 GCF_000327345.1 Myotis davidii
AGGCAGCTGATCGATGTTTCTCTCTCATCGATGTTTCTAACTCTCTGTCCCTCTCCCTTCCTCTCTGTGAAAAATCAATAAAATATATTTAAAAAAAAAAGGGTTGCGACATTAGGAAGGTTGAGAACCACTGCCTTAGGGGGATCCGACTTGGAAAGCTGGAGCAATAGGATCTTTTTCCGAGGAGGAGAGAGGGGGAGGAAGGGGAGGGGGAGGGGGAGGAAGGGGAGAAGGAGGAGGAGGAAAAGGCTGCTCTCGCTCCTGCTGGGCGCTCCCGGCTGCAGGCAGGACGGCCCACATGTCAGAAAGGCGTCTTTATTGCTATTTATACCCGAGCTGCGTGCCCGCTGGACGGAGCTGCGTTTTCCAGCCGGAGACTCGCCTTGGCCGGGAGGCGAGCGGCTGCTTTTCCTGGGATGAGTCCACACCGGGCCCTCTCTCTGCGCGCTCTTCCCAGCCTATGGGCGAGAGAGAGAGAGAGAGAGAGAGAGAGAGAGAGAGAGGCTTCCCAGCCGGCGGAGACCACAGCGGGAAGCCAGGTTGCTCTTTTATTATTTTAAAAAATATATTTTTATTGATTTCAGAGAAGAAGGGAGAGGGATAGAGAGATAGAAGAGTCATAGATGAGAGAATCATTCATTGGCTGCCTCCTGCATGCCCCCTACTGAGGATCAAGCCCAAAACCTGAGCACATGCACTGACCGGGAATCAAACCATGACCCCCTGGTTCATGGGTCAACACTAAACCCCTGAGCCACACTGCCCGGGCACTTTCC
>NW_006289091.1:61786-62451 GCF_000327345.1 Myotis davidii
TTCTGGGTCAATTTTTAGGTTATATTGTCTTTTTCTGTGAGATCTAGGACTTGCTCCTGTGCCCACGTCCTGTGAAAACGGCATGTTCGTTTCAGCGAGGAGGGGCTGTCCTGGTCGCTCAGGGCCCCAAGCTGCTGGGAACCACCCGGGAACAGCGTCTACAGCCGCCAGGGCAGAGGGACGGGGCTCCGGGCACCCACCGTGGCTCTAAACCTCCGTGGGAGCAGGAGTGGGAGGGGAGGCAGCGGCCAGGCCTTCGACACCTTGACCAGTTGCATCCATTAGAGGTCATCACAGTCGCTCTGATGGAGGGACTTGAGGCAGTGACTCATGATCCACTGACCCACGGTCTACTGACCCACGATCCACTGACCTATGATCCACTGACCCCTGATCCACTGACCCCTGATCCACTGACCCCCGATCCACTGACCCCTGATCCATTGAGCCATGATCCACTGATCCACCTCTCCCAGCCGCCCTGATCTCAACACTCCTTCCCTGGGACCCTTCGCAGCCGCCACTGAAATAACCCGTGGCCTCTGGGGCTCTCGCCTAGCCCGGCCGCCGGAGGGCTGGGGGCGGGGGCACTGGGACAGAAGATGGGGTGTCCTGACCCCCCCAGCCCCAAGCACACACGGCCGGACGAGGGAACCGGCGGGGCC
>NW_006289091.1:62488-63061 GCF_000327345.1 Myotis davidii
TCCCCCCAACTCTGGGGGAGGAGCTAACAAAGTGGAGATGGTTTCCCTTGGGGGGGGGCCGCGACCCCTCCCCCCGTGACTTCCTAGGCAGCGGCTATTTGAAGGTCTGACGGAGAATCTGTGATGACATTTTTTCTTTGTAATTTATACTCCGCCTCCTTCCAGAAGAGAATGGAGTTGGCTGACAGCGAAGGCTTTGCAATAAGGCCATATATATAGAGGGCGTCCCAAAATTCACGCAAGAAGTAATTTTGATAGAAAGCACAGGTTTATAATGAAAAATTGTAAATTGTCTATTGATTCATAAAGTAGACAGTCTAGGGTTATGTATGGAACAGCCCATCGGGTACATGGCCTCCACGGCTTTGCTGGCACAGACACAAAGCCGTGGTCTTCATTGGTCTTCCTTGCCCCTGCTCCTGGGCCATCATTGGCCCTTGGTGATGCTTATCAAATTGAAGGGACTGAAATCAAAGGGCAACAGATATTAGAATCTGATTCAATCAACCAAGTAAAATTAGGCTTTTATTTTTTTGTTGCTGTTGCTAATGCTCAGGCAAAATCCATGCCAAG
>NW_006289091.1:64331-66029 GCF_000327345.1 Myotis davidii
TCCCTTCCCCCCAATCCACTGATCCATGATCCACTGACCCACAATCCACTGACCCACAATCCACTGACCCACGATCCACTGACCCCTGATCCACTGACCCACGGTCCCCTAACCCACACTCCCCGGGAGGCAGGCTCCTGTGTCTCCTCCCAGGGTGCATTGCAGAGCAGGGCACAGCTGACCGTGTCTGCGGACTCGCAGTGCGACGGGGCCAGCCTGGTGCCTGCATCCGCCTCCAGCTGTATCAGGCGACACATCTTCCCAAAGGAAAAATTGTAAATTGTCTATTGATTCATAAAGTAGACAGTCTAGGGTTATGTATGGAACAGCCCATCGGGTACATGGCCTCCACGGCTTTGCTGGCACAGACACAAAGCCGCGGTCTTCATTGGTCTTCCCTGTCCCTGCTCCTGGGCCACCATTGGTCCTTGGTGATGCTCATCCAATGGAAGGGATTGACATCAAAGGGCGACAGATATGAGAATCTGATTCAATCAACCGAGTCAAATTAGGCTTTTATTTTTTTGTGGTTGCTAATGCTCATGCAAAATTCAAATCTTGCGTGAATTTTGGGACACCATATATATATATATGCCTGAGCGACCGTTCGACCGGTAGCTATGACGCGCACTGACCACCAGAGGGCAGATGCTCAAAACACAGGCCTGGAAACATGGAACAGACTGAATGATCTCAGGGGAAAGGAGGGAGGGGGGAGGGCAGGAAGAGATCAACCAAAGATCTTACATGCACACTAGAGACCCGGTGCATGGATTTGTGCACTGGGGGGTCCCTTGGCCTGGCCTGCGGGGCCGGGGCCGAAGCCAGCAGTCGGACCTCCCCCGAGGGGTCCTGGATTGCGAGAGGGCACAGGCCAGGCCGCGGGACCCACCAGTGCACGAGTTTGTGCACCGGGCCTCTGGTTTATGTGGAAATGCATATTGAGAGCCATGTACAAGGAGGAAGGAGCTGACGTAATCCTTACGATCATATACAGCTTGGAACTGGGGGTGCGGGAGGCCGGGGGCACGCCGCCCTGGGTGGGCAATACCTCTCACCAGAGGGAAGAAGTGGCGAGAAGGTGATTTAATAACTGCAGATTGCTTGCAGAAGACGGTTTTCATAGGTAATGTGTGCTCAGTGGTGGAGAGTGTTAATGAGAAGGCTCAGGGGTGCGGCCGGAGACGAGAATGTGGGTGCTTGTGGCAAAGACGCGCGAGGTGCTTAATTTAGGAGTTTATGGTGGTAAATTCTGGCTCTGCTCTGCCATGGCTGTCTTGGTCATCTCGGGAGTCATTAGGGTGTTTCTGGGTCAATTTTCAGGTGATATTGGCTTTTTCCGTGAGATCTAGGACTTGCTCCTGTGCCCACGTCCTGTGAAAATGGCATGTTTGTTTCAGCGAGGAGGGGCTGTCCTGGTCGCTCAGGGCCCCAAGCTGCGGGGAACCCCCCGGGAACAGTGTCTACAGCCGCCAGGGCAGAGGGACGGGGCTCCGGGCACCCACCGTGGCTCTAAACCTCCGTGGGAGCAGGAGTGGGAGGGGAGGCAGCGGCCAGGCCTTCGACACCTTGACCAGTTGCATCCATTAGAGGTCATCACAGTCGCTGATGCAGGGACTTGAGGCAGCGACTCATGATCCACGGACCCATGATCCACTGACCCCCGATCCATTGAGCCATGATCCACTGATCCACAAT
>NW_006289091.1:66954-67536 GCF_000327345.1 Myotis davidii
ATGGCTTCTGCCCTGGGATCTCGGGGTGTCACTGGTGCAGCCCCTCACCTTTATCCCCACCAAGGCCCCCCGGCCCGCGTCCTGGGGGGCCCTCCTTCCTCTCTGTAGCTTTCAGGACAAGAAACCAGGGGCGTTCCTCACTTATTTTTATTTTAGCAATCCTGTATTGTTGAAAGTATTACATATGTCCCCCTTCTTTCCCCTGGGATCTTGGGGTGTCACTGGTGCAGCCCCTCACCTTTATCCCCACCAAGGCCCCCCGGCCCGCGTCCTGGGGGGCCCTTCTTCCTCTCTGTAGCTTTCAGGACAAGGAACTAGGGGTGTTCCTCACTTATTTTTATTTTTTAAAAATATCTGTATTGTTGAAAGTCTTACATATGCCCCCCTTTTTTCCACATCCACCCCCTCCAGCCCCCTCTCTCCCGCCCCCACCCTGGGGGCACCCCTCAGTTAGAATGATGGGCTTGATTTTTTTATTTTTATTTATTTAAAAATATTTTTATTGCCCTAACCGGTGTGGCTCAGTGGATAGAGCGTCGGCCTGCAGATCGAAGGGTCCCGGGTTCGATTCCCGGTCAAAGG
>NW_006289091.1:67601-69468 GCF_000327345.1 Myotis davidii
AGAAGGGAGAGAGAGAAACATTAATGATGAGAGAGAATCACCAATCGGCTGCCTCCTGCACGCCCCCCACTGGGGATGGAGCCAGCAACCCGGGCCTGTGCCCTGACCGGGAATTGAACCCTGACCTCCTGGTTCCTAGGTCGACCCCAACTACTGAGCCATGCCATCTGGGTCCAATTTTTTATTTTCAGGGGAGAGCAAGGGGGCAGGGGGGTCACCGGTGGAGGGGGTCCTGGTGTCTCTTGGACACTCTCTCCTCCGGCCTCGCCCTGGAGGTGCAGGTCCTGGTCATGGTCATGGCCACCTGCCCAGCGAGGAAACAGGCTCATTCACGCTGACCAGCGTGGTCACTCGGCCGCCTCGGGGCCGAGTCAGGGTTCAGGGGCCTGCCTGGCCCCCGGGCTTCTGCAGGCGGCCTCTGATGTGGGCAGCAGGCCTCCCCCACTGCCCGGCAGGGCTCCCCGAGACCCCCCACCCCTGCGGCGGACCTTCCAGAACTCCGTGGAGCCGGGCAGCACAATCCTTTCCCACCGGCCGACCTCCCCTTGTTTGATCTGGAATCCCGGCGGGCAGCGCTGTCACCCGGGGGGAAGTGGGCAGCGGCTCCTTATAAACACACCAGTCACGTGTCTGCCCGGCTGCCAACACCGCCTTCAGGGCCCGGGCCGTGTAAATTTCCGAGGCCCGTGCCACAGGCCGCCCTTTGTGCTCCCCGCGCCTCCTGCTCTCCTGGGGGCTTCCGATCTCAGGGACCTGGTTGGTGATGAGTCAAGGTTCTTGCCTCAGCCCACGCCCCACGCGAACCACCGTTCTGATCATCAGTTACAGGGAAGGTCTTGGGGGTGGGGGAGCCTGGCCAGGCCACTGCCCAGCTGTGTGACCCTGAGCAACTCCCTGCGTTGTCCGGGCCTCAGTTTGCACATCTGTGGAATGGGCTGAGGCTGGCTGCTGAGAGCACAGGAGGCGGTAGAAGCCGACGTGTCTGGATCTGGTTCCCGGGGACTGGAGGACGCGGTAACTCCGGGCAAGCCCCTCACCCTTTTGCAGTTTTCTCGCCAAAGGAAAGGGGGGCTGCCTTAGCGATGAGTCCAGTGGGTGGGCTCCCCATTAACCATGTCCCAGGGGCCCAGGGGGTCCAGATCCCAGAGGCCTCTGCAGGGAAAGGGGGTGGTTTCCCGCCCACCAGGGGACTGGCTGATGGGGTTGCCACCTGGCCGGAGGGTGATGTGGGGGGTGGGGGTGCGTGAGCGTGAGGCCTCCGGCGAGGGGAGAGGCGTTCGAATCCCTGTACGTGTCCTCCGTCTCTCTGGACCCTCCTCTCTGGGCTGCCTGGGGCTCAGAGGGGACGGTGAACTCACTCAGGGCTCAGCTGCGGTGGCAGGTCCCTGGGGGGACTTGGAGGGGGCCCCCAGTGGGCCTTGGGGTGCAAGTCAGGAGCTCGTGGGGGACGGACGTTCTCGGGGTCCTGGGGACCACGTGTCGGAAGCTGCCAGTTGCCATGGGCACAGGAAGGGCTGGTCCTGCCCCCTTCCTGCATGGCCGCTGCAGCCGGAGGGTCCGGTCCAGTGACCAAGTGGAGGCGCCGTGCCCGTCTCTGCTCATCGGTGGGTCCCCCGGGGCAGCTGTCAGCGCTGACGGATGCCCCAGCGGGGCGGGGCCCTGGCACTCCCATGGCCACCACCTGGCTGCAGGGGGTGCATCCTCCAGGCCCAACGGCTGGGACTGATTTTTTATTTTCAGGGGAGAGCAAGGAGGTGGGGGGTCACGGGTGGAGGGGGTCCTGGTGTCTCTTGGACACTCTCTCCTCCGGCCTCGCCCTGGAGGTGCAGGTCCCGGTTATGGTCATGGCCACCTGCCCAGAGAGGGG
>NW_006289091.1:70928-73206 GCF_000327345.1 Myotis davidii
CTCTTCCGTCCCCTCTCCCTTCTCCATTTTCCACGGGGATGGGGAGGCCGCGGACAAGCCCGGGGCAGACAGCTCTGACCCGACGGCCAGGGAGCAGCGTCCAGGGGCCTCAGGCTTGTGGTTAACCCTCCCCCCGAGGATATTTCCCGTTGATTGTTAGAGGAGTGGAAGAGACAGAGAGACATCGATGTAGAGAGACCCGTCGATGGGCTGCCTCCCGCACGTGCCCTGACCAGGGCCCGGGCCGGGAAGGAGCCTGCCACCGAGGTTCATGCCCTTGACCAGAATCGAACCCGGGACCCTTCGGTCCGCAGGCCGGCGCTCTATCCACTGAGCCAAACCGGCCGGGGCCGGGGCTCCGTTGCCGGATGAGCCGTCACAGCTGCCTGGCTTCATTGTCAGTCTGGCTCTATTTCCTCCTTCCTTGGTGTTTGTGGCACCGAATGAGGACACAGCCCGTTTAGGGGTGCCCCTCCCTCCCCTTCCCCAGGTGCCATGCGGTGGCCAAGCCACGGTCATTGCCGTCCATCTGCCGCCTCGCGGGCACCTGGCTCTCAGCGTCTCAGACAGATGGTCCGGCGCTGAGCCCAGCCGGGGACCTGGTCGGACCAGCGGGGAGAACAGGGCGCGGGGCGTCGGGGGGCCGGGTCGCAGCCGGGCTGAGCCGTGAAGGATCGGGGGTCCCCGGGCAGCGGTGAGCCCCGCACGTCAGAGCCACTGAGAGCCGTGGGCGGGTCTCCCGTGGATCCGGGCGAGGGAGCCAGGCCCCGGGAAGGGGCTGCGGAGGCCGGGAGTTTGTGTGTGTGAACTCCTGTTCTGGTCATGGCGGACCGGGAGATCCGGTACTGTGTGCCCATGTACAGAGGGAGGCAGTTACTGAGCGCCTACTGTGTGCCCATGTACAGAGGAAGGCAGTTACTGAGCGCCTACTGTGTGCCCATGTACAGAGGAAGGCAGTTACTGAGCGCCTACTGTGTGCCCATGTACAGAGGAAGGCAGTTACTGAGCGCCTACTGTGTGCCCATGTACAGAGGAAGGCAGTTACTGAGCGCCTACTGTGTGCCCATGTACAGAGGAAGGCAGTTACTGAGCGCCTACTGTGTGCCCATGTACAGAGGAAGGCAGTTACTGAGCGCCTACTGTGTGCCCATGTACAGAGGAAGGCAGTTACTGAGCGCCTACTGTGTGCCCATGTACAGAGGAAGGCAGTTACTGAGCGCCTACTGTGTGCCCATGTACAGAGGAAGGCAGTTACTGAGCGCCTACTGTGTGCCCATGTACAGAGGAAGGCAGTTACTGAGCGCCTACTGTGTGCCCATGTACAGAGGAAGGCAGTTACTGAGCGCCTACTGTGTGCCCATGTACAGAGGAAGGCAGTTACTGAGCGCCTACTGTGTGCCCATGTACAGAGGAAGGCAGTTACTGAGCGCCTACTGTGTGCCCATGTACAGAGGAAGGCAGTTACTGAGCGCCTACTGTGTGCCCATGTACAGAGGAAGGCAGTTACTGAGCGCCTACTGTGTGCCCATGTACAGAGGAAGGCAGTTACTGAGCGCCTACTGTGTGCCCATGTACAGAGGAAGGCAGTTACTGAGCGCCTACTGTGTGCCCATGTACAGAGGAAGGCAGTTACTGAGCGCCTACTGTGTGCCCATGTACAGAGGAAGGCAGTTACTGAGCGCCTACTGTGTGCCCATGTACAGAGGAAGGCAGTTACTGAGCGCCTACTGTGTGCCCATGTACAGAGGAAGGCAGTTACTGAGCGCCTACTGTGTGCCCATGTACAGAGGAAGGCAGTTACTGAGCGCCTACTGTGTGCCCATGTACAGAGGAAGGCAGTTACTGAGCGCCTACTGTGTGCCCATGTACAGAGGAAGGCAGTTACTGAGCGCCTACTGTGTGCCCATGTACAGAGGAAGGCAGTTACTGAGCGCCTACTGTGTGCCCATGTACAGAGGAAGGCAGTTACTGAGCGCCTACTGTGTGCCCATGTACAGAGGAAGGCAGTTACTGAGCGCCTACTCTAACAACGCCCCCAGCAAACCTATGCTGGCGTTCCCTTCCGTTCACAAAAGAGGAGACGGGGCTGAGGTTCACGGGCGAATCTGAGGACCCGCACGGGGGTGAACGTGCCGAGGCCCCGACTCCCAGGCCCCCCCCTCCCCGGGTGAGGCAGGCCCTGTGCCCTCCTCTCATGTTGGAAACGTTCACCAGCAGCTCCAGGCCGGGCTGGGCTGGGCCGAGCGGCCTCTCTCTGACCCGCCCTTTAAACCACTGC
>NW_006289091.1:73519-73977 GCF_000327345.1 Myotis davidii
GGGCCTCTCTCACATCGATGTTCCTGTCTCTCCCTCTCTCTCCCACTCTCTCTAAAAAAAGGAAAAATTAATGGGACAATATACTTGGTTGAGGATTAAAAATAAAAAAGAATGCTTCCCCCCAGCCCCCCAGTTAAGAGCCCCCCACAGAGCCCCGCCTTTCTCGGTCCGTTCATTGGGGCCTGTTACTGTCCAGGCCGCTGACACGAGGGGAGCAAAGGTCCCTGCAGCTGGGCACCTGCAGACGCGCCTCGTGGACTCCCCTGTCCCCGCTGCCTCCCTCGTGATGTGGACCTGCGTCCCCCAAAACCCCCTGCCCGGCTCCCCTTCTCCCAGCAGCACCTGCGCCCCCTGCACTTCTCCCAGCAGCACCTGCGCCCCCTGCACTTCTCCCAGCAGCACCTGCGCCCCCTGCACTTCTCCCAGCAGCACCTGCGCCCCCGGCCCTTCTCCCAGCA
>NW_006289091.1:74467-75725 GCF_000327345.1 Myotis davidii
ACCCGCGCCCCCTGCCCGGCCTCCCACAGCCTCACCCGTCCTGGCCCTTGTCCTGTTGGACGGACCGACCGGGACCAGGACCGGGACCAGGACCGGGCGTCTCCGAGGGGCCTCCTGGTTCAGATCTGACTTCTCCGACCTCCCCGTGCTGCCCCTGGAGTCACAGGCGTCTCTAGTTTCTTTCTTTCTTTTTTTTTTTAAAATATTTTTATTGATGTGAGAGAGGCAGGGAGAGGGAGAGGGAGAGGGAGAGAGAAACATCCATGATGAGAGAGAATCACGGATCGGCCGCCTCCTGCACGCCCCCCACTGGGGATGGAGCCCACAACCCGGGCCTGTGCCCTGAGCGGGAATCGAACCCGTGACCTCCTGGTTCATAGGTCGATGCTCAACCACTGAGCCACACCGGCCGGGTGGAAGTCTTGTTTTTTCCAGGGGCTCTGAACAGAGAGGGCGAGACGGAGACAGCGAGGCCTGTGGGGGCCTGTGGGGACCTGTGGGGACCGGGGCCTGTGGGGACCTGTGCGGGCCTGTGGGAGATTGTGGGGACCTGTGGGGGCCTGTGGGGGACTGTGGGGGCCTGTGGGCGCCTGTGGGGACAGGCCCATCTATTGTCGTTCCCGTGGCCACGTGAGCTTCCCCTACTCTGGCCAGAGGGGGCCACACGTGCTGGCAGCAGCCGCCCCTCGCGCCGGGGTGCCCCTGGGTCCGGCTGTTCAGCACTGTGGGCTCAGAAACCCTGCCCTTCCCGCATTGAGCCTCACGTCACAGGCGTGAACTTCGGCTGTGACAGTCACGGCCATGGGGAAGCCACGCTCTGATCGGGGTGGGCGTCCGGGTTTCCGAAGCCTGGGTTTAAAATAGACCGTGTGTGTGCCCGTGTGTGTGTGTGTGCACATGTGTGTGTGTGCGTGTGCGTGCCCGTGTGTCCTCTTATAGTACAGTGGGGCCTTGACTGGCGAGTTTAATTCGTTCCGTGACGGAGCTCGTAACACAGATGACTCGTATGTCAAATCATAAAGTGAACGAGTGAGACACGTGATGCTGGGCTGATGTGTGGCGTTCACGGTGACGTGCGCGGCGCCCACCAGCGGTGGGGTACCTGAAGCTGCTCGTAACCCGAATTTCAGCTCGCACCTCAAAGCAAAAAACCGGCCAAGAGACGGCTCGCATCTCGAAACTCGTTAGTCGGGACACTCGTAAGTCAGGGCCCCGCTGTACCAAAGTGTTATTTTTCAAAATGTGGGGGGGGGGGGGG
>NW_006289091.1:75743-76702 GCF_000327345.1 Myotis davidii
CACGCGTTTGGTGGGCTCAGCCGTGGGCTCCCCCTCCCTCCGCCCTCCTGGGCCCACCCGTGGGCAGCTCCCCTGAGTCCCCCCTGGTTCGCCTGCCTTTGCACCTGCTGCTCCCTCCGCCCGGGACCCCGTTGGCCACCGCAGACTGCCTGTCTCTCAAGGCCCAGACCAGCCCTGGCTGGTGTGGCTCAGCGGTTAGAGTGTTGGCCTGCGGACTGAAGGGTCCCGGGTTCGATTCCCAGTCCAGGGCACGTCCCTCGGTTGCGGGCTTCTGGCCCTGGCTGGGGGCGTGCGGGAGGCAAGCGATCGATGTGTCTCTCTCACGTTGGTGTCTCTCTCTGTCTCTCCCTCCCTCTCTCTCTAAAAATCAATGGGGGAAAAAAATAAAGGCCCAGACCTTGAGCTCCCCATCCCCAAACCGAGTAGTCGCTTCTTCCCGTGCCCCCTGGCCCTCCCCTCACGCCCCCATCCTCGCATCTATCACTCTGTACCGGCGGGGTGATGTGCGTGGTCTGCCTCCTGCAGGGGCGTGTGGGACGGGACCATGGTGGCAGACGTTCCCCCATTCATTCATTCATTCATTCACTCACCAATCATATCCGGGACCCTCGTGGCGGCCGGCCCTGTGCTGGCTCCCGAGCCGCAGGTAGACTAGGCCGTGCACTTGGCCCTCTGTGCACCCAGCTGCATACAGAGGCACAGAGGGGTCCTTAGACACTGGGTTGGAGCGAGGGCTGGCCGGGCGACATCAGGGAGGGCTTCCTGGAGGAGGTGGCACCAGGGCAGAGTCAGAAGGACGGGGCGGGGGGGGGAGTTTCTGGGCGGAGAAAGGGGCAGTGCCCGCCATCCACCATTTCCTCGGCCGCGCACAGGCAGCAGCTCGGTCGGGATTTGCCCAGCTGTGGCGTGTGTCACGCGTGGGCCTGGGGGACAGGCCGGGGCCACGGGTGAGCACCACT
>NW_006289091.1:76742-79437 GCF_000327345.1 Myotis davidii
AGGGCCGGCCTGCCTTGCTTCTCTGGGGCCCGGCTCGTCCGGAGCCTGTGGCCTCCACCGGGCGGTCTTCGGCCGGAAACAGATGTGGACGGATTGGAGATGAGTGAGGGGACATCGCGTGTGTTCTCTGTGTGTCTGGGACTTGGGGGCACCCCGATTCCTTGGGGGGGACGCCCCTGCTTAGGGGCCTTCTGGGCGTGGAGGTGTGCTCGTTACACCTCCCTCCTGCACGACACCATCCATTTAGATGGCCAGGGCCTGGCCCCAGCAGGAGCCATGGAGGTTTTTTTGTTTTTTTATCAAAAACACATAATAAAACTCTGGCGAAAGTGGAAAAAAGCAACATGTTTACTTTTCAGTGGCCTTTCAAAATGTTAAGTTCCTTTGTCGGCCGGGAAACGTCAAGACAGGCCGCGGGTGACTCGGTCCGCTCGTAAAAGGAGGCTCACACTGGATATATTTAGCGCGGACACAGGAGCGAGGTTTCCCGTCCAGTTTTCCTCTGTTTGGCTCGTTGGACCGAAGACGGCCTGGAAAATTCCTCCCCCCTCCCCCTTCCTCTCCCCCGTCCAGGCTGCCGGTGTGATGCTGGGGCGGCCTCCTGCCTCCCTGCTGAAGAGCAGGACACACCCAGCGGGGTCTGACCTTGAGTCCCGGGGTCTGACCTTGAGTCCGCCCAGCGGGGTCTGACCTTGAGTCCCGGGGTCTGACCTTGAGTCCGCCCAGCGGGGTCTGACCTTGAGTCCCGGGGTCTGACCTTGAGTCCGCCCAGCGGGGTCTGACCTTGAGTCCCGGGGTCTGACCTTGAGTCCCAGGGTCTGACCTTGAGTCCCGTCCAGCAGGGTCTGACCTTGAGTCCTGCCCAGCGGGGGTCTGACCTTGAGTCCCAGGGTCTGACCTTGAGTCCTGCCCAGCAGGGTCTGACCTTGAGGCCCGCCCAGCGGGGTCTGACCTTGAGTCCCGCCCCGCAGGGTCTGACCTTGAGTCCCGGGGTCTGACCTAACATCCATGCTGAGAGAGAATCCCTTGAGTCCCGCCCAGCAGGTTCTGACCTTGAGTCCCAGGGTCTGACCTTGAGTCCTGCCCAGCAGGGTCTGACCTTGAGTCCCGGGGTCTGACCTTGAGTCCCGCCCAGCGGGGTCTGACCTTGAGCCCTGCTTCTCGCTTTACGAGAGGAAAAGCATCGTTTCCAGGCCGGGGTTGGCCGCGGGCGGCAGTGGGCAGGGCTGGGAAGGGCAGCAAAAGGCCTGGCCGGTAGGAGCCTGCGTTTGCCAACCTCTCCCTGCGCCCGTGGGTTGTCTGTTCCTCGCCCACTCGCACCAAGAGCATCGGGGAGCGGGGCAGACGGTCCCGCAGGGAAGGGGGTGCGCTGACACGTGTTTCGTAAGCACAGCCTGTGAGCGCCGTCCGCACGTCTGTGCTGCAGGCGTCCTGCCCCGAGGGTGACCTGCAGGGCCCTGCTCTGCCCGGTGCCCTCCTGGCACCCCTCGCCCTCCGCCCCCAGATCCAAAGGCCGCCCCTTGACATTTGGTCTGGCGTCTGCTTTCACGCCCGGGTTTCCATTTCGCAGCCAACAGCAACGGGCTGTTGCCCGGACCGTGGCCGGAGGAAGTACTTTTTTTTGCTAAAACATATTTTTATTGGTTTCAGAGAGCCAGGGAGAGGGAGAGAGAGAGAAACATCCATGCTGAGAGAGAATCAGGGCTCGCCCGCCTCCTGCACGCCCCTCATGGGGATGGAGCCCGCCACCCGGGCATGTGTCCTTGACTGGGAATCGAACCCCCACCTCCTGGTTCATAGGTCGACGCTCAGCCGCTGAGCCCCCCCGGCCGGGAAACATATCTTTTCAAAATATGTTTTTGTTGATTTTTAGAAGGAGAGGGAGAGGAGAGAGAAACATCAATGACAAGAGAGAATCATGGATCGGCTGCCTCCTGCACACCCCACACCGGGGATGGAGCCCACAACCCGGGCCTGTGCCCTGACCGGGTGTTGAACCCTGACCTCCTGGCTCCTAGGCCGACGCTCGAACCCTGACCTCCTGGCCCCTAGGCCGACGCTCAGCCCTGAGCCCCGCCGGCCGGGCCGTAGGCAGCTCTGAGTCACATCTTCATGACCAGCCAGGGTACGAGGGGGTGGTATTGTCCCGACGAAGCAGAAAAGACCTGGAAGAATTTCTGAGCCGCTGGCTGCCCTGAGCCCTGTTCTAGAAAGACGGTGACCAGCGTCTCCCAGCCCCAGCCCTATCCTCCGGGCTGGCCCCCCTTCTCCCCGCCATCAGCTGCACGTGGCCTTAGCTGGGGCCTGGGTCCGAGGGGCAGGCGGGGGTGCCAAGCGCCTCACCCACCCCCCAAGTGGCACCAAGCCCTCTTGGCAGCTGAGCCCCTTGGGGACCTCTGTCTGTCTGTCTGTCTGTCCTGCAGACCTCGCTCCTCAGAAACAGAACATCAACCAGGCCCTGCCCTGGCCGGTGTGGCTCAGTGGATAGAGCGTCGGCCTGCGGACTGAAGGGTCCCGGGTTCGATTCCCAGTCAAGGGCACGGACCTCGGTTGGGGGCACATCCCCAGTGGGGGGCGTGCAGGAGGCGGCTGCTCCGTGATTCTCTCTCATCGGTGCTTCTGTCTCTCTCTCCGTCTCCCTTCCTCTCTGAAATCAATAAAAAGCTATTTTTTTTAATGGCGGGCCCTAAACCAA
>NW_006289091.1:79589-79959 GCF_000327345.1 Myotis davidii
GTGGCTGCCGGCGGGAGGCCGCGCCTGCCCTGTTAGTGCTCATCCCATGCCACTCGGGGTGCCGGCTGGCACACCAGGGTTTGCTCAGTGCCCCCCATCTCTCCGCGCCAGAGGGCCCCACTGCACCCGGGAGTTTCCCAGCATGCACCGCGGTCTCTCTCTGCGCCAGAGGGCTCCCCTGCACCCGGGAGTTTCCCAGCATGCACTGCGGTCTCTCTCTGCGCCAGAGGGCTCCCCTGCACCTATTTTTTTTAATGGCGGGCCCTAAACCAACACCAGGGCCTCTCCCTGCCCGCCTGGCCCAGGGCGCCTCCTATAGGCTCCACCTTGCGCGGGGCCTCACTGCACCCCGAGAGGTGGCGGAGCCGGA
>NW_006289091.1:80548-82621 GCF_000327345.1 Myotis davidii
ACGGCCAGGGATGGAGCTACACCCCCTCCTGCCCAGGTGCGTGCGGGGTGGCGGGGGGATCGGACTCCCTGCACGTCATCTGTCCCCCTAAGGCAGCGGTTCTCAACCTGTGGGTCGCGACCCCTTTGCGGTCAAACGACCCTTTCACAGGGGTCACCTAAGACCATCGGAAAACACATCTATAATTACATACTGGTTCTGTGATCAATCACTATGCTTTCATGATGTTCGATGTGTAACCATGAAAATCCATCCTGCAGATCAGGTATTTACAGGACGATTCATCACAGGAGCCACATGACAGCGATGACGTAGCCACGGAAATAATGTTATGGTTGGGGGTCCCCACAGCAGGAGGAGCCGTATTAAAGGGCCGCGGCCTTAGGAAGGTTGAGAACCGCTGCTCTAAGGGGCCCCCTTTCCTGGCATCCCCCTTTGCTTCTGCTTCGTGCCCCTCGCCGGTGGGCAGGCCCACGGGGGGTCGGGGGGGGCAGGATCCCCGCGGGACTCGTCCTCGTGTTCCCAGGACAGGTGCCAGCACACCTTAGGCCGGTGCGGCCCGCGCTCACACAGCTCCTGGCGTTCAGAGTAGCCCCTCATCTGGGGGGGAGGTGGGACCCCGCTTCCCAGAGGGATGCATGGAGGCCGCGGGCGTGGGGAGGCCGTGGAGGCCGTGGGACTGCGGGGGGGGGAGGCCTCGGGGTCCGGGAGAGGAGGAGGAGGAGGAGCCGGTGGGCAGTGGGGTGGGGGCAGCCAGCTCACCCAGGTCAGGGGCACCCGCATGCTTTCTCCTCAGCAGGAGCCAAGGCCGTGCGTGATCATGTGTGTTTATTGCATGTGTTTGCATGTACACGCATTTCGTGCACACGTATTTATATGTGCACATGTTTGCGGACACGTGTGGTGTGTATTTGCACGTGCACACAGGTATTTGTGCGTGCGCATGTTTGCATGCGCACATGCATGTTTGTGGATACGTGTGGCGTGTGTTTGCACGTGCACACAGGTATTTGTGCGTGCATATGTTTGTATGTGCACATGCATTGTGCGGGCACGCATGTGGCATGCATGTGTGCGCATTGCACACGTGTTGCATGCATGTATGGCGTTTCTGCAGGCCAGAATGAACTAGGCAGACACACAAGGGAATCCTGTCCCGCGTGGGGGCAGGACAGGTGTGGAGTGGGAGGCCGGGCGGCTCAGGAAGTAGCGTGCAGAGTCGAGGGAGGGCAGCCTGGGCCCCTTTGCGCCCCTGCCCCCATCTGGGCTGCAGAGGGGGCAGCACCTTTGGGGGCGGCAGGGGGCCGAGGCCGGAGAGCTGGGCCCTCCTGGGTGCAGGCTGCTGGCCGAGAGGGACAGAGGACCAGGGGCCCCTTTCCCTGCCCCCATCTGGGCTGCAGAGGGGGCAGCACCTTTGGGGGCGGCAGGGGGCCAGGAGAAAAGCCATTCCTGCACCCCCCGCCTCATGGGGGGAGGCACCACGCTGGCTGTGAGGCTCTCACTCCCGGAGGCATGTCCGTCCAGGCTCGTATCCGTCCGACATCGGCGCGGCCCCAGCGGCGCCCCAGGCCTGGTGCGAGACAGTCACACCTCTTCCTTAATCGCCTGCTGGGGAGGGACCAGGAACCCCATTCCGGCTGAGACACAAACCCGTCACCAGGAAAGAGGGGCCCATCCCAGGTCGCCCGGCTGGTCCGGGCGGGGTTGGGCCTGGGCGAGCCCTCTGCGTGCCTTCCTCTCGGGGGATGAGAAGGCCATGAACACCCCATTCCGGGGGGAAGGTGGGAAGCGGGAGGGGGTGCACGGGGGCATCAGACGGGCCCGAGCTCCCCTAAAAGGGGGTTGGGGTTGGGGCTGATGCATGCACTGGGGTCTCAGAGCAGCCAGGCCCGGCCCGCACCCTCCTCCCGGGCCTGACCCCCAGGCCTCCTTGGCACAGCCCCGGGGACGGTGGCAAATCGTTGCAGATCCTGGTCTGGGTTTCCTGTACGCTCCCCGGGGCGGGGATGACCTTGGCATCTGCCCGGTGGTTCTGCGAGGCCTGCCACCCCCGCAGGCCTGGCTCCGGCGGCA
>NW_006289091.1:82831-85522 GCF_000327345.1 Myotis davidii
GCCCGCCCGGCGGGGGCCAGTGGTCAGGGGTGAGCAGGCTGGGCGGCCGCCCGGCTCCCCCCGGGGTGGCCACCGGGCCTCGGCTCCCGAACGGACAAAGCGGCCCCTGTCCCTCGGCCACATGTGGAGGGAGGACGGCTCCTGGGAGCATCGATCGGGCTGCTGTCCCGGGACACGGGGTCATGGCCAGGGGCACCTCGGCGCCCCCTCCCTCTTTCTGGTCCTGGGTAGGGGGGCGGGGGGAGACTGTGCCCGCAGCTGCAGGCGGGGCATGGACCTGAGCTGCCAGGTTTTTAGATTTTATTTTATTTTTTCCAGCAAAGCGGGGGAATCCAGACTATTTGTGTGAAATGGCTCCGTCTTTGCAACGCTCGTGGCGAGCGCTCTGCAGGCCGCGCTGCACATCTGCAGGCCAGATGCGCGACCTCAGACTCCGGGGTCACCGACCAGAGGCTCCCTCGCCCGTGACCGGGTGGAGGTGGGGTGCAGGGAGGGCGGGAGGAGCACCCCGAAGTCCACAGGCAAGAAAGGGGTGACCCCTTCTTCACCCCCGAAAAGGCAGGGGTCGGGGGGTGGCTCCACTTCTGGGTGCTCGCTGCCAATTCGGGGTGCACAGACGGGGGGGGGCAGGAGGGCAGGGCCGGGGTTCGTTCATTCATTCTGGGGGGTCAGCCCACGAGGAGGCTCTTTCTCCCGCCCGCTTCGACGCCGAGCCTACATCCGCCGCCCTCATAGGTCCTGGTGGCCACCGGAGCCCGCCCCCTAGGAGGTGTGGGCCAATGACAAGGCTGGGAGGCCCGTGGCTGACCAATCAGAGCAGGGGGCCATCCCGGTGGGAATTCATTGACAAGTATGGGGAGGGGCGGGGGGACAGCGGGAGCTTGGGGACCAGGCAGACGGGGGTCAGCAGCGTGTCCTTGGGGGGGACCTTGGGCTCCGAGCTTCCTGCTCTGCGGCCTCTTTATCTGCAGAATGGGGACAGCCATTGCCCCCCGGAAGGGGTGGGGGTCACACCCCAAGATGCTGGGAAGCGCCCGACCGGTCCCAGGCCTGCAGGAGGGGCTGATCAGCCCTGACCGGTGTGGCTCAGCGGATAGAGCGTCGGCCTGCGGACGGAAGGGTCCCGGGTTTGATTCCTGCCAAGGGCACGGACCTGGGTTGCGGGCACATCCCCAGTGGGGGGCGTGCAGGAGGCGGCTGATCGATGTTTCTAGCTCTTTCTTCTCTGTAAAAAAAAAAAAAAATGAAGAAAATGTATTTTTTAAGTAAAAGCAAAGAGCTGATCCGTCACGAGCCGATGGCCGCCCCCTCCTCGGCCTCCGCTCCCCGCAGGAGGTGCCATGCCCGGTTCTAAACCACCCGCGTCCGTGAACACGGCCCTGGAGGAGGCGCGCGCCCGGCTGCCACCTGCGCGTGTTTTAGAGCCGCGTTCCCATGTCACCTGCCCCCCCTCCCCCTTTAAACAAAACCTCGGTGGATGAAAAGCTAATAATTCATGACGCAGACAGCGGCCTCCGCTCTCGCCCTGTTCTCGGCCCCCTGCAGGCGCCAGGCCCCTTTGCGCTGTCTCCTGTGTTCGCTGCTTCATCAGCCGGCAAACGCTTATTTATTTATTCATTACTGGAGGCCCGGTGCACGAATTCGTGCACAGGTGGGGGGGGGTCCCTCGGCCTGGCTGGAGATCGAGGCCTTTTGGGGGGCCGGCTGGCCTGGGGGAAAGGGGCCGCGGGAGGGTGGCTGTGGGAGCGCACTGACCACCAGGGGGCAGCTCCTGTGGTGTGTGTCTGCCCCCTGGTGGTCAGTGCGTGTCATAGCGACTGGTTGACCGGTTGTTCTGTTCATTCTGGTTGTGTGGTTGTAAAAGTTGCTTAGGCTTTTCTGTATATAGATTTAAAAAATATATATATATATATAATTGATTCCAGAAAGGAAGGGAGAGGGAGAGAGAGAGAGAAATCAATGATGAGAGAGGATCATGGATCAGCTGCCTCCTGCACGCCCCACACTGGGGATGGAGCCCGCAACCTGGGCCTGTGCCCTGACCTGCACTCGAACCGTGACGTCCTGGTTCCTAGGTCAACGCTCAACCACTGAGCCCCGCCGGCCGGGCGAGAGCCCAGCTCCTTAACCACTTGTTCTCGCGTCGCTTCATCTGTTTATTGAGCACATACTAGGGGCTGGCACAGCTGGGGCGCTTTGCAGGTACCGTCTCCGCTTGGGGACGCGGAGTGTGCGGGTGGCGGGTCTGAGCTGGGGGTGCAGGTGGGCGCTGCCGGCTCACGGGTGGGAAGGTGAGGTCTTGTGGGGGCTCTTCCCCTGGGGGCTCCCAGCAGCTGCACCCCAAGGAGGAAGGCGAGGGTCACGGAGGCATGGCACCTGGGACAGTGGCGTCCCCCCCCTTGCTCCACAGATTGGGACAGTGAGGCAGGGAGGAACCTGGCCAAGGCTTCCGGGGGGGTGCTAGTGACAGGACCAGGGCAGCACCCAGCCCAGTGGGGGTCTCGCTGCTTCCCAGTCCCGGATCCCTGACTCTCTAGGGCCTGCGCCTGGGGGAGCCGGCCTCACACACACCCCTCCCAGTAAGGTGGGTACAGAGGCTTTCACCAGCTCCCTGCCCCCTCTGTGGGCCCGCAAGGCCGGAGCCTGCCCCCCTGGCATGGACACCCAGGCTCAGGCTCGAGCAGCTGGGCA
>NW_006289091.1:85556-86469 GCF_000327345.1 Myotis davidii
GGCCCCTGGGAGCCAGTGCAACCTGCCCTGGTGCCCCTCCCCGCCTTCCCAGGCCCCTGCCCCCGCCTTGGGGGTTTGGGGGGTGCGCTGGGACAGGGGCCAGCAGAGAGTGGCTGCGACCTCATACAGGCCGTCGGTGGGTCCCCCAGGTGAATGACTGGGGAGCGACTTTAAACGGATACAGGGATCAGCGTAGACATTGTTGGTAGCCGTCAGCGACGTAGCCGTGAGCAAAGCAGGAAGCTGGTACTTGAAGAGGCAGGTGGGTGCGAATTGCATTGGGCAAGAGTCGTGCTGCAGCGGGCATGTCATCGCGGCACCAAGGAGCCCCTGGCAGAGCGCCGGCCCGCGGACCGAAGGGTCCCGGGTTCGATTCTGGTCCAGGCCATGTGCCTCAGTTGCAGGCTCGATCCCGGGCCCTGGGTGGGGCTCGTGTGGGAGGCAACCCATCGATGGGTCTCTCTCACGTCGATGTTTCTCTCTGTCTCTCCCTCTCTCTTCCACTCTCTCTAAAAATCAATGGAAAAATATCCCCGGGGGAGGATTGACCCAAAATCATCATAATAATAAAGAAACCCTGTCGGTGACCCGCACATGAGGATGTGGGAAGTGCTGGTGGCCGCCTCCCTTTCAATCCCGGGGGTCAGGCCTCCTTCCTGGCTGCTGCCTCCTCCGCCCCCACCCCCTGCCCCCCGGCTGTCAGGGAGCACAGGTGTTTGCGTGGTTGGTTCCCACAAACCGACTTTGGTTTAGGGGGTCCAGGGCTGCGCCCAGTCCAGCCTCTCCCAGTTCCGGGGTGACTCTGGCGGTGGCCCGGGCAGGGGCGTGTGGGCCGGGATGACACGGGCAGTCCTGTCGGTGAGCTGGATGGCGTCACTCACTGGGGGGCGGGAGCCCTGGAGCCTGAGGCAGG
>NW_006289091.1:86504-87331 GCF_000327345.1 Myotis davidii
CCCAGCAGGCCCCGCCCATCCTGCCTCCTCCTCGGGCCCATCTGGGTGAGTCCTCCCCCTGCACCCGCACCTGCCCACCTGGCCGCACCTGTCCGGTCCTGCCCTCCCGGGCCTGCCCTGTGCTCACCAGCCCCTCCCCGCCCTACCCCGAAACCACTTCTGCAGGGAGGGTCAGGGTCAGGCACTTCCTTCCAAATCCGCACTGTGTGCTCAGGGCCACCCCGGGGTGGGGGGTGGGAGGCCAGACCCCGGGAAGGGCGGTCATGGGACAGTTTTCGCCTCCCCCTTTTGTAGCCCCGGCCCTGGGTTTCTGCCAAACTCGGGCTCACGGTGGGCGGTGGGCCTGCGTCCACCTGCTCATGTGGTCACTCGCTCACACCGTCGCTCACGCAGCCAGGAGCACGGGCCCCTGTGCCCTGGTGGCCACACACGGCCTGCAGGTCCGTCCCTGCCCCCGGCTCTCCTGTCACGCTCGCTCGCGGTGCCCTGTGTTGGCACTGGGACGTAGGTGGGTGGAGCTCTGCGTTTGGCTTCGTGGCTGTTGGGTAAACGGATGCCGGCCGCCCCCCGTGGAGGAAACACGGCAAGAGGATGGGGACGCGGCAGCTGTATTGAATGTTGGTTCCCCAGGTCCTGGCTCAGTGCTGGACTGTGGAATGAATGAATGAATGAATGAATGAAATGATGGATGGATGAATGGATGGATTAATGAATAGGTGGATGGATGAATGAAATGGATGGATGGATGGATGGATGAATGAAATGGATGGATGGATGGATGAATGAAATGAATGGATGGATGGGCGAATGAATGAATGAATGAAATG
>NW_006289091.1:87384-87970 GCF_000327345.1 Myotis davidii
TCGGGCTCACGGTGGGCGGTGGGCCTGCGTCCACCTGCTCATGTGGTCACTCGCTCACACCGTCGCTCACGCAGCCGGGAGCACGGGCCCCTGTCCCCTGGTGGCCACACACGGCCTGCAGGTCCGTCCCTGCCCCCGGCTCTCCTCTGTCACGCTCTCGCGGTGCCCTGTGTTGGCACTGGGACGTAGGTGGGTGGAGCTCTGCGTTTGGCTTCGTGGCTGTTGGGTAAACGGATGCCGGCCGCCCCCCGTGGAGGAAACACGGCAAGAGGATGGGGACGCGGCAGCTGTATTGAATGTTGGTTCCCCAGGTCCTGGCTCAGTGCTGGACTGTGGAATGAATGAATGAACGAATGAATGAAATGATGGATGGATGAATGGATGGATTAATGAATAGGTGGATGGATGAATGAAATGGATGGATGGATGGATGGATGAATGAAATGAATGGATGGATGGATGAATGAATGGATGAATGAATGAATGAATGATGGAAATGGATGGAAGGATGGATGGATGGGTGATTGAATGGATGGATGGATGGGTGAATGGTTGAATGGATAGATGGATGAATGAATGAATGGAT
>NW_006289091.1:97262-97789 GCF_000327345.1 Myotis davidii
GTGACTCAGGTGCTTCCCAGGTGTGGGCCCATGAGCATCGCCTCCCTCCGTGTGAGCCACGCGCCCAGAGCCTGGCGTCATGGTCCTCTTCCCCCGGCCGAGTGCCCTCCTCGGTCACCTCCTGCAGGGACACGGGGACTTTGTCCCCAGGACGCGCCGCGGGCTCCGCACCCACACGTGGCAGGTGGGACGGGACGACCTTCAGACCTGGGGGAGGAGGTGGCCGATAGCACAGAACAGGGAGCGTCTATCACGGTGACCCCAAGACAGAGCCGTGCGGGATCCCCGTGTCTGGGAGGACCGAGGTGGCTTCCCCCGATCCCGGTCTCATCGCCTGTCCCCACGGCCCCCCCCCACCCCCCCCAGGCCGCTCTCGCTCTGTGGTTCTGGGGAAGCAGGGCCACCGTCGAACTCGGGCCGCGGTGGGGTTCCCAGGGAGACAGGAAGGAGGCTTAAATCTGGGTCATTTTCCCTCCACGCGTGGGCAGGAGAGGAGGAAACCGGGGCCCCGAGGCCCCAGGGAGGGG
>NW_006289091.1:97817-98559 GCF_000327345.1 Myotis davidii
ATGCTGGATGGATGAATGAATGAATTAGTGAATAGATGGATGAATGAATGAAATGGGTGGAAGAATGAATGGATGGATGAATGAAATGAATGGATGGATGGGTGAATAAATGAATGATGGATGGATGAATGAAATGAATGGATGGATGGGTGAATAAATGAATGGATGCACAGATAGATGGATGGAAGGGTGAATGAATGAATGAAATGATGGATGGACAAAGGAATGAATTAGTGAATAGATGGATGAATGAATGAAATGGATGGATGGGTGAATGGATGCACAGATGGATGGATGGATGGGTGAATGAATAATGGGGGGCGGCCTCCTCCGAGGGACCCTCAGGGCGTGGCAGGGTCACACCTTGGGGGAGGGGGTGTCCCTCAGCCCGGCCTGCACCCTCTCCAATCTGGGACCCTTCGGGGGATGCCCGACTGCTGGTTTGGGCTGGATACCTGTGGGATTGGGCCTAAACCGGCAGTCGGACATCCCTCTCACAATCTGGGCCTGCTGGGCGCCTAACCTGCTCATCTGCCTGCCTGCCTGATCACCTCTAACCCTCTGCCTGCCAGCCTGGTCATCCCTAACTGCCCCTCCCCCAACCAGCATGGTCTCCTCTTATTGCACCACTGCTTGTCTGGTCGCCCCTATAACAGCCCCCCTCTGCTGACCTGGTTGCCTTTCATGCACCCCCCCTTGCCAGCCTGGTCATCCCTTGCTGCCCCCCACTGCTGGCCTGGGT
>NW_006289091.1:100054-100737 GCF_000327345.1 Myotis davidii
TTGCAATCTGGAGCTGCTGGCTCCTAACCGCTCATCTGCCTGCCTGCCTGATCGCCCCTAACCACTCTGCCTGCTGGCCTGCTCGCCCCCAACTGCCCTCCCCGGCCAGTCTCCTGGCCTAATTAGCATAGATTTTTTATTTTATTGATTTCAGAGAGGGAGGGAGAGGGAGGGAGAGAATCACCGATCGCTGCCTCCTGCACGCCCCACACGGGGGAGCAGGAATCGAACCTGGTTCACTGAGCCAACCGGGCTGCGTCCGAAAGCTCCGTGGCCCTTTAAGGCCTTAGGAGAGAGGGGCCGGTCCCTCCGCCCTGGGCTGAGAACTAAGACATTTTTTTGGTTGCAAGTAATAGACACCAAACGGGACTAAATTTAGCAAAATGGAAAAAGAAAGAAAAAAAAGCTGGATTTACTCGAAGGGCCTGGGGAGCTGGACAGACAGCCGGGCCAGAGGCGGGGGTGGAGCCGGGAGGAGAGAACCAACCTGGCTTTGATGGTGTGGGACCGCTGGGCCAGGACTCAGGGGTCCCAGGGAATAGGCAGGGCTCGGGGACACCCCCACCCCCACCCCGGGAAAGGGCAGGTCACAGGGGGAAGTTTGGGGGTCCCAGGAGCCCCAGAAGGGCACCAGGCCAGTTCAAAGGGCGTGGGTCTCACGGTGAGAGGGGAGGTCCCCTGAG
>NW_006289091.1:100845-102784 GCF_000327345.1 Myotis davidii
AGCTTAAGCGCTGTCTCCCCATCTCTGCGCCTCCAACGCCGGCTCCCAGACCCGGGCCAGGGGCAGCCGTGTGCACGCCCAGGGGCTGCACGCGTGTGCCGGTTGCATCCTACGAAAGTGCGTCTTTGTCAATGCACGTGGTTGACGATACACGGTTTCATGTCCTTCAAACCGACACAAGACGCCTGTGCATCGAATTGAATTGGAACCAATTTTTTAAAAAATATATATGTTTTTATTGATTTCAGAGGAAGAGAGAGAGAGAGAGAGAGAAATATCAATGATGCCCTGACCGGTGTGGCTCAGTGGATAGAGCGTTGGCCTGCGGACTGAAGGGTCCCAGGTTCGACTCCGGTCAAGGGCATGGACCTTGATTGCGGGCACATCCCTAGCAGGAGGCAGCTGATGGATGTTTCTCTCTCATCGATGTTTCTAACTCTCTATTCTTCTCCCTTCCTCTCTGTAAAAAAATCAATAAAATATATTTTTTAAAAAATATTGATGAGAGAGAATCACGGACCGGCTGCCTCCTGCACGCCCCACACTGGGGATCGAGCCCGCAACCCGGGCCTGTGCCCTGACCGGGAATCGAACCCTGACCTCCTGGTTCATAGTGCAGCGCTTAACCACTGAGCCACGCTGGCCGGCGAATTGGGACCAGCGTTGAGTCTTTGCTGGGTGACCCCGAGCCAGTCCCGGGCTCCCTGGGTGTGACGGCCCTCCCTGGTCCGAGGTGCCAGAACTCTGGCCTCCAGGCCTGGCCCGCACGGCCCGTTGACAGTCAGGCAGGAGGGAGTGGGAGGGAGAGCTCTGGGCACAGGGCCGACCTCTCTAACCCGGGACCATGGCCTTAGGCGACCCCTGTGAAAGGGTCGTTCGACCCCCAAAGGGGTCGTGACCCTGCCACCCGCTCGCGGCCAGCCCTGTCCCTGTTTACGGTGCAAAGCGGGGAATAACTTTTTCCAGCCGAAGCCTCTGGAAGGTGTGAGCAGCACCGGCAGTTTGGACTGTATCCGGGCCAGCATCCCGGGCTGCAGCTCAGCTCAGGGGAGGAGGCCGGAGCCCGTGGGTGGATGGGGGGCCCTGCGCTGGCCGGGACCCAGGACATCAGGCCGAGGCCCCGGGGGGCACGCGCCCCTGGGTCCCATCTGCAGCGGCATCTGCCGGGCGGGGGGCCCTGGCCGACCTGTGTGCCCCGTGCCCCCGACTCTGGGGGCAGGACTCTCTCAGAAGCGAACATTCCTCATTCTGAATCGGTGTCTGTTCTGCCCCTTCGGCGAGCCGGGCTAGTAACGGGAGGAAGCTTTTATGGAGCGCCTACTGCATACCTGGAACCGTCCCTACCACCGCGGACACGCTCTGTCCAGACCTCCATCAGCGGCAGACACGCCCCGCCCCGCCCTCCGTGCTGGGGAGGGAAGGTCCCCGGAAAGGGGGGAGGGCCACCCGGCGGCACCATCAAACCTGACGAAGCGGCGCCTGTGTTAAAAGGACCCGACCGAGCCCTGGCCGGTGTGGCTCCGTGGATAGAGCGTCGGCCTGCGGACGGAAGGGTCCCGGGGTCGATTCTGGTCAAGGGCATGGACTGTGGTTGTGGGCTGGCCGCTAGGCCGTGGGCCTGTTGGCGTTTCCCTGGGCAACTCTTCCAACTTGGCCATGTGTTTGCAAACGTGCACCGTGCAATGTTGGGGGCATGGGGGCAGCCATTCTACACAGCCCTGGGGTGCCCCAGGGGTGAGGCAGGGGTCCCCCAGCTCAGGGATCCTGCCCTGACTCCACGCCGAAGTGTGCGGGGGTGGGGCAGAGGCCTCCCCAGACTCGAACCCGGGCCTCCTGGTCTGCACCCCCCCGCCCCCCAGTGTATCAGAGCCCAGAGCTTTTTCTCCCCAAAGGTCACGGCTTTCGCCCCCACCCAGGCTGCGCGGTGCACCTGCCCGTA
>NW_006289091.1:104233-104509 GCF_000327345.1 Myotis davidii
GGTGGGGGTGGGGGTAGGGGTGTCAGGGCTTTTACTGAGCCTGAGCCTGGGCAGGGGGGCGGGAGGGACGGACCGGGGGCATTCCAGGCAGCGGGAGCAGCATGTGCAAAGGCCCTGGGGCACACAGGAGGGTGACATCCTCCAGGAAGCGGCAGAGAGACCCACAGGAGTAGAGACTGTCCTGAGAGGAGGCGGAGGGAGCCGGGCCACGCAGGGCGAGGTGAGGAGTTCTGACTTCCTTCTCCGTGCCATGGGAGGTTTTTTTTTTTATTTTTT
>NW_006289091.1:104946-105718 GCF_000327345.1 Myotis davidii
AAAAAGAACCGCAATGCCCGCTGGCCGGCTGGCGGGACCTGGGCTGGGAGGAGGCAGAATCTTATGGGAGAGAGACTCAGGCTCTGGCGGAGGCATGACTCCCATCCTCCCGGTGTGGCCCCCTCTTCTAAGGGCCTGCCCGTGTGAGGCCGTGCTCCCAGGGGAGACGGGAGGTCCCCGGGGCCAGTGGGGTAGCGGGAGGCCTCCCTGATGAAAAGGGACGTTTCCAGAGCAAAGAGACTTGCGGGCAAAGGAGCCTTCATCTCGCCTTTCCCTTTCGGCGCCTCGGTGGTCTGGTCGGGGTTGTTTCCATGGTAACTATCAAAGCACGCCTCCCATTGGCTCCCGCGGAAAAGGGGCTGCCCTGGAGCCTGTGATTGAAAAGGGCAGGCAGAGGGCTGGCTTCAGGCAAGGCTGGATCCAGGCGCACGCGGGGCCATTTCTCTGCATGGCCGGTGTTGCTCAGTGGTTGAGCATTGGCCTAGGAACCAGGAGGTCAGGGTTCGAGTCCCGGTCAGGGCACAGGCCCGGGTTGCGGGCTCGATCCCCAGTGCGGGTGTGCAGGAGGCAGCCGATCCACGATTCTCTCTCATCATTGACGTTTCCTCTTTCTCCCTCTCCCTTACTCTCTAAAAAGCAATTAAAATATTTTTTAAAAATAAAGAGTGAAAATTACCTTTAAAAAATTCACTGCAAACCAGATGAGCAGGCCCACCTGGAGGACTGAATGTAATTTTGAGCCCTAACAGTTACCAAACCAGAAAATGACACA
>NW_006289091.1:105860-106460 GCF_000327345.1 Myotis davidii
TCTAAATGTGGCTCTCCACCCGGCCTCCGAGGGCGGGGCCTGCACCCGAACCACCCAGGTCAGGGGTGTGTGCAGAGGGGGCTCCTGGGTCCCGGCCCAGACCAGCCGCAGGGTCAGGACCCCCGGGCGGGGCAGGGTCTGCATGCGTATCCTGATCGGCAGAGAGACCTCTGTCTGCCTGTATCTCTCTGTCTCTATATCTCTGTCTCTGTCTCTCTCTATATCTGTCTCTGTGTCTCTCTGTCTCTCTATGTCTCTCTATCTCTATCTCTATCTCTGTCTCTATCTCTCTCTCAGTCTGTATCTCTTTGTGTCTCTCTATGTCTCTCTATCTCTATCTCTGCCTCTGCCTTTATCTCTGCCTCTGTCTCTATCTCTCTCTCTCTGTCTCCCTCTCTGCCTCTATCTCTGTCTCTCTGTCTCTCTATCTCTCTCTCTCTCTCTCTCTCTCTCTCTCTCTCTCTCTCTCTCTCTCTCTCTCTCTCTCAGTGACATACAGGTACTAGCGGTGCTCTAGACCTTCCCAGCTCAGCCTGTCAGCCCCCTGCCTCCAGGCGTCTGGGGCGACCCTCTCTGGACCCCTCCCCCCATCCCCTGCTC
>NW_006289091.1:106505-107458 GCF_000327345.1 Myotis davidii
TCCGTCCCTCACTCCCCGGCCGGTCTCAGCTGCCCTCGCCACTCAGTTCCAGCCCCACCGCTGTCCACTCCGAGGACGCGGCCTGCTGGGCTCACATCCTTGTTTTTATATGTAAACCAGAGGCCTGGTGCATGAAATTCGTGCACTGGGTTGTGGGGGCCCTCAGCCCAGATTGCAAAAGGGCGCAGGCCAGGCCTAGAGACCCCACCGCTGCACGATCGGGGCCAGGGAGGGACACGGGAGGTTGGCCAGCTGGGGAGGGACCGGGAGGGCCGGCCCATCTCACTCAGTCCCGGTCGGCCAGACCCCAGCAGCAAGCTCACCTACCGGTTGGAGCGCTGCCCCCTGGGGGTCAGTGAACGTCATAGCGAGAGCACGTCACAGCGAGCGGTTGGGCGGCCTTAGCATCTCATTAGCATATTACGCTTTGATTGGTTGCATGGCCGACCGGACAACCGGACACTTAGCATATTAAGCTTTTATTATGTAGGATATTTTTATTGATCTCAGAGAGGAAGGGAGAGGGGGAGAAAGAGAGAGAAGCATCCATGATGAGAGGGAATCATGGACTGGCTGCCTCCTGCACGCCCCACACTGGGGATGGAGCCCACAACCCGGGCCTGTGTGCCTGACCGGGAATCGAACCCGGGACCCTTCAGTCTGCAGGCTGACGCTCTATCCACTGAGCCACACCGGCCAGGGCTGGGTTCACATTCTTGACCCTGTGTCCTCTGCGTGGGTGCTCACCTGGCACCCCGCCCCACCCCTCCCCGCCTCGCCCTCAGGTCTCTGCTCACGTCACCTTCTCAGTGACCACTTCCCCGAACCCCTGGGCAGTGGCCACTCCTTCCCCTTCATCTGCTGACTGTTCTCCTGGCCCCGCAGACACCCCGGGAGGCCCTGATGGACCCCTGTTCTCTCCCCACGCGCACCGCCTGAGCTGGGAGTGAACT
>NW_006289092.1:0-441 GCF_000327345.1 Myotis davidii
GCAGAGAACTTTAAACAGCAGTATCACAGAATAGGGGTTTTCCGTTATATTCTCCTCCCTTTGTTCCATAAGCTTTTCAGCCTTGTGGTACAATAACCACGGGATGTTATGGTGAACAGGGGTGTCGATTGATCTTTTACTACTTCCTGCTTGAAAGGGATGACATCCAAGGGGTTAACATCCCATTTCTTCCTCTTGGAGAGGTTTGTAGGGAATTTTGTTTTATTCATCTTGTTTTTCTTTAGTATAGGAAGCAGTCATTTATGGTGCTTCTGTATTCCAGCAAGGGCAGAAGAGCTCTCCTCCTGGGACTAGCCTCGGGTTCCTGCAGCATTCATAAAAGGAAAAAATGAGAATTACTAGAAAGATAAAAACAATGATTATCCAGAAATACCAGAGCATTTTGCCCTTAAGAGAAGAGAAGAAACAAAGTGTAAGGAA
>NW_006289092.1:6211-10568 GCF_000327345.1 Myotis davidii
GTGTCTCAGCCCAAGAGCGTTTCTTTCCCTGTTTATTTTTGATCTCTCCAACCAATTCCACTGTCCTCCATGAGGATTTCAATAAATAACTAAAAACAGCAAGTCAAATAAAACACATAATCACAAAGACAAAGACAACAGACCACACGAGACACACAATCAGGGGTTAATGGGGTCTATAGACAGTTAATAATAACTTCAGCCTTAGGGTCAGGGCCAGTAAATCTCTCCGTCCTGCGGAGCTGCAAGCCTCCCCCTCTGCCCCGTGTCTACTAAAGAGATAGGAAAACCATAAATAACAAGTTCTTTGAAATTTACTACTTTGTTAATTTGCTAAGCAAATAGTTAACTTGAAAAGACCTTCTCTCTTGCTTTTTACAAGCAATCTCAGAACTAAGCAATCTTGGAATTACAGCGATTTACAACCCAGGTAAGAGCAACTGATAGACAGAAATTCTTGTTAGTGAAGTGGGCTGATTCCTTCTGTAATGGCGCGCAAAAGACTCTGAGAACTGCTAGAGACTCTTGCAGCCCATTGCAGGTCCAGTCCAAAAGTTCAGCCAGATGAATTAGCAGAAATGCAAAATAAATCAAAGTATCTTTCACTTCCCACAGACCAGTAATGAGCAGCTAAGGTGAACACCCTGTATTTACACTTTCTTAGATTAGCCAGGCTGGAGCTGTATCGAGTCCCCCTTCTCTGTAGTAAATTGGCTAGTCCTACACAAACAAACTTTGTCCCAACCCCATGATGATTGGTGATGAGAGACAGACAGGGCAGGGGGTGACCTGTTTTCACAGATCCTTACTCAGATGCCTGCCTGACCAAAGTTGTGAAGCCACACAAAGGAGAGGAGAGGGAAGGCCCTTTCCCTTCATACTCATATACTTTCACCAGACATTCATTCAGCAAAGGCATTTAGCTACCACAACACACAGTTTTTTCCCAATTTAATCTGAACCTTAAACTTTTAGCTGGCAAGTCAAATATTCAGCATTTCTCAATCAGTAACATTTTTAAGAATAAACTTCAAATATGCAAGACATAAGTTTTTTGTTTGTTTTTTGTTTTTTGTTTTTTGTTTTTTTATCATTTGAATTCAGTAAGCTTCAAGGTCCCAAGTTCCCAGCGGTTCTGGAAAACCACACTTGAGGCTGGCAAGCAGGTTTGGCCCAGCCCTTGACTTTAAAATGACCATAATGCTTAAAGGAGTAGTTTGAGTCTGTCCCATAACATCCGTCCAGTAAGTCCACAAAATTAGACAAAACAACAAAGCACAAAGACAAAACAAATCAGCCAAATGCAACCTAAGATTGCCCGGAACCTAGAGCTTGCTCCTTGAAGTCCTGAAAATTTTTCAAAAAACATTGCAGCGGGGAGCACACAGAAACAGATGACAACTGCCCCATTTTGACAAACACTAAGACAAACAAACACTAGACAGGCAAACCCAGTGCAGCCTAAAGCCGCACCTACCAGGACCCCAGCCACCGTCATGGCCGCGGGTCAGGACCAGGTGTACTGCTGCATCCAGCCCTCTATATACGTCCTTCTGTGGGACGTCCCAATTCCTGTTTAACGACCGGTCCTTACCTCTCTCTCGAGAGTCCAGGTGGCTCGTTTTCCAAATTGAAAGTTTTTGGGTGGACTGGAGGTCTCCTTGGTAGTCATTTCCCACAAGGATGTGGTGTATCTCGCTGCATGCCCGGCGACAAGTGGGGGAGAGCCTCCTTCCTTAAATAGGGGGTCCCTCTCACCCCTGCCTGGGGAGAGCCTCCTGCCCTAAATAAGGGGTCCCTCTCACCCCTGCCGGGGGAGAGCCTCCTGCCTTAAATAGGGGGTCCCTCTCACCCCTGCCGGGGATATCGCTGGGGCCTCCAAATGTTATGGGTTAGCTCAGCGAGATTGACCACCGACTCAGAATTAAAATTTTAAGAGCCTTTATTAAGCTGATCAGCTGACTGCTAGCAGTGTCCTTCCCATAAGAGCCCACAGCTTGCAGTGCAGACCAATTCAAGAAAAAACAAACTGCAAAGCGGTTCATTAGCCATTCCTGGTGCTGGCAGGGTAAAAAGTTTACATAAAATTTATTAGCAGGGTCACACCTGGCTGGGTTCAATCATAACACATTGCTTTTCTAGCAAGATAATTAGCAATTTTTCTCTCCCATGGTCCCTGCCCCTCAGCCTACTTAGTAATTCTTATTTGTCAGGCCCCTACCCCTAGCACAGAACTGCACTGATTTTTTTTATTAGTAACAGAGGAAGCCAGAGAATAGGGCAAGCAGATTTGCAATGTGCTAAGAGAAACTAACAGTAAACTGAAAACTCTATAATCAGGGAAATAACTGTCAAAAATAAGGGCAAAACAAGCACATTGCAGACAACAAAGCTGAGACTTCCTGCCACCAGCACAACCTCATTAAAGGAATTTCTAAAGAATATATCTGAGACAAGTGTAAAATAACGCCAGGAAATAAATCAGAGGTTAATCTAAACTAACTGAAACAGTACAAAATAATACACTGCACAGAAGTATGCATGATATATTTGTCATAAAAAGAGGGGGAAATAAGACTATATATTTATAATTTCCTGGTATTTGTATAAAGAAACTCTGAAGAAATATGCAACAGTCTTCTAACAGTGTTCACGTATCTCAGGAATAATGCAGGACAGACTTTTTTGAACCATACATATTTAGTACCTAATTCATTAAAAAGTATTAAATGTCACCATAAAAGAGGCTAAACTTGCCCTAGCTGGTTTGGATCAATGGATAGAGCATCAGCCTGCAGACTGGGGGAGCTTGCTGGTTTGATTACCCCAGGGCACATGCCTGGGTTGTGGGCTAGATCATTATGGGGGCACACAGGAGGCAGTCAATCAACATTTCTCTTTCTCCCTCTACCTTCCTAAAGGTCAATAAAAATATTAAAAAATTTATATTATATTCATTTATGTAAGAAATAACACCATACAGTATATAAAAAGCACGGGAAGTGGATAAGGCAAGTAAAACTTCAGTAGTGTGGTCAGATCATATCTATAAAGTCCTGTTCACTAAGATCAAACATAGCCTGATGTAGAGGGACCCCTGGGAAGGCACATGGGCATTTTTCCTTAATAATTGTCAGCTGAACCCAAGGTGACATACAGAGGGTACACATCTTTCCAAAAAAGACAGAAGTGTTCTCAGCATTGATTCATCTTTGCCCAGGTGTCAGGGAGTGGGTTTTGATATGTAAATCCAGTCTAGCACTGGGAATGAATACAACTTGGGCCCACTCACACTCCTTTATCTTGGTTTTGATCAAACCTCCTGGTATTTGGGGTATAAAATAAAGTCACTGCTTCTGTGCTGGGTCCCTGTCTCTCCCTCAGAAGAGGACGGTGGTCCCACCAGGTCCCTGCCTTTTCCTTCCATCTTTGTGTCTTGTCTTTTTTTTTTATAATATATTTTATTGATTTTTTTACAGAGAGGAAGGGAGAGAGATAGAGAGTTTGAAACATCGATGATAGAGAAACATCGACCAGAGGCCTCCTGCACATCTCCCACTGGGGATGTGCCCGCAACCCAGGTACATGCCCTTGACCGGAATTGAACCCGGGACCTTTCAGTCCACAGGCCAATGCTCTATCCACTGAGCCAAACCGGTTTTGATGTGTCTTGTCTTTTTATTTCATTTCTCAATCCCCAGCCCCTCTACTCAAAGAACCAGATCATTCTCTTTCCATGCTGGATTCGGAAAGAGAGACCCTGCCATAGCCTAATATTTATATGAACTACATAAAGAGGTATCACATTTACAAATGGAGTAAATGAATTATAAGAAAAAATGAACACACCTTCCTTTATGATGACAAGTTTGACACACATTTCTCAGTCATTACTAGAAGAAGCAAATAAGAATGCAAAGAGGCCACAGAAGATTGACACAACCTGAATAATATGCTTGATCTAATGAACATATGTAGATATTTCATAAACTTTCAGTCAGTTGTTTTCAAATAAATACGAAACACTTACTAACATTGGTCTTAGGTTTGTCCCTAAAGAAATGCTCTAAAAACAGCATAGGATTAAAATGACATAGACCATATTTCTTAACCACAATGTAATATCCTATCTAATAAAAGAGAAACATGGTAATTAGTGTACATCCGCTACCGTTCCCATTGGCTAATCAGGGCGATATGTAAATTAACTGCCAGCCAAGATGGCGGCTGGCAGCCAGGCAGCTTGAAGTTAACATGAGGCTTGCTTGCTTCAGTGACAGAGGACTCCCACGTTCCCTGCCTGCGCTGCCGACCTCTGAGCTTGCAGTTTGAAACCTTCTTACAAATATAGAAGCTA
>NW_006289092.1:10891-14921 GCF_000327345.1 Myotis davidii
TAATCGGCCCTACCCTGAGCGTGACTAGGGGTGGCATTGCAACCTCCTGATCCGCCCTGCTCTGTGCATGACAGGGGGCAGCACCCCAACTCCCCAATCAGCCCTTCTCTGAGCCCAATCAGGGGCTGCACCTAGGGATTGGGCCTGCCCTCTGCCACCTGGGAGCAGGCCTAAGCCAGCAGATCATTATCTCCCGAGAGGTCCCAGACTGCAAGAGGGCACAGGCCAGGCTGAGGAACCCCCCGTTCCCTCCTGAGTGCAGAAATTTTTGTGCACTGGACCTCTAATACACTAATAAAAGAGGAATATGTAAATTGACCATACCTCTGAGAGGCCCATCAGACAATCAGGAGGGAATATGTAAATTAGCAGGACAATGATGGCGGCAGCCCCGCCCCCCACCATTCCAGGTGTGTGGCAGCCATGCAGGGCAGGATGCCTGCTATGAGGAGGAGGGTGGGGGGCAGAAAGTGCTGCAGGAGTGAAGTGCTGGCAGAAGCAAAGCGAAGACTCTGTCTTGAGAGAAGTGGACAACCCTACAGATTCCTCCAGCCAGAGGAGTCAGTGGACAAGCCTGAAGACTCTAGCAAGAATGAAGACTCCTGCCAGAGTGAAGGCGGAAGGTGGCAGCCAGAGCAAAGGCCTGGGTCCTGGTGACAGAGGAAAACTGGTGCTGGAAGCCAGGGGAAGGAAGGCCTATTGCGTGAATCTTCGTTCAAGGGGCCTCTAGTTAAACAATAAATAAGAAATCATACATTTGGCAGTTGGAGGACTTAGTTTTAAATAATTCATGGATCAAATAAGATGAAATAAAAATTGATAAATATTTAGAACAAGAACATAATTACTGAATATTAAAGCTTATGAGATGCAGCTATACAGTAACCACAGAAATTTTAGCTTTAACTTTATTATTAGAAACAACTAGAAGCCTGTTGCACAAAGATTCCTTCCCCTGGCTGCCAGCACTAGTTTTCCTCCAGCACCCGGGGCATAGCCCTTTGGTCTGGCCACAGTCTTCAGTCTTTAGTCCAGTGGGAGCCTTCAGTTTTTGTGCCTGAGTATTCAAAGTAACCACCATCTTTGTTGGGTTAATTTGCATACTCATTCAATTGGCTGGTGGGCATAGCAGAGTGACACCAATTTGCATGTTTCTCTTTTATTAGTGTAGATGACAGTAACATTGCAGGATGTAAAATCAATGTACAGAATTTTATTATATACATATATGCTGACAACGAAATTTCAGAAAAATAAATTAATAAAGAAACAATTCCTTTTAACTGCAACAAAAAGGATAAAGTACCTAAGAATAAATTTAACAAAGAGATGTGAGGGACATATTCACAGAAAGCCACAAGCCATTATTAAAAAGAAATAAAGAAGATACAAAGAAATGGAAAGGTAGTCCACATTCATGAATTGGAAGAATTAACATAGTTAAAATGGCCATGTAATCAAAAGCAATGTGCATATTTAATACAATTCCCATCAAAATCCCAATGACATTTTTTAAAAGAAATACAACAAAAAATCATGAAATCTGTATGGGACCACAGAACACTCCTAAAAGCCACAGAAATATTGATGGAAGACAACAAGGCCAGAGGTATCACATTCCCTGACTTAAAATTATACGACAAAGCAACAATAATCAAAACAGTAGGTGTGGCAGAAATACAGACAATCTGGCCAATGGAACATAATTAAGAGCCCACAAATATATATGATAATTTTCAAACAAGAGCCAAAAACACACAATGGAGAAAAGATAGCTTCTTCTATGAACAGTGCTAGGAAAACTGGAAAACCACATGCAAAAGAATGAAACTAGAGAAACCTGCTATTTGTCAGTATGTACAATATTTAACTCAAAATGGATAAAAGGCCTAAATATGAGACCTTGAACAAAAAATACATAGAAGAAAACATAGGTGCCAACTTGTAACCTTGGTCTGAGAGAAGATCTTATAAATTTGACCCCGAAGGCAAGGGCAGTAAAAGCAAAAATAAATTTATGAGACTATATCTAACTAAAAAGCTCCAGACCAGAAAAAGAAACCATCACAAAACAAAAAGGCAAATGAAAAATGGGAGAAGATATTTTCAATTAACCCTTATGATAATTAATATAACATATATATGAAGAATACATACAACTCAACAACTAAAAAAAAAAAAATCCAGTAAAGACCATTTAATAAACCTACAGACAACATCATACTCAATGGGCAAAAACTAAAAGCATCCCCCTAAGAACAGGAACAAGACAGGGGTTCCCCTTTCACCACTCTTGTTCAACTGGAAGTCATAGCCACAGTGATCAGACAAGAAGAAAAAATAAAAGGCTTCCAAATTCAAAAGAAGGTGGAAAAACTCCTTCTTTTGCAGATGACATGATATTGTATATAAAAAGCCCTGAGGACTCCACCAAAAAACAACTAGATTTAATAAATGAATTTGGAAATGTAGCAAGATACACAAGTAACACCCAACAATCGATGGCAGTTTTATACACCAATTTGGAACAAAAATTAAGATACTTAGAAATAAATTTAACCAAGGAGGTAAAAGACCTGCACTTGAAGAAATTATGAACAACTGCAACAATACACTGTGTTCATGGATTGGTGAAATCAACATTAAAAATGTGCATACTACCAAAGCAATCTATAGATTCAATGCAATCCTTATTAAAATAGCAATGGCATATTTCACAGATCTAAATCAAATACTCTAAAAATTTATATGGAACCCAAATGTGACCCAAATATCTGCAGCAATCTTGGGAAAGAAGAAAAATATTGGTGAGAACACAATACTGGATATCAAGTTATGCTACAAAGCCCCTGTAATCAAAACAGTCAGGTACTGACACAAGAACAGGCATACATATCGGTGGAACAGAGCAGAGAACCCAGAAGTTCACCCTAGCCATTTTGATCAATTAATAGTTGACAATTTAGGGAAGAAAATACAATCTCTTCAATAAGTGGTGATGGGAAAATTAAATAGGTACATGCAAAAAATGAAACCAGACCACCAATTTATACCATTTACATAAAAATAATTACAAAATGGATAAAAGACTTAAATGTAAGTTGTGAAACCATAAAAATCCTAGAAGAAACCATAGACAGCAAAATGTCAGGCATGTCTCCTAGCAATATCTTTGCCAATACATTTCCTAGGTCAAGGGAAACAGAGGAGAAAATAAACAAATGGGGCTACATTAAAGTGAAAAGCTTCCCACAGCAAAAGGACCATCAACGAAATGTAAAGGGTGTGCACTGTATGGGAAAACATATTTGCCAATGATACATCTGATAAGGGGTTAATTTCCAAAATATATAAGGAACTCATACAACTTAACAATAGGAAGGTCAACAATTAAATTTGAAAATGGGCAAAATGTACAAAAGACTCTCCAAAGTGGATGTAAAGATGGCTAAGAGACACATGAAAAAATTCTTAAAGTCTCTAATGATCAGAGAGATGCAAATTAAAATGACATGAGTTATCCTCTCACACCTGTCAGAATGACTGCCATCAACAAATGACAAATGCTGGTGAGGATGTGAAGAAAAGGGAATCCTAGTACACTGCTGGTGGCCACTATGGAAAACATTATGGAATTTCCTCAAAAAATAAAAAATGGAACTGCCATTTGACCCAGTGTTCCTACATCCAGGAATATAACCTACGAAACCAGAAACACCAATCAGAAACAATGTATGCACTCCTATATTCATAGCAGCATTACTTACAATAGCTAAGATCTAGAAATAGCCCAAATTCCCATCAGTATATGATTGGATTAAAAAGATGTGGTACATTTACACCATAGAATACTATGCAGCTGTGAAAAAGAAGGATCTCTTATCATTTGAGGCAACAATAGTGACCTGGGAAGTATTATGCTAAGTGAAACAATCCAGTCAGAGAAAGAAAAGTATCACATTATCCCACTTATATGTGGAATCTAATTAACAAAAATAAACTGGCAAATAAAATAGATCAAGAGACATAG
>NW_006289092.1:16108-21731 GCF_000327345.1 Myotis davidii
AGCAGCACTAAGGATGTCCAACTGCAGCTTAGGCCTGCTCCCCGCTGGCAAGTGGACATCCCCTGAGGGCTCCCGGGCTGCCAGAGTGATGTCTGACTGCCAGCTTAGGCCCAATCCCCCCCTAAGCCAGCAGGTAGTCATTCCCCGAGAGGTCCCAGACTGCAAGAGGGCACAGGAATAGCTGAGGCACCCCCCACCCCCCAGGGCACAAATTTTTGTGCACCTCTAGTGGAATATATTCAGCAATAATAAGGATGGAATATTGCCATCTGAGACAACATGAATGGATCCTGAGAGCATCAAGTGAAATAAGTTGGATGGAAAAGACAAGAACCATATTATTACACTTTTATGTGGGATATAAACAGAAAGCAACAAATGAACAAATCAGACAAACAAATGATAGTGGGGAAGGCCATGCAATAAGAATAAAATCACAGTTGTCTAATAATTATTCACCTTACTGACCCCTCTCCAGGAGTTTACCTCAGGAACACTGACCATTTTCAGGTCCCAGGAATGGGCTGAGATGTTTGTAACATCATAGAAGATTAGCATTTTGTTATTGGACTTTGAGCTCCTAAAGGCTGGACTGCAGATTCTATCCTCTCCTTTCCATCCTACACTTGCAGCTCACAGCTGCATGTAGCTATCTTCTCCTTCTTCTGTATATAATCAGCCAACTGTTAAGAGGGGGGTTGTCAGAGCAGAATTTTCTAGGTGACAAACTTCTCTCCCCATACGACCGGCATTAATGGAATAAACATTCATATATGATTGAACTCCATCTCTGCTTTGTTTGGCTCAAGTCCTGATAGGTGTCCTCATGCCCATATATCTCGTTTCGCAAAAAATGGAAACTCATAGACACACACAATAGTATGATGGTTACCAGAGGAAAAGGGGGGTTAGGGGACAGAGAGAAAAGGGTAAGAGTTTCAAATATATGGTGATGTAAGGGGACTTGACTGTGGTGTGGTGAACATACAATACAATATATAGATGTATTATAGAACTTGCACACTTGAAACCTATTTCTTTTTTGTTAATCAACCTGAGGCTGGATGCAAGAAATTTGTGTGAGGGTAGGCCTTCACAACCCCAACTGCCTTGGCCCTCGCAGCCCCGGTTGCCTTGCAGCCCCATGGCCCCACAGTCCTGGCCCCCGCCCACTGGTCTTTCCGGAAGGTCGTTCTAGAACAGTGGTTCTCAACCTTCCTAATGCTGCAACCCTTTAATACAGTTCCTCATATTGTGGTAACCCCCAACCATAAAATTATTTTCATTGCTACTTCATAACTGTAATTTTGCTACTGTTATGAATCATAATGTAAATATCTGATATGCAGGATGTATTTAGGCTACCCGTGTGAAAGGGAAGTTTGACCCCCAAAGGCGTCATGATCCACAGGTTGAGAACCACTGTTCTAGAAGGTTGTTCTGCAGTCTGGTCTAATTAGCATATTAGCTCTTTATTATATAGGATGTCACCCCAATAAATTTAATTAAAAATTCCTATCTTGGAAGAAAAAAGGGTGCATTTTGGAAAAAAAGAATGAAAATTAATCAGAAAAATATATCTGAATCAATAAGGAAATGATAAAAATAAGTGCAAGCTATTAACTGGGAGAAAATTTTTCCAAATCACATCTGATTTAAAAATGCTTGATAAAAATCTGGCAAAGAACAGAATGTATAAAGAACTTTAATAATTCATTAATAAAAAGACAACCCAATTTTAAATAAAATATATGAATAAGCATTTTCACATATAATACACTACATATAATTAGAGCAGAGAACTGACTGAATTTTTACATATGTATCTACCAGTGAAATTATCACCACAACCAAGATTATGGGTCTGTTGGTTTCCTCATGCCCTGTAGTAATCCCTGCACAACCCCTCTTAACCTTGCCCCCTACACTCTATCCAGCAACCCCCTGTGTGCTCAGGGCAGATATGCTCTGCCATCGTTCCTCGATGTGCACATGTATGTGAGTGGCTGCGACCCAGACTTAGAGCTGAGATTTCAGATCTCTGTCGAGGAGGAAAGGATGATGATTTTCTGCAATGTGGCAATTCATTGATTCTAAATCCCAATTTAGGAAGAATTTTGGAAAATCAAGGTGGTTTTTAACAGGAAGAAAGTACTTCAGAACAATTGCCTTAGATACTTCATTTTTTGTATTTGCTTAAAAACATAGATGAGACTGCTGGGGGTGGGGGGATACCCCTGGGATTGGATAAAATATAAAGCCCTAACTGGTTTGGCTCAGTGGATAGAGCATTGGCCAGCAGACTGAAAGGTCCCAGGTTCGATTCCAGTCAAGGGCATGTACCTTGGTTGCGGGCACATCCCCAGAAGTGGGTGTGCAGGAGGCAGCTGATCGATGTTTCTCTCTCATTGATGTTTCTGACTCTTTATCCCTTTCCCTTCCTCTATGTGGAAAGATCAACAAAATATATTTTTTTAAAAACGAAAAAGGTAAAACGATGGACATCATACTTAGAAAATAAAATGATGGATACCATACTTAGGTGGATGCAGAAACAATTAACATGATAATGACGGAATGTCTGGTCTCTGTCCTGGTGCCCAGCTCATTTGATTGTGCCCCCGGGGGTCCAGAAAAAGGGAAGTTACAGGTTACCCAGATACTTCAAGGGTAAGTTATCATAGATGCAAAAAGACAGATAGGCTCAGTTAAGATAAAGGTTGACCTTGTCAGTGAAGATACTGGCCTAGGATGTAACTGCCCACCATAACTGCTTTTAGTTAGAGATTAATATCAGACCATCTTTTGTGATGACTTTAGGTCTCTGAGTTTTCAAGACTGCCATGCAAGCCTCCCCTGAGCTTGTCAGGTCAGCATGTGGCCCTCTTTCATCCACAGGCTTCTGTCTATTTATGCACCTATTTTTTTTTTTTTTTGAGAGTGAGAGAGAAACCAGTTTGTTGTTCCACTTATTTATGCATTCATTGGCTACTTCCATGCATGCCCCGACCCAAGATCGAACCCGCAACCTTGGGTACGAAAATGTTGCTAACCCCATGGTCGGCAAACTGCGGCTCATGAGCCACGTGCGGCTCTTTGGCCCCTTGAGTGTGGCTCTTCCACAAAATACCACGTGTGGGCGCGCACATACAGTGCGATTGAAACTTCGTGGCCCATGAGCAGAAGTCAGTATTTTGTGGAAGAGCCTCAATCAAGAGGCCAAAGAGCCGCATGTGGCTCGTGAGCCACAGTTTTCTGATTACTGCTCTAACCAAATGAGCTGCTCCACCAGGGGTATTTCTGCACCTCTTGAGGCCAAAACCTCAAAGACTTTGCAGTTTTGTTCTAGATAATTTCTGGTGTTATAAATATTTCCTGTTTTCTTCACAATTTGACACTGTTTTCCAATTCATGTCTTATCTTCTCATGCATATAAAAATATCTATACCCCTTTACAAGAAATTAAATGGTAAAGAGACCAGAGGACAATTTTCACATACATCACACCATAGTCCCCAGGAAGTCTGTGGTCTATCATTTCTCAGAATTTCCTCCCACACTTGGTAGTGTGAGCATCGTTGACAAGAGGTTTCAACTTATTTCTTCAAGGCAGACAGGGATGAAAGATGACCTGGGGCATACCGTCCACAATCAACACAATCTATCTGTAGCTGAGATGACCACAGAGCACCCTGTAGATTCAACTGGAGCACCCAGTAGATTTGGCTCCAGAAATTTCAGCTACAATTCAATGGGACACTTGGGTTGACAGAAGGAATGAGTTGATGTAACTATGAGACAGCTGATTCTGTGATCCCCTCTCTCCCCCTAATTCAGAGCCCCAACCTTGAAGAGGAGTCCTCTCTGAAGATTAGAGCATCTCCAAAGGAAAACATCTTCATTCTGACATAACAGCCTCTCCTGCCCAACAGGGAAAGCTTGTAGTCACAGCCCTCACCCCTTGCTTCCAGGTAGCTACTCTAACCATTTATTCTCAATATGAAAGGCAACCAGGGAGAACTGACATTTGTTATCAGGCACGCAGCAAAGTTAACATGGAAACTCACACTCAAAGGTGAAGGGTAACAGCTGGCTGTCACTCTGAGCGTACTTTACCAAATGTGGAGGGCTTAAACTTTGCTCCTCAAAGCCACACTGACAAGAGAGTCAAAAACAAGGGCTGATTCAAAAGTGGTTTCAAAAGGAACTTTTACTATAAACCGCAAAGGGCTACCCACTCAATAATGTCAGTGACTTCTTACTGGTGAGTGGAGGACAGGTTTGAAAAGAAAAGGTCAGAATCCAATTAAACAGGCAAAAGATGCTTGTGGAGAAAACAGAGAAGACCATAGAGAAAATATTAAAGAAGTAATGATTGAGTGTTTTTCTGAACTGAAACACACCAATCCACAAATTCAAAACATTTAATAAATCCCAAAGAAGATAATTAAGAAGGAATTCTCACTTCAACACATAAGAATGAAACTAAAGGGCATCAGAGCAAAGAGAAGATCTTAAAAGTAGGCCGAAAATGGGCACCTTTAGTGAAGAGATGTTGGAACTGCACTGACTTCGGGAGAACTGACATTTGAAAGAGAAAGAAGAGAGAAAGTTAACAGAAAAAATTACCCTAAAAGGAGCCATTAATTCAGAAAACAAAAACAGGGAGAAACTAACCATGAAAATAAACTCTTTCAGGTATCTAAGTTATTGACCATCTCACTGAAGTTGACTACAAATACTGAAAAATACTACATATATATATATATAAACCGCAAAGGGCTACCCACTCAATAATGTCAGTGACTTCTTACTGGTGAGTGGAGGACAGGTTTGAAAAGAAAAGGTCAGAATCCAATTAAACAGGCAAAAGATGCTTGTGGAGAAAACAGAGAAGACCATAGAGAAAATATTAAAGAAGTAATGATTGAGTGTTTTTCTGAACTGAAACACACCAATCCACAAATTCAAAACATTTAATAAATCCCAAATAAGATAATTAAGACGGAATTCTCACTTCAACATGTAGGAGTGTAACTATAAGGCAGCAAAGCAAAGAGAAGATCTTAAAAGTAGGTCGAAAATGGGCAGATGACCTTCGGTGAGATGTTGGAACTTCACTGATTTTTTATTAGTAACAAAGGAAGCTAGAGAACAGGGCAAGCAGATTTGCAATGTGCTGAGAGAAACTAACAGTAAACTGAAAACTCTATAATCAGGGAAATAGCTGTCAGAAATAAAGGCAAAACAAGCACATTGCAGACAACAAAGCTGAGACTTCCTGCCACCAGCACAACCTCATTAAAGGAATTTCTAAAGAATGGGACAAGTAGAAAGTAAACCCAGGTAGTAAATCAAAGGTTAAAAAAAGATTGAATCTAAACTATCTTGAATAGTACAAAATAATAGAAAATAAGATTTAAATAGGATTTAAAAAGGAAAAAATTAAATGGACATGCACAATAATATATAGACTGGGATGGAGGGTAGAAGTGGAATTAAAATGTTCAATTTGTTGTATAAGAGGAAGATAAAATATAGATAACGTTTAGATTTTGATTGGTTAAGAATATATATTACAATCATTAGGTGGCTACTAAAATATTAGGAAAAGTATATATAT
>NW_006289092.1:21758-24173 GCF_000327345.1 Myotis davidii
TAAACTAGTAGAGAGAAATATAGAATATGAAAATGTACCCAAATAATTCAAATTCAACTACAAAGGAGAAGGAAAAAAGAATTATGAAACAGGTTGGACAAGTAGAAAGCAAAAAATAAAATTTTATATATGCAATCCAAATAAATCAGAAATTATAATTATGATAAATGCATGAACAGTTTCAGTAAAAACACACACATTTTTTTCAAGTGGATGGAAAAATAATTTTAAATCTAAAGTACAAAAGCAGAGAACAGTTGGAAACAGAAGTACAGGCAAATATAGCAATCAAATTCTAAACCAACAAGAACAAAATACCAAATGAAATAGACTTTTCATTCTATATTTATTGAGAGCCTATATACGCCAAGCACTGTACTAGGCACTTGGATACATCAGCAAATTACAGCAGATAAAGTTTCTTGCTCTGGATCTTCCAGTGTTTCTTGAAGAGCATAAAAATAAACAAAAAAGTATACATTTGCAAATTATAAAACATAGGATATATTGCCCTGGACAGAGTGGCTCAGTTGGCTAGGCTTTGTCTCATGCATTGAAAACTTGCTGATTTGATTCCCCCAGGTCACATGCCTGGGATGTGGGTAGATCCCCTATGGGGGCGAGCAGGAGGGAGTCAACCAACATTTCTCTCTCTCCCTCTACCTTACTAAAGGTGAATAAAAATATAAAAAATATATATTATATTCATTAATGTAAGAAATAACACCATCCTATCTAATAAAAGACAAAAAGGGTAATTAACCGTACCTCCACTATGCTTCCCATTGGTTAATCAGGGCGATATGCAAATTAACTGCCAACCAAGATGGTGGCCCGCAGCCACGCAGCTGAAGCGAGCAGGAGGCTTGCTCGCTCCAGTGATGGAGGAAGCCAAGGTGCCCTGCCTGCCGCGGCCTGGCTCTGAGCTCCAGAAGCAACAATGTTTCACAAATATAGACTAAACAAACCCCAGATACCTGCTTTTAACAGCCTCAGTCTCAGAGCTGGGAGCGCCAGTGACAGCAACAGAGTTTCAATTATAGAAGGTAAATAAATCCCAGAATAAAAAAAGAAAAAAAGGAGAGGCTAGGAGATTCAGTCCCAAGCCAGCTGAAAATGGTCCTCAGCCCCTCACCCAGACTGGCCAGCACCCCAGTGGGGACCCCCACCCTGAAGGGGGTGTGGCCAGCCTGAAAACAGGCTGCAGGCACCCCAGTGGAGATTCCCACTCTGAAGGGGGTGTGACCAGCTACAAACAACAATCAGCCGCTCATCCAGGCTGGCAAGGCACCCAAGCAGGACCCCACCCTGATCTGGGACACCATTTAGGGCAAACCAGCCGGTCCTCACCCGTGCACCAGGCCTCTATCCTATATAGTAAAAGGGCAATATGCAAACTGACCCTAACAGCAGAAAGACTGGGAATGAATGGTCACCATGACACACACTGACCACCAGGGGGGCAGACGCTCAATGCAGGAGCTGCCCTCTGGTGGTCAGTGCACTCCCACATGGGGGAGCTCTGCTCAGCCACAAGCCAGGCTGATGGCTGCCAGTACAGCAGTGGTAGTGGGAACATCTCCTGCCTCCTCAGCAGTGCTAAGGATGTCTGACTGCAGCTTAGGTCTGCTGCTCACTAGCAAGTGGACATCTCCCGAGGGCTGCCAGGCTGCCAGAGGGATGTCTGCTTCCAGATTAGGCCCAATCCCCCCAGGGAGCGGGCCTAAGCCAGCAGGTGGTCATCCCCTGAGGAGACACAGACTGCGAGAGGGCACAGGCTGGGCCGAGGAATGCCCCCCTGAGGGCACAAATTTTTGTGAACTGGGCCTCTAGTACAGTATATAAAAAAGGTGAGGAGTGGAGAAGGCAAGTTAAATTTCAATAGTGTGGTCAAGCATAGCTATAAAGTCCTGTTCACCAAGATCAAACATAGCCTTATATTTATACTACAGGCCCAGTGCACAAAAATTTGTGCACTCAGGCGGGGTCCCTCAGCCAAGCTTATGCCTCTTACAGTGTGGGACCCCTTGGAGGATGTTCACCTGCTGGCTTAGGCCTGCTCCCTGGGGGATCAGGCCCAAGATGGCAGCCAAACATCCCTCTGGCAGCCTGGCAGCCTTCAGGGGATGTCCACTTAACAGCGGGGAGCAAACGTAAGCTGAAGTTGGACATCCTTAGTGCTGCTGAGGATGCAGGAGAGGCCCCCGCCACCACTGCTTTGCTGGCAGCCATCAGCCTGGCTGTGGCTGAGCAGAGCTCCCCTTATGGAAGTGCATTGATCATCTGCCCCTGGTGGTCAGTGTGTGTCATAGTGACCAGTCATTCCCAGTTGTTTTGCTGTTAGGGTCAATTTGCATATTGCTCTTTTGTTATATAGGATAGAGGCCTGGTGCACAGGTGGGGGCCAGCTGCTGT
>NW_006289092.1:24688-27670 GCF_000327345.1 Myotis davidii
CCAGTCCCTTCACCATGAAAAAATGACAACTTTCTGTAGGCATTTTCAAGATGTGTCTTTCATAGGATATGACCTTTCTTTCTTTCTTTCTTTCTTTCTTTCTTTCTTTCTTTCTTTCTTTCTTTCTTTCTTTCTTTCTTTCTTTCTCCTCACCTGAGGATATGTTTCCATTGATTTTTAGAAATGTGGAAGAGAAAGGGAAAGACAGAGAGAAACATCAAAGTGAGAGGAACACTATGATTGGTTGCCTCCTGCATGAACCCTGACCTGGGCCCGGGCCAGGGAGGAACCTGCAACCTAGGTACATGCCCTTGGTCAGAATTGAGCCCAGAATCTGCGTTGGGCAGGCCGAGGCATTACCCACTGAGCCAAACCAGCTAGGGCAGGATATGACATTTCTTAACCCTCCAGCAGCAGACCTTCCTCTTTTTCTCCAGGAGTGAAGTAAAAAAACCCTAGATCACCTATTTGGACTCTCATTACCCAAGCTACTAAGAATATTACCAGTGGCATACAGGGAGCTTAGCCAATCAGTTGTCAGGAAAGGTGTTTCCTCTGTGGTTCACATCAATTGCCGGTATGGCCCCTGCCCAGGCCTAATGCCTCTGGCAAGTCATTAGCCCTGGGCCGGGGCACCCCCAGCTCCCCACAGCCACTGCCACCATCAAGGATCGCTGGCAGGCTCTGCCCTGGTTCCCCGCAGCTGCAGCCATCAATGATCCCTGGCTGGCTCCACCCTGGCCCCGGCCTAAAGCCTCAGGCCGAGGCTTTAGACCTGGACAGGGGCACCCCCAGCTCCCCACCACCGATCACTGGATGGCTCCGCCCAGGTTCCCTGCCAAAGCCATCATCAGGATCGCTGGCTGGCTCCTCCCGGCCCAAGCCTAAAGCCTCTGGCTGAGGTGTTAGGCCTGGGCCAGACCCCCTCACCCCCATGCTTCCCATCATCAATGATCGCTGGCTGGCTCCTCTCTGACCCAGGCCTAATGCCTCAGGCTGAGGGTTTAGGCCTGGACCTGGGCACCCTCAGCTCCCCGCCGCTGCCTCTGCCATCAATGAGCACTGGCTTGTTCCACCCAAGCCCTGGCCGAAAGCCTCAGGCCCAGGCTTTAGGCCTGGACCTGGGCACCCTCAGCTCCCCGCCGCTGCCTCTGCCATCAATGAGCACTGGCTTGTTCCACCCAAGCCCTGGCCGAAAGCCTCAGGCCCAGGCTTTAGGCCTGGACCTGGGCACGCCCAGCTCCCTGTCACTGATCGCTGGCTGGCTCCACCCCAGTTCCCCGCCAAAGCAGCAATCGCTGGCTGGCTCCGCCCCAGTCCAAACCTAAAGCCTCTGGCTTAGGTGTTAGGCCTGGGCCGGGTCCCCCCCAGCTCCCTGCCGCTGTCGCCATCCATGATCGCTGGCGGGCTCCGCCCAGGCCCCAGCCTAAAGCCTCTGGCTGAGGGGTTAGGCCTGGGCCGGGGCACCCCCAGCTCCCTGCCGCTGTCGCCATCCATGATCGCTGGCGGGCTCCGCCCAGGCCCCAGCCTAAAGCCTCTGGCTGAGGGGTTAGGCCTGGGCCGGGGCACCCCCAGCTCCCTGCCGCTGTCGCCATCCATGATCGCTGGCTGGCTCCGCCCAGGCCCCAGCCTAAAGCCTCTGGCTGAGGGGTTAGGCCTGGGCCGGGGCACCCCCAGCTTTCTGCAGCCGCCGCCATCAACAATTACTGGCTCATGATCACTGGCTGGCTCCTCCCCAGCCCCAGCCTAAAGCCTCTGGCTGAGGTGTTAGGCCTGGGCCGGGTCACCCCCAGCTCCCTGCCGCTGTCGCCATCAATGATCGCTGGCTGGCTCCGCCCAGGCCCCAGCCTAAAGCCTCTGGCAGAGGCTTGGGGCTGACATATGCAAATTAGCTGCCATCTTGGCTGTCAATTAATTTGCATATCTTGCTGATTTGCCAATGGGAAGGGTAGCGGTTGTACGGCTAATTACCATGTTTCTCTTTTATTAGATAGGATGAACCATGTAAAGAGGAATCACATTTACAAATGAAGCAATCCTACATAATGAAGAGGTAATATGCAAATTGACCTTCATGTCCTCACATCACAAGTTGGCCGCCCCCATGTCAATACAAGATGGACTCCCCCATGTAGTCACAAGATGGCTTTCCGCACATTGTCACAAGATGACCGGCAGGAGAGGGCAGTTGGGAGTCACCAGACCTATAGGGGAGGGCAGTTGGGGTGACTAGGCTCCCAGGGGAGGGCAGTTGGAGTCAATCGGACTGGCAAGGGATTGGTTAGGGGCAATCAGACAGACAGGTGAGTGGTTAGAAGCCAGCAGACCCAGATTATGAGAGTGATGTCTGACTGCCAGTTTAGAAATGATCCCATAGAGATTGGACCTCAACTAGCCGTCAGACATACCCCTAGGGGTCCCAAATTGGAGAGGGTGCAGGCTGGGCTGAAGAACACCCCATCCCACCCCAGTGCATGAATTTCATGCACTGGGCCTCTTATTGAATCATAAGAGAAAATGGACAAACCTTCCTTTATGATGATAAGTTTGACACACATTTCTCAGTCACTACTAGAATGGGCAAATAAGAATGCAAAGAGGCCACAGAAGATTGACACAACCTGAATAATATGCTTGATCTAATGAACATATGTAGATACTTCATAAACTTTCAGTCAGTTGTTTTTAAATGCGTACAGAACACATAGTAATATTGGTCTTAGGTTTGTCCCTAAAGAAATGCTCTAAAAACAGCATAGGATTAAAATGACATAGACCATATTTATTCAGGCTGATTTCTGGGCTCTCTATTCTATTCCATTGATCTATATGCCTATTCTTGTGCCAGTACCAGGCAGTTTTGAGAACAGTGGCTTTGTAATATAGCTTGATATCTGTTATTGTGATCCCTCCAACTTTGTTCTTCTTTCTCAGGATTGCTGTGGCTATTCAGGGTCTTTTTTAAAAAAAATTCCAGATTCA
>NW_006289092.1:28934-29672 GCF_000327345.1 Myotis davidii
AGATGATTTACTACCATTTTTTCTTGTTTTTTGAGATAGGCCTGTAGAGGTATAAACTTCCCTCTCGGGACTGCTTTCATTTTGTCTCCTAGCTTTTGTATTATTGTGTTTTCATTGTCATTAGTTTCCAGGATGTTTTTAATTTCTTCTTTTATCTCATTGATAACCCAATCAATATTTAATAACATGCTATTCAGCTTCCAAGTGTTTGAGTATTTTTTGGTTGTTTATTTCTAATATTATGCCATCGTGGTCTGAGAAGATTCTTGGTATGATTTCAATCTTCTTGAATTTGGGGAGACTTTGTTTGTGACCCAATAAGTTGTCTATTTTTGAATATGTACCATGAGCACCCAAGTGGAATGCATATTCCATGTCTTTGGGGTGAAGTGTTCTGAAGATGTCAATTAAGTCCATCTGATCTAGTGAGTCATTTAGGATTGCTGTTTCTTTGCTGATTGTTTGTCTAGAGAAGGGGTGGGCAAACTTTTTGACTTGAAGGCCACAATCAGTTCTTAAACTTGACCAGAGGGCTGGAACAAAAGCATGGATGGAGTGTTTGTGTGAACTAATATAAATTCAAAGTAAACATCATTACATAAAAGGATACGGTCTTTTTTATTTTTAGTTTTATTCATTTCAAACGGGCCGGATCCAGCCCGCGCGCCGTAGTTTGCCCCCGGCTGAGCTAGTCCCACCCACCCACTCCAGCCTTCCCTCTGAGATTCAGGAGCTGTG
>NW_006289092.1:30212-72592 GCF_000327345.1 Myotis davidii
GTTCACCTTGTTTGGGACTCTCTGGGCTTGTGTGACTTTTTTCTTTCTCACCTCATGGAAGTTTTTTGATATTATTTCTTCAAATAGGTTTTCTAATCCTTGTTCCTCTTTCTGGTGTTCTGAAACCCCTATTATTCGTATGGTGTTTTGTTTCATGTTGTCCCAAAGCTCCCTTAGACTCGCCTCTTGTCTTTTAATTTTTTTCTTCTATTGGAGTACAGTTTGGGTGTGTTTTGCTTTCTTGTCTTCTAATTCACTAATTCGGTCCTCCGCTTCTCCTAGTCTACTCTTGATACTCTCAATGGTGTTTTTTATTGAAGCTCTTCATTTCTTCTTCAGTCTTATATAAGTTATTCTCTTTTCATCTGTTTCTTCTTGCTTCTTGCATAAGTTGTTGATTTTTAACTCCATCCAGTTTATGCTCTCTGGGACCGTTATTCTGAATTCTTTTTCTGTCATGTTGCATGCCTCTGTATCACTTAGCTGCTTTTCTGGCAAGCCTTCCTTTTCTTGCCTTTGGGATTTCTTTGTCTACCCATGTTTTATTTAGTTGTTGAGTCATTCAGTGGCTGCTCCCTGGGTGGCTCCTCGGGCTGTGGTTGATCGTCGGGCAGTTGTGGTAGCAGGTCCTCTGGTGGATGCTGTTCACAACTGTGGTGGCTCTTCTGGCTGATGGGGGGAGGCTTCACATACAGCAACTGTTCCTCAGACAGAGCTTGTGGTGATCAGGAGGCCGCTGTTGCTTGGATCTGCTTTCTGTGGGTAGAAGCAGGGCTCATCTGAGTTCACATAGTCATGCTGCTTGAGAGCCATTGCTTCCAGGTTAGTAGCCGATCTCTGGATGCCGGTAATAGCCACTCAAGATGGCGCAGTCTTCCTTCAGTATTTCATATAATACTGGTTTGGCGGTGATGAACTCCTTTAGCTTTTTCTTATCTGTAAAGCTCTTTATCTGACCTTCAAGTCTAAATGATATCTCTTTGTTGAAGTTCTCATTAAATTCCTTGAGCATACTTATAACCATTATTTTTAACTCTAAATTGAGTAGATGGTGTGCTCCCATTTCATTTAAATATTTTTCTGTTTTTTTCTTCCTGTTTTTTTATTTATTTTTTTATTTTGGCGAATTTGCTTGTTTGTTTGTTTTTGTTTCTCTAGTGTGACTACTGTCTGTATTTGTCTCTGCATATTAGGTAGATAGGCTATATTTCCCAGTCTTGTTATGGTGACTTTGCATATTAGCTATCTTGTGCGGGTCAATGAAACAGTCTTCTTGATCACCTGATCCAGGTGTTCCAGTAATGTTACATGTTTTGTATATGTGAGTTCTCCTTTTGTAGTTGGGTTTTGTTTCCTCTTGGCCAATCCATTGGCCTTCCCACTGGCTGACTATTAAAATCAACTTCAACCACAATGTATAAGCTGCTATGCAAGGGTTGACCCAATGAAACAAATTTTACCCCAGCAGCATCTGATATCTGCAAAGATCTCCCTTTGGTGTGTTTCTTGTAGGAACATTGAATTATGTTCTGATGTGGTCTGAAGCACACTACCAGGTGTGTGGCTCTAGGTCCTATTGGGAGGCACACTGTATACAGGTCAACATTGGGACCTGCCTGGGATGACCCTGGGCTACCTGTTTGGAACTACAATGTATGGCTGTCTCTGCTGGTCCTGAGGATCTGTGGAAGGAGCTAAGCTGGTACACCATGGCTGGCTTCCACCAGAACCAAATCTGTGAAAAGATGAACAAAAGGCATAATTTTTTTTTTAAGATAGTAAGGTAGGAATGTCTTTTACATGAACAAGTTTGGAAAGCTCCTCCCTCACTTCCTCTTTCTTCCTCAATATGCTTCTTGAGGATTGCCTTCAAAGTTAAAGAAGGGAGAAAGATCCATATTTTATAGGTAAAGGAATATGGGTGTATGTGTATGTGTATTGAGCGGAGAGGCGGGGAAATATTGGACTTGCTGCAGAGGGGACCTTTCCCTTAATTTTATATCTTAAATCTCCCAGTGTATCTGTTCTCAGCAAAGGTTTCTCATTGCTTTCTGTTTTCTGTCTCTGTTGTTTTCAGGCTATAATCCATTTTAAAGATGGAGCCTAACAAATTAGTACTTCTTTTAGAGATTGATGCTCAGAGAATATTTGTACAAATAAATGATTCATTTCACTATTTATAGAATTTATTAATAATCCTGAAGCATTCAGGGATAGAGTTGGGTGAACAGACCGAATTAGCTCTGAGGGCAGCTGGTGGGTGAAGATCACTGGGAAGAGTAAGAAATATAGCTGGGTGTGTTATCCCTCCAAGCCCCATCATCAACATCAACTTTGTGGCCAAAGGTGATTTGTAAACATTCTGTGATTTTTCTTTAGTTTAGCTAAAACTGTTTTCTATGTCTTTACCCTTAAGGGAATAAAGACATAACTCTCTTTTCAAAAGTGGGTTTGTTTTTTAAACAGTAATTCAAATTTATATTTGATGGTTTTCTATTAGATGAGCCTGTCTTTAACAACTAGAATTTTCATCCTGTCCCAGTCAAAGTATGATTCAATATGAATTCTTCAAATGGCTTACCAAACATTTCTAGATAGGAAGGAGAACAATATTTAAAATTTAATACCATTTTTCTATGACTCTAAGCATTGATAAATAAGGAAAGCATAGCCTTCTTCACAGACATAGGTTAGACATAAAGATCAGAGAGAAAGCAAGAATCATAGTGATTTTTGTTGTTGTTAATCCTCATCCAAGGATGTTTTTTCTTTTGAATTCTTACAGAAAGTGGAAGGGAAGGATGGAGGAATGGGGGACAGAGAGAAACATTGATGTGAGAGAGACATATACATAGGTTGCCCCCTGCATGAGCCCTGAATGGGGTCAGGGATCAATTCTACATGGCCAGAGTGATTTTTGATCAATTTATTCACAGATATTTATTTAGAACCCCTTTTTATCCAGTATTATACTGGTGGTCCTACCATCATCACAGATTAAATTTATTGTGGTGACATTGGTTAAAAATATTATAAGTTTCTGGTGAACAATTATATAATACATCATCTGTATATTTCATTGCATGTTCACCACCCAAAGCCTTGTCTCTTTCCATCACCACAAATTTGAAACTTTCTCCACCATCCCCTCGCCAACCACAGTGCTGTCTATGCCTATGAGTCTGTTTGTTTATTCACTGGTTGAATTTGATTTTATATCCCAAATATGAAGGAAATCATATGGTTCTTGTCCTTTTTCATTGGACTATTTTTTTTGTTTGTTCAGCATGATACTCTCAAGATCTTACAACTGGATAATTTTGATTTGGATAGACTCATGGGCATGTCTTGTAGTTAGCAGGCTCTTGGGCAGTCCAGGGTGACAGGAAAAACTGGACCTTGTGTCCCTCATCATTCAACAGACTAGTTAAGGCCTCTTCCTAAAGCAGTTTCAGGTTTCTGAAGGCCAGAAGGAGACAGGAAACCACAGTGCATCAGCACTTTTGGAGTCTACTTGCTTCTACTGCCCTATTGTCCACAGAAAGTCACAGGGCCCACCCAGATGCAAGGGGTGGATAAATAGATTCAGCTGGATGAGGGAGGAGCTGCAGAGCCACATCCCAAAGAGGCATGTGTACAAAGATGAGAATAATTCATGGCCATATCTGCCATCTGTCACATAGATTGCCAAAACTATCAGCATTGGCAAAGTGTTTCAGTGCTGGATCTGGCCTTTGGTTGTGGATAGAGCCAGGAGAACTTGTCAGTGCATTAGATCAGGAAGGTAAGGGAAAGATAAGAGTCAAGGGAGATTTCTAGAATTTTGGTTTGAGGAACTGGGTGAATAGTGATGATAGCTCTGAAAAAGAAAATGTACTTTACAATCATGTTTGTAATATTTTCAGTGTGATGAAATATGCATCCACTCAAATCAGAGACAGGTGGTTAAAATACAGGATTCCTGCAGGAATCAGTCTTATTCAAGGGCTGTGCTAATAGGGTCTTTACTTTGGGACAAGCAGGCTCTCAGATGTGGTTGCCAATTGTCATCCATGGTCCCAGTCTAACAAATCTTGAAGACTTCACGTTTATAGACACATTAAAAAGATAAACAGAATTACTGAAGAGAAATAGGGAAATAGGTATATATTTGATTTAGTGTTTAACTTATGACAGTTATTATTAATTTGTTTGTTTGTTTATTTTTGTTCATGCTCACCTGAGGATACTTTATTGATTTTTGAAGAGATTGGAATGGAGGGAGGGTGAAGGAGAGATAGAAACATCAATGTGAGAGAGACACATTGGTTGGTTGTCTCTCACATGCATCTTGACCAGGGCCAGTGATATAAACTGCAACCCAGGAACATGCTCTTGACTGGGGAATCTAACCCGAGATTCTTTGGTGTGTGGGCTAATGCTTTCATAGCTGAGCCACACCAGCCAGGTCAAGGCATTGCTATTTTTAAAAGATCATTCACTTTCAATGATTGGTAAAACTTATCACTGAAAACATCCTGTGGAAGTTCTGAATTTAATGGGATAATTTATTACATATTCAAAATATGTACTTATTGTAGGCCTTTCAGATTTTCTTCTTGAATCAGTTTTGGTAATTTGTGTGCTTCTAGAAATTTCATATAATTATATTTTGGGGGGCACAAATGTACATAATACAATTTTATCACCCATCTTTAAAAAAAATCATATGGGTTATGTTCTAAGACCACAGTGGATTGAATGAGAACTCTATAACAGAAAGACTACCTAAATATATTCTGCACTGCCCTATCAGCAGCACATGACTCCCTAACTGGTCATCAGAATATGGAAAAAGGCCTTGCTGATGGACCTCCATGGTCAAATTCTACTTCTGAAAAGGGACTTTTATGGATCTGGAAGAACAACACTGTCACAGGAGGAGGGAAAAGTACAAGGTAAATGGCCATTTCTCCTTTTTATTCTACCCATTGCTGAAGTCAGTCAGTGTTGAAGAGAAGAGCAGATAATGTTCCCCACCCCACACCTGCCCCCTGGTTCCAACTCTCATCACATCTTTGTCACTTAGAGGACAGATGGCCTTGCTTAAGAAAAGACAACTCAGTCTCTGCTCACCCTTGGCCAGCTCTCAACCGCTAGTTAGGGCATGCTAACCCTGTAGGCATAATCAGCTACATCTGGTTTAATGTAGCCTCTTCATGGAGGTTCTGAGAGCAGCTTCCTGGTTGGGGGAAGATTTGTTCCCAGCTGAGCTGAGAATCAGCCTCACAGAACACTGGCAACACCAGGGGACATAATCCTGCAAGGCTGTGAACAGCCTCATCCTCGGTCCACTCACAGTGATTTTGAGGACTGCAGCTTTCTTTTTAAACAAGGGAGAGGCTCCTGTCTGTCTCTGACAAATGAGGAAACAGAGGTCTAGAAAGGGTAGATGGTTCACACACTGCTCAGGATCAGGAACCAAAATCTAAGTCTTAGAGTTCCTTCTGTCTCTCCAGGAAAAAAAAATAATCCTAGACAAAATATTGGCAAACTAAACTCAACAACACATTAAAAAGATCATAGGCCACAATCAAGTGGAATTTTGGGTGCACTTCCTTTTATGAAAGTAAATCTGTACCTTACTATGGTGAATATCTTTAGATAGGACAAGGGTCTCAAGGTCTGGGCATTTCTTACAAAATGCATTCTTGCTAAGTGTTAAAATGAAGCACAGTACCTTGTATGCACATCTGTAAGCAGGATGAGCTTGGCAGGAAACCAACCTAATCGAACAAGTGTATGCAATTGCAAAGAAGAAATCAGTGTGTAATTGACCAAATACTGTATAAAATCACTGGCTAAGCCTTCCTTTGGGGATAGATAGCTTTGGATGTGAACCCCCTGTCTACTTTATTTGTTACAGGAAATAAAACTACTTTCTAACAACTATGTCTTGTACTTGAATAGAACATCCCAAGCTGTGAAACCCTTGAGTGTTCAGTAATATCATGCAACTTTAGTCACAAAGGTGCCTAACACCAAGACAAATTCATAGATATAGGATCTGACTTACGGTGAGTTAACAATAGCTAGTATAGGTGGCAACAACACAATAGTTTCCTGCTATGAATAATGAATGTTCTTCTACTTCCAACAGATGGAGAAAACCCTATTGTGCAATTACCTCAAAATGACCTCATTTATGATGAATTTGGCCTTGTAGCCAAATTCTTGTCAAGGCAATAATTCACTTTTACTACATGCTATGTGGTCCTAAATTTAAGACACATGGAGGTGTGGAGAGTTACAAAACACAAAGTTATTTCCAAACAGTGACCTCTAATTTTACATACTTTCCTTGGTACCCAGGTGAGGAGGAGTTCAATGTAACTGCTGTACATGATGCCAGCCTATCCTATTCTATATAATAAAGAGTTAATATGCAAATGGTCATCATGCGCCCTTGCACCCTCGTGGTGGGGCTAGGGGACCTGAGGCCAGGTTGAGGAACCTGAGGCTGTGCCCCTCATCCTGACACTGGGGGACCTGAGGCCACACCCCCTGCCTGGCGGGGCTTGATGGGGGACCTGAGGTCATGCCCCTATCCCAGTAAGACTTGACTGGGGACCTGAGGCTGTGCTCCCTGCTGTATGGGACTTGATTGGGGACCTGAGGCCATGCCCTTCACCCAGTGGGGCTTGACAGAGAACATGAGGCTGTTCTCCCCGCCCTGTGGGTCTTTACAGGGTTGGGGCCGTCCAGGTCTGTGTCTCGTGTGATTTTGAGTTGCACGTGGGTGGGCAGGGACTTGACTCTGGGTCCTGTGACACACTCCAGACTCTGACAGGAGGGAGATTTTCATATACATTTTACTAATTTTATTTCATCTCTGACACTTCTATTATAGAAAATGGGCAAATAGCAATATTAAAATACAGTGGGGCCTTGACTTACAAGTTTAATTCATTTCATGACGGAACTCATAACTCAAATTACTCATATGTCAAATCAAAAGTGAACGAGTGAGACATGTGATTCTGGGCTAATGTTGTGGCGTTCACTGTGACATTCGCTGTGCCAACTAGTGGTGGGGTATCTGAAGCTGGCTCGTAACCCCAATTTTAGCTCGCAACTCAAAGGAAAAAATAAGCTGAGAGACAGCTCGTATCTCGAAAAAATCGTTAGTCAGGACACTCGTAAGTCAAGGCCCCACTGTATTTCCTCTAATTAATTCCCTTTTAATGTGCATGAATTTTGTGCACCAGGCCACTAGTGTGTTAATAACAGGTACAAGGTTCTGAGTTATGGTGACGTTTTCCTGAAGAAATTTTCAGACATAGTATTTCCAATGAACTTAGTCACTTATCCAGCAGTTTTTAGTGAAGTCCCCAGTGAGGAGCCCATATGGGAAGGACCTTTAGAACTCCAACTATAAGCAATAAATAAATCCCTGATCTCAAGTGTACAAAAGCCACCCAGAATGTGAAACCACAAGGACAAAAGTATAAGCCAATCTCAAACACAGTCACCTAGAAAACAAAGGAAGATAAGGCCAATCGCTGCAAAACAGGAAGCATACCACAAAACTGCTTTTTTTCAGCCAACATCATGAGACTGTGAGATAGAGAGAGAGGAAAAAAAATTAAGGCTGAAAAAGAAACAGAAAGCAGTCAAACAGCTGAAGTAACTAGCAGCAGCCAGCAAACAGCTAGGAAAGCCAGTTGGAGAAAATTCAAAAGGAGACAGCTCTTTTCCTACAGCTAGGCGATTTGAATGGAGTTCTTTAACTAGTCAAAGAAAACAAATGGTTACCAGAAATAAGCACACATATGTCTTCTTTTTAAACTTGATAACCTGAATCTTCTTTGGTTCACACTTGATGTTTGTCTCAAATTTATCAAATATTCTGAATATGTGGGAAGTTTTTAAATGTTTGCTAATTGACTTTCCCTGCCTTTCAATATAAAGTGGAGAGGAGAGAGAGTAAGGAGTTTGGGTTTGTTGTTTTTTTAAACCAAAGCTGGAAGATCTAAAAGAGACATGTCATTTTTATCCATTAAGGGACAGCGTCTCATATAAACAAATAAAACCATCCTAAATTTTAGAGAGAAAGAAAAGAGGGAAGATCAGAGAGAAGTGAATGACAAAATGAGAGAGGGATTCTCTGTGCTGATTCTTGTATTATGCAGCATCTCCAGTAAAATTTCTAAAAATAAAAATAAATAAATAGCTGAATATGAACAATTGTGCATAAATACCATATTAAAAAAATAGTAAAAAATTTGCATTTGGGGATTCCAGAGTCATAGGCTGAAGTAGAAACAGTGCACAATGTCACAGGAATGAGGAAACAGGAAAGGCTGAGGGAAAATGAAGGGGGACTCTTAGAAACAGAGGGGAGGACTTTGAAGTCTTCCATGCTGTGTAATTATAGTTTGTACCAATTTCACCAAATCAAGGAGTGGGAGACACTCAATTGACTTATGACTGACAAATTGTACATTGAGGGACATAGACATATTGGATATTTATATTTATAATATAATTTACTTTAAATATAAATAGCAATATCTATCTTATACTAATAAAAGACAAACATGCAAATTGACCGTACTTTGGCTACAACTTAAGCCACGCCCACCAGCCAATCAGAGTGACTATATGCAAATTAACCCAACCAGATGACGGCCAGCAGCCACAAAGGTGGAGCGAGCAGGAGGCTTGCTTGCTCCAGTAATGGAGGAAGCCAAGGTTCCCCACCTGCTGTGGCCCAGTTCTGAGCTCCACTGAAAGCAACAAAGTTTCAATTATAGAAGGTAAATAAACCCCAGATACCTGCTTTCAGCTAGCTGTGGCCACAGAGCTAGAGTGAGCAGGAGCTGGCTCTGATCTCCACTGAAAACAACAAAGTTTCAATTATAGAAGGTAAACAAACCCCAGATGCCTGCTTTCAGCCAGCCATGGCCATGGAGCTGGAGTGAGCAGGAGTGGGTTGCCCCTGGCAATGGAGGAAGCCAAGCTTTCTGCAGACCTCCACTAAAGGCAACAAAGTTTCAATTATAGAAGGTAAATAAATCCCAGAATAAAGATAAAAAGAAGAAGAAGAGAAAAACAGGAGAGGCTGGGATCTTATGTCGCCAGGGTGCTTGGCCAGCCTGAAAACGGACCTCAGCCTCTCACCAAGGCTGGCCAGGCACCCCAGTGGGGATCCCCCACCCTAAAGGGGGTGTGGCCAGCCTGAAAACAGCCATCAGCCTTTTACCCAGGCTGGCCAAACCTCCATGGGATGAGGGTCACCACTGGGGTGGACATACTCTGAGGGGTCCCACACTGCAAGAGGTCATAGGCCAGGCTGAGGGACCCCCCAAGTGCACAAATTTTTGTACACCGGACCTCTAGTCCTATATAATAAAGAGGTAATATGCAAATTGACCATCATTCCAACACACAAGTTGGCCGCCCCCATGTGGTCAAAGATGGCTGCCATACGATGGCTGGCAGGGGAGGGCAGTTGGGGGCCACCAGGGGAGGGCACTTGGGGGTGACGGCTGGCGGGGGAGGGCAGTTGGGGGCTAATGGGTCAGCAGGGGAGCAGTTTGATGTCAATCAAGCTGGCAGGGGAATGGTTAGGGGGTGATCAGGCTGGCAGGCAGAAGCAGTTAGGGGCAATCGGGCAGGCAGGCAGGTGAGTGGTTGGAAGCCAGCAGTCCTGGATTGTGAGAAGGATGTTCGACTGCCCATTTAGGCCCTATCCCACGGGGCAGTCAGACATCCCCCGAGGGGTCCCAGATTGGATAGGGTGAAGGCTGGGCTGAGAGACACCCTCACCCCACCTCCATGCACAAATTTTGTGCACTGGGCCTCTAGTACTTATATATGTTACATACTTCTCACATATGTACTTCTATTTATAAATTGCCTCATTGAATTTGCTAGTAGTTAGCTGAGGATTTTTCTGTCTATATTCATAAATGATATTGATGTGAAGTTTTCTTTTCCTGTAATATCTTTGAAGGATACTAACCTCATAGAATGAATGATGAAGTACTTCCTCCTCTCCTCATTTTGGAAAGTGTTTGCAAAGCATAGGTGTTAATTCCTTAAATGTTTAGTAAATTCACCAGTGAAGCCATTTGGTATTGGGTTTTACTTTGGTGGTAGTTTATTATCTTAATTTTTAATATAACCTCTTTACTACTTATATGTATATTCAGATATCATTTGTATTTGGGCCACTTTTAATAGTGTGTGTAGTTCTAGGAATCTAATGTACATTATAAAAAGGCAAAAGAATAAATGATTTGGTTTCTTGTGCAGGTAGATCACAGCCTCGAGGTGACATACTGTCAGGACCCACCTTAGCTTTTGAACCAAAGCCATGCCCTTCCCAGGCTCAGCTCAGCAGAGCTCCTAGTGTCTGCCCAAGCAGGTCAGTCTTTGCCCCAGGACTCTCTACTGATTTCTCATAGGGTTTGTCAGATCTGAAGGTATCTTTATCCAACCCAGATCCTTCTTTTCTTTCCTTTTCAAATGTCAGATCTGCAGCAAGACCTAAGGCTTCCTTTGCCCAGCTCTGCTTCCTCCCTTTTGTCTTTAATAGACATTATTCCAGAGCCACCTCCAATAAACCTCTTGCACTCACTCTTTCTCAGCAAGTGCTTCTAGAAGGAACTAATGTAATATGGTCTCCTCCTCAAGAATGGCCCTAAAGGAATGTGGGGATATATGGAAGGCCCTACATGAAACAAAAACCCACAAGCTCCGGACTTCATCAGCTCCCATGTCAACTGCTCAGCATAGCTGGCACCTTGGGATTTGTCTTGCCTTCAAACAGAGGAATGTTCTGGAAAGAGGTGCAAATGACTTCTAGACCTTCTCCCTGACATGTTTCAGGTAACACTTATTTACCCTTGTTATAGTGAAATTTCCAGAGTAGTACGTTATTGAGTTGGCTGACACCTAGTAAAGTGACCATCACCCATAACCTAAAGGTCCCAGGCACTAAAAGTGCAAAAGCCTTGGTGAGTCCAGGTATCTTCTGCCTCTGGGAGGAGCCATGCTCTTCCACAAGACAAAATAAAAGCAATCAGGAGGCTGAAAGTTCATAATACAATTAATCTTTATTCTTTGACTCAAGTGAGTGTATTTTCACATTATTTTTTCAGAATTTGTCATAGCAAGGGTTGTTAGGGTACAAAAGTATTAATGCTCTTATAAATGGCCTAATATTGAAGGTAAGCTGACACTTTCAAAAACAAAGGCAGATGATCCTGTCCCAAAGCATCTATAAAGTGGTTAATATTGAAAACATCTGGTCCTACATCTATTGGGAGAAGATTCTATAGCTCTCATCTCATACAGTGCCCCATCAGGGAGCTCTCAAATGCATCTGTTCAACCATGAGTGGAACATCATCACCATCTAGGAACTGAGAAGCAACCTGAAGTGTAGAGGCAGCATAATGAATCTGGCCCATGGGCAGTGCACCCAACTCATAAGACCTGCACCCGACATGAGACACCATAAGCCCCTAATGTGTTTGACCACTATTATGTGAGTTCTCTGAGTTTTATCCTCATTCCTAACCCTCATGATAAAAAAAGAGATATAGGTGCAAAGGAGTTTTCAATAAACTCTTCAGATGAAATCTACATTATTCTTATAATTTAAAAATTTGCAAGGTTGTCTAATTTTGACAATTTTACTGGGACTCCAATTGTTGTTCTAGTATATTGCACTATGATGATTTAACAATACAGTCCTTTGAATCCTCTTAGAGGTGTGTTCATTTTCTCAGAGTAATGAGAGAGGGGATGACAGGGTCCTTTGCATTTAGACTTGAAATGGAGAGGACACAAAAGAACAGCCACCATGTTAGGAAAGGATAGCTCAGGGGCCAGGGGGCCAGGCAGGCAGGGGGGAAGCCCATAGGAGTCCCATGCCCAGGACATGCACACATGTGGGCACCTTGATTCTTTGTAACTATATGTATTATGGCTGTGTCCTTGTTCCTGGTGTCTGTCCTGACTACAATCTACCTACACAGGTAAGGTGGTTTTTGTGACTTGATTCTGACTCTTTTTCCCTACCTTATTTCTCCTTGCTCCTGTATAATCCCCTACTACCTGCCTGAACCTGACAATTTGTTTACATACAAAGAGGTAAAGCATCACACAGTAAGACACATTGACTTCTCAAGCCCCCAAAGTTATGAACCCAGTTCCCACGCATCAATCCTCCCATACCCCACAACCTGAGCATGTCTCTAACTTAAAGAGGCCCCAGGCATTTCATACACCTATGAAAACCTATCTTTTTACTTTCTTTAGAAATTTTTTTGGGATTTTGCTTTTCCTGGACATCTTTAATTATTTTGTTCCCTTTATGGTTACCTATCAGCTCCTTGGCCATTTTCAAAAGATCTATTACCTGGTCTTCCCTGGCTTGGCCAGTTTCTTTGTTATTAAAAGCACAAACTCGCTTCCCACACTTTTTAATTGTCTTCCTAAGAAACTTGTTTTCTGTGTTTTTGCAGTAATCTTTAATATCTCCACCCTCCAGGTCTTCCTTCCGGGTAAAAACCACAATCATGTATTTCCTAACATCTTTTCCGAAGATGGTCTTTAGCGTCGTCATCACCTTTTTGTCTTGGTCAGTGACCCGTCCCAGCTGGAGCACCAGGACCAGAACTGTGTTGCTTTTATTTAAGGACATATACTGTTGGACCGGAGATTTGTCACTGGACAGCAGACAGAAGTCAGGAGTGTCCCAAACCACAATGTTCTGCTCAGCCCTTGTGCTCTCTCTTTTCTGGCACGTGGTGGTGACTGGCTTGGCTCCGAGTTGAGAGGAAAAATCTGGCCGCCCGAGGATGGTATTCCCAGTGGCACTCTTACCAACCCCTCTCTTTCCCACAAGGATAATGCTCAGGGTCTCTGTCAGAAGAAAGCAGGAAGGAGTTGAGACCCTGGGTTGATCTGAGCGTGCCTTTCAAAGCCACATATTTCAGCCAAGGACACTCAGGGAGCATCAGGGCTGCCTTCCCAGAGCAGCTCCAGCCCCAAGCATGGGAATGGCTTCCTCCAGACAACCAGTGAACTCAGAAGCAGGAGTTGGATCACAGTCCCTGCCCTGTGTTCACCCATTGACATGCTGTCATTCCCATCTCTAAATTTTCCCCTTTTTATGGTGCCTTCTTTGATATTATGGCACCTTGTGAGTGTTTTGTTACTCTTCACCTCCTCACCTGGATCCAGTCTACTCATCTTATCTCTATCTTCTGTTCCTGCGGTGACTATTTATTCCCACTTCAGACTAATACTAACTGTAGCAAAGTCTCCTGGATGTATTTGAAAAATGATTCCATAAAATTACTTTTTGTGAAAAAGCAACTACACATACCATCTGTGGGTTACTAGATGGAGCACGCTAGAAGCCATTTCTCATTATAACTACATTCAACTTAACTGTGTCGTTCATTGATGTCAAAAGGCACCTCATGGCTTTAATAATGAGTACCCATTAACACTGTTCTTTGTGGTGTCAATGATGAAGAATATATTTCCCTAGAGATGGAATTATAGGAATAATATGATGTATATCACATTTCATGTTCCTGGGAGATTAAGATGTTAAACTTGGCTTCACCGAGCTTGGTCCTTAGTGTTCCTCTCATTTTGCTACCAAAGGTAAGTACTGCAGCTAAAGACTGTGGGATAAAGCAAGGCCAAGGAAAATCTGAGTTCAAAATGACACTGAGTGGTATATTCATGAAATAGCATACAACTCAGCATTTAATGAAAGACAAGATTGAACTACTGATATGCAACATGGCTGTATCTCCAAAACATGCTAAGCGAAATAAGCCAGATACCAAACCACATGCAATATGAGTGCATTATATGAAGATAAAAAACAGACAAGATTAACCAGTGCCAGTAAAAGTCTGGAGAGTGGTTCCCTTTGGTGATCTCCTGTAAGGGGATGGAAATGAGCCATATCTTTATCTAGATGATGGTCACATATGTGTATATGTGTAAAAGTTATTGAGTTGTATACTTAAGATTTCTGAATTTTACTGTATTTAAATTAAATCGCAATAAATTTCTGTAAAAACCTGCACCACAAAACTGTCTCTGCATACATGCCCTGTTCCCACTTCTCCTGTGATCTAAGGTTAACACCAGATCTATGTGCTGAGCAAATGGCAGAGTCAGCAATTCCAGGGATATTCACTGAGTCTCCATCATCCAGGGTGCCATCCCTGTGGAATGTCACTAAGCTTATGCCTGGCAAGCTTGGGAGTGGAGTGATCATGACATGTAAAGAAAGCAGCTGAAATGCAGGAACTCCACACCCTTTTATGTTGCCTTTGGAAAGTTACTGACATGTGCAGAGTTTAGGATACATTACTAATGACAATCAATATATGGATACTGAGCTTCATCACTGAATTCTGCATAGTAGTGCTATCAGTGAAGGAAGTGTTTGCTTCCAGGACCAGGAGGAAGAGGCCAAGTAGGCACAGCAAGGGAACCCAGTTTTTTAACATTTTAGAGAAGGACAGGTACAGCCACAAAGGGTCCAAGACCTTTGCTGGTGCTACACCTACTCAAAAGTGTTAAGAGTTCCCTAGAGACAGGTTGCAGTCATTGACCTGAGCAAGGTCTTCAGGATACATTTTTGCTCTGATTTATCTAGATATTTCCCCCACTTCACTTTGATGCATAACACATTCAAAGGAATTCAGATATGAGTTTAACATAGTTTAAGGATCTCTTTACCATTTGGATTGCCCTTTTCCTGAGATGTAGCTTCTTTCACACAGTCCTGGAAAATAAAGATGGAAAATGATATATACAGATCTGAAATGTCATCTTTCCACAAAGTAAAGAAATGGAGCATAATGTGTAGTTTGGAGTAATTTGATGAATAGGCTGTGGTCAAATAAAGACCATGGTCATGGGCCTTGCTGGCCATTGTAGACTTGTCCACAATGACAATATTGAGACCCTACTGCTTCTGCCGCTTTAACGGGTTTCCCAGGTGCATGATGGATCTTGCTCTCACTCAGAGGAGCCCCACAGATGCCATCTACAAGGCATTGTTCCTGAAGCTGTAATTTCACTTCTCTACAGTTCCTAACACTAATTCCTTCTAAAGCCTTCCAGAGTTTCTGCTATTCCTGAAGAAAATCCAGAGATTTCAGGAAACCTTCTGCACTCCCTGGAAGAATAAATGCACTCAGTGATGCCTGTGATATGCAGTTGAAAGACAAGGGGAAGTGAGGAGATTGGAAAACAGGATCCCCACATCTCTCCAATGCCCTCTTCCATCACTGGCACCCTCAATGTAGAGATGAATCTTCTTCTAACAGAAATCCAGTAACATTTGGGACCTTTCTCATCCATGTGGGCAAATGAAGATGACGACAAAGGATGGATAGCCACTTACCTGACATTCCCTTCACCTGCCTGGTAAGCCTTATGTTGATTCCCCAAATTTAAATTTAAAAGGGAATAAAAATGTGAAAACATGATATGCAATCTTGATTAATCTGCTATTCTTAGAAGCTTTCTATACTTTATTTTAACCTTGTCTTTGTTAAGTCTCCATGCCAGCCACATTCCCTGCTTTCTTACCTGGCCTTACCCCAAACCATTGATACTATCAATCATCTCTCTACTTAGGGCTCTCTCATTTCATTCTGGTTGTTAGACTTTCTTCACCTCCTAAATCCCACCAAAATTCTTTCATGTTTTTTTTAAATCCAAAGGATTGTTACCATGCAAATGTATATGATCTAAAATTTAATAATTTTAACATCTTTAATCCACCAGAAAATAAGTTGTTAACTCATATATTCTTCTATGTTTTTCTATGTTTATACAAATACATAGAAGCATATACAAACACATAGAAAGATTTATTAGGCTTTCTATTCTGCAATCAACTTAACAACATGTCTGTAAGTCTACACAAGTAGATTTAATTCATTCCACTTGCGACCATTTATGCTAATACAACCATTCCTTTATTGATACTGGCTATTTCTAGTTTTACTATTTCAAAATATGCAGTGATGAATGTCCTTGTCCTTGCACCTTTAGATATACTTATATTTCTCTGTCTGTATATTAGAATAAGAACTTTCACTCCATCTTTGGGTTATATTAAATCTTTAATGTCTCCTTAACTTATTTGGAACTCATATACTTCTATAATTATAATAACAATCATAATAATAGCAGCTAATAATTATTGAACATTAACCCAGTTTCAAGTATTTGCAGATTACTTTATAAGCAAGTAACTTAATCCTTACAACAATCTCTGAGATACATATTATTATCTCCATCTTACAGAAGATGAAACTAAATTCTGTCCTCATGGAGTTTGTGGGTAGGCAACCATTGCAAATACATCTGGAGGAATCACTTGATGTGATGGTGACCATGTGATGAGCACCAATAGGGCTGAGGGGCTGAGGAAGCTCATTCCAAGGGACAATCAGGAGGATTCCTTGAAGAAGTGAGTTTAAGCTAAGGAGATGGATAAATAAAAACAGACCTGATATAAGGGATGGGAAGTGTCAAAAGATATAACTCTAAAAGTTTGAAGCTCTGGCGTGGATGTGAGTATAAATCATGGACTAAAGGGAAGGCTGGTGAGACTAGTACGTAGAAAGCAAGGTAGAGGGTTAGGGACCAATCAGGTCATCAATTCTGAACATGACCTGAAGCTAAGGAGATGGATAAATAAAAACAGACCTGATATAAGGGATGGGAAGTGTCAAAAGATATAACTCTAAAAGTTTGAAGCTCTGGCGTGGATGTGAGTATAAATCATGGACTAAAGGGAAGGCTGGTGAGACTAGTACGTAGAAAGCAAGGTAGAGGGTTAGGGACCAATCAGGTCATCAATTCTGAACATGACCTGTGGAGAAGTGCAATGTCCAGGTTACATTGCATAAACTCATTCTGTACCCTTTCTTTTCTCTGCTGACAGTACTGTTCCTTGTTGCCATCAGAAGAGAGAGAGAGAGAGAGAGAGAGAGAGAGAGAGAGAGAGAGAGGGAGAGTTCAGGCCTAGAGATAAGAAAGGAAGTGAATTCAAAACTCTCGAGCCTCAGTGTCTTCATCTGTAGAACATCTATGCATAAAGTTGTTATGAAGGCTAAATCAGTTCATGTATGTGCCTTAAATTTAGTAGGTTTTCCCTCTCATGGCCATCAGATTTGAATTTAACACATACCAGATCTAAGAAGATTCACTGACACAAAGGCCCCTGTGCTGAATTTTTGCTTGTCTTAACATTCTCTGGCACTTATATTTACAGAATTCTCTATACCAACATTCATTTAGTTACACTGACTCAATAATTGCTTTGTTTCTTATTATGCATAAGTTAAAGTATAAGCTCCTCAAAGGCAAAAGCTTGCATTCCTTAGCTTTGAATACATTCTTCATTCAAGTTAAAAAATTAAAGAAAATGTCACTCTGGCTGTTGTGTGTGAAATGGATAGATGTGTAAGGCCCAAGAATGATTGAGGGGACAGTTGTTAGTAGATTAGTTGTAAAATAGTTCAGGCAGGAGAGAACACTGGATTGGACCAGATGGTGGTTGTGGAGGTGGGGAGAAGCAGGTAGTCCCAGGTGCATGATCATACAGACTTGAGGATTTCTTGGACAGCAGATGCTAGCTGTGGTATCAAAGTGGACTTCTGGGTTTGAGTTTGAAAAGCATGATGAGAAGCACAATCATTTACCAAGTTGAGAGGAAAACAGAAGTCTTTCTTATTTAAGAGAGAAAGCCAGAAGTTTGGACATGTTAAGTCTGGGATCCTATAAAATAGCCCAGTGAAGATATCAAGTAGCAATTGGAACTCAGAGGAGAGACCTGAAATAGAGCTACTAATTTGGAAACTGTTAGCAATAGACAGAGCTCAAGGCTGCAAAGTATGGAAACACCTAAGGGAGAGTGTAAAGAGTTGAGAAGAGTCTAGAACCATGCCCTGCAGATGCCAACTTTTAGAGCTCTTCACAACAGGTTCAGCAATCACCAGAGTGGCCAGAAAAGTGTTGTGGGTGGGGATGCAAGAAGAGGATAGTTTTATTGAAGCCAAGGAAGTCTAATGAGATATTTATGTCCAAAACTATGAGGGGTAATGCTGGAAGCTACCCATTGTCTATGCTATCAGGAAAGTGTAAACAAGGAACCCAGAATGCTGATGAACATTGAGCTCTTGCAAGGGCCAAAGCTAAGCACCTACTGTTTAGTCAAGACAATGGTGGCTCAAGCAATTTCCTGACCTAATAGTCTCAAAGTAAATCTTTACTAATATTTACTGACCTTTAAAATAGTCTGTCTTCTACTGTAATTGCCTGCCTGACTAAGGGCAATATGTGTATCTAAAATTGAATAAAAGGCTGGCAGGGCTTGGGCATCAGTGAAGCCTTTCCTCTTGAGAAGTACTCCCCTCCTGGCCCCCAATTTTCAAAGTCATATTTCTTGGCTAGTCTCATCATTTATCCGTGACCCTTCTTCAGGTCCTGAACCCAAGCCATGCAGAACATGGCTATCACAACTTTCACAGGTAAAATCAGACAAGGATATAAATTTATCCAGTAACTTACCAATGAAGTCCAAAGGATAATATTCAAAGTAACCTACTATCTGGTGCCTCATCTTTTCAGATTATGGATAAATATCTCCTTAAACAAAGCCTAAGAACCTTTTCACTTGACTGTGCCCATCTTCATCCACTCAAACTACACAACACAGAGATCCTTGGAGACCTTAACATGAATTCTCACCTGGGATCCATTGCCTTCATTTCTGAAGTTCACATGGTAGGGGCTTCTATTCTCATGCTCCAAATGTTTGACCATGCTGAGAAAGGGAGAGAGGGAGAGAGAAAGAGAGAGAGAGAGAGAGAGCCATCGATCAGCTAACCTCTGCACGACTCCCCACTGGGCCTAAGCCAGCAGTCAGATATCCCTCTCACAGTCTGGGGCTATCACAGTCCAGGACCCCTTGCTCCTTACCGCCTGCCTGCAGCAGAGGTGGGAGAGGAATACTGTCTGAATCTCCTACCTGCCTCTCCTGCTCATCCCAGCCCCACTGTGCTTGCTGCGGGCTCGCATCCAATCAGTCCTCATCCAGAGAGGCTCCTGCTGCCACAGCAGAGCTCGCCAACCATGAGCCCTGCATCTGGCGCCCTCCCAAGGGGAGTGGCTTGCGGGATAGAGCTGAAAAGGGCTCTCCAACATCCCCTCAGGGGTTATGGATAGGTAGAGAGAGCAGCCAGGCTGAAGGACCCCACTGGTGCACAATCTGGCCTGCGGAGAGACAGCAGAAGGGCTTCAGGGCATGTCCAGACCATCACGCTCAGTCCCGATTGGCCAGACACCAGCAGCAAACTAACCTACCAGTCAGAGCATCTTCCCTCTGGTGGTCAGTGCACATCATAGCAACTTGTTGACTGGTCGACTGTCTGCCCTCTGGTGGTCAGTGTATGTCATAGTGACTGGTTGACCAGTTGACTGTCTACCCCCTGATAGTCAGTGCACATCATAGCAAGCAATTGAGCAGTCTTAGCATATTATTAGCATATTATACTTTGATTGGTTGTTCTGCCATTCAGTCTATTTGCATATTATGCTTCTATTATATAGGATTGGTTGCTTCTGTATGTGTCTTGAGGGGAGATCAAACACACAACCTTGGAGATTTGGAAAAATGTTCTAACCAACTGAGCTACCTGGCCAGGGCTGGAAATACTATTATTTTCTTGATCACAGGGGCAGAGTACAACAGAGATGTCCTGTTGTCACCCTTTCACCCTTCTTTTTGCATAAAATTTAAATGTGATGTCTGGAACTGGAGCTGTCTCATGGAATAATAAAGTAACAAATAAGAAAACAAGTCAACATGCACCATTCAAGCCAAATGAAGGCAGAATAGAAAGATAAAAGGATTCCTAATGACATCACTGAGCCAGATCTCCCTGCAATCACCTCTTTGTTAAATAAACACTTAATATTCTTACAATTTAAGCTGTTGTTACACCAAGTGTGATTTGTAGTATTGCCACCAACTGGATTCTTAAAGAAATGCAGTATTTCAGGCCCTTCCCCAGACTTGCTGAATCAGAATCTGTAATTTAACAACTTCTAGGTGGTTCCCATGAACATGCAAGTTTCAGAAGCACCTTTAGTTAAAAATTAGCATGCCTGAGTCAGAATCTACATAAAGAGCCAAGTTTCCCAGCACAGTCTACAGAATAGTCAGCCCATCAGCTATCAGGTGCCTGTATCTCCGAGTCTGTCCCCATGCTCCCTGTTGTACCCATTGGTCTTGGTCTATTCATGAACCACAATGTCTTCATTACTAAAACCAGTATGACTTAGTCAGCATAACTTTAATATAGATCTTAGTTAACTGATCAGGCAGGTCTCAACACCTTGCTATTGTTCAAATGTGTCTCTCTATTCTTGGCCTTTCAATCTTCTAGAGGGCTTTTAAAATCAGTTCTTATTTTCTTTAGAAAATCCTGTTGAAATTTTAAATGCCAGTGATTGAATTTTTAGCTTAGTTCAAAAAGAACTAACATCTTCAGAGTGTTGTAATTCTCTTCATTGTTCTTAATCAGTTTAAAATATGTGGTTTCTTTTTGGTCCATAAATGAAGAGAGATGATTATTAAATTTAAAACTGTATTGGGAGCCCGGTTATCTTTTTACTTATTTCTAGCACTATTAGTTTCTGGTCAGAAGACATCTCTATAAAATATTTGTCATTAGTTGAGGTTTACTTTTTGGCTGAATAATTTTTGTAAATGTTTCATGTGGGCTTGTAAAGAGCGCATACCCTCCAACTGTGGGTGTTTTTCACATTCAGAGACCCCACCTTGTGTCTTCTACCTTGGCTCCAGATGCCCAGGATGTCTAGTATGGTCTTGCCTGCACCCCTCTCCTCCTGTCCACTGGCAAGATTCCTTCCTGTTTGTCACCACTCCACTTCAAAGTCACCTGCACATGAAGGCTTTCCTGTATTTTCCATATTGAACTGATCATTGGCTCTTTTCTGGACTTTGGAAATAACATTATTACTGGTCTCCCTGCCTCCAACCTCCTCACAACAAAAAACAGATAATATCACTCATCAGTCCAAAGTCACTAAAGAGCTTCCCACCTATCCAAGGAACTAGTAATAGGCCAAGGCTTTATAGTGGTCCAAGACCCCACCTAACTGGGGCTTTGGCTGCCCCCCTGACCTTATCACCCACCCTCTCCACCTGGCTTTGTCACATCAGTCTCCTTGCTGTTCCCCAACATGTGACCTTAGGATTTTGTGCTGGTTGTTCATCTGAGCTACGACAGTCTTTCCCCGGCTTGTGTAAGGCAGGTTCACTTTTAATAGGTCTCTCCCATATCATCTCTGTGGCACAGGAGGCCTTCATCTGTCACCCTATATTTGAGAGCACCCTGCTCCTTGCACCTCCCCAGCATTCCCCAACACCCAGCTTTGTTTTTCAACCCAGCACCCACTGCTACCACCTTTCACATTGTGTCTTTATTTGCTTAAGACTTTCTTTTTATCTCCCCACCACTAAAGGGTAAATTCCACCAGAATGGAGACTTGTCCTGTTTTGTTCACTCCTGTATCTACAATATAGAGAAGGCATTTGTTATATCCTTGCTTATGATCCAGTAGATGCTTTTTGGCTTAAAGAACAAAGAAATGCTGCTGAAGAAAGTGAACAATGAGAAAGGCACTTTTTTTGTGTTGTTATTTAATAGTTCATACCATTTAAGAGCACAGTGTCTTGTAAAGTATACTATAGTCTAACCATTATATTGTACCCCTAAAACCAATACAAAATAATATTAAACATAAACTTTAATTGAAATAAAAGAATAGTATATTAAGAAAGACTAAATAAAAATTTCAAAAAATAAAAAGATCAAATAACTAGTTGATTATTTTTGTTTGGTATGGGGAAATGAATGTATTCATTTAATTTCATCATTATTGATGAAAATACTTTTGTCTAATAGAACAGGGATGTGTAAAAAAATAATCTATGCCAGCCCTGGCCCAATAGCTCAGTTGGTTAGAGCATTGCCCTGATGTGCCAAGGTTGTGGATTTGATCCCCAGTAAGGGGACATAGAAAAAGCAACCAATGAATGCAACAATAAGTGGAAATTAAAAAAAATGGATCTCTCTCTCTCTCTCTCTCTCTCTCTCTCTCCCTTTCTCTCTCTCCCCCCTTCTGTCTCTCTCTCAAATCAATTTAAAAATTCCATTCCATTGTCAGAAACCGTTAGTATACTTAGCCTATCATTCCTCCAAAATTTTAGTAAAATATAAAAATTGGAATATAAAAGCTTTGTGACCTCAAATAAAAGGACACCAAAGTATCTGTTTGGGTGAATTTTCTTTTAATGAAATCAAAACAAACCTGAGAGTGAGAGCAAGAGAGAGAGAAGAGTAAGTGGCCTACAGAAGGGAGAGCCCCAGTGGAAGGGAGGAATCAGAGGTGATGGGAAAGACCTTGATCGACCCTCCTTCAAGAAGCCCCACCAGGAAGGACAAAGACTGCAGAGGCGAGGAGCCACCCATCAGGGTCATGGACAAATGCCTGGGCTCTTCTCTAGAATCCTCTGGACCCCTCTTACAAGACTCAAGAGGGAAAGCCTCCTCAGCCTGAAAACCACACCCCACAGCTGTTACTCTGAGGAGAAGAGTCTTTATAGCCTAAGTCTATCGCTATTGGACTCTTCTAAGAGCATGTTCTTGCTCTAACACACAGCCATATAAAGAAACTCTTACCCTAACTCCTTATTAATAGTCCCCATTATTTTCATTCTAACACTGTTTCCATCTGATATTATTTACTGTCTGCTTTTTAATTTTCTCTCTATTGTCCTTAGTATGAAACTCCGTAAGAGCAGAGACCTAGCCTGTCTTATTCTGTGTGCCCCTAGGCCTGGTATGGGGCCTGCCATATAGTACAGGGTGGTCAAAAATTGATTTACAGTTGTCCATATGGAAAATAATACAATAATTCACCAATAATCATACAAAAATAAACTGTTTCTCATACTCATAACTGTAAACCTACTTTTGCCCCACCCTATACATGCACAATAAATGGTGTTAAATGAGTGAGCATGAGTGAGGGTGAGGAAAGGAAGATAGTGAGTTTTTACAAGTGTAGAGGGCAGCTGACCAATAAAAGAGAAGTAACTGTATGTTGTATCCTAAGCCAGTGAAATGGTACCATTTTCCTACATTAATTATAAAACCGACTCTAGTGGGTAAATAAGCAGAGACTTCATGCAGGTCTGGAAGAGAAAGGAATTTCTTGTCCACATGAGCACCACTGTTTTACATGGTTCCCAGCATGTGGACATAAATGATGTTGCTGAACTCTTTCCAGGCCAGGACACCAGACTGAATCAGGATTGTTCTCTCTCTTTCTTTAGTCTTTCTCCACACATACAATTGCCCTACCTATACCATTTCCACCCAGGCATACAGAAAATACTTTTAAAGAAAAAGGAAACCAAAACTCCCTCTTCACTCTATCCTTTAAAACCTACAGTTCCCTCTGATCATCTCCCAGGCCCTCTGGAGACCCTACCAGAGCAATGGAGAGAAAAAGACAGAAAGCTTTCTTTCAGAACTCCAGTCTCACAACACAGCCCAAGGGGGACCCGGCTTCAGGCATCCACACAAAACTTCCAGGGAGTCCTCCCACACCAGGTGGTTCACAGCCACTAAAAAGGGGTCAGAAAGCTTCCAAAGCTCCTCTGGGGGGACTCAGTCCAGCCCACAGGTCAGTCATGGGGAAGAAGTGAGAGCATTAATGGGTGAGAACCCAGATGGGTTAAATGTAGGTGACATCAGAAATTTTATTTCTGCAAACATTAACCAGCCTCAGTGTTCAGGCACTAGAATCCGAAGTATGCAAAGGTTTGAAAATATTAGAAAAGTGAATGTGGGAAATCAGGGTCCAAACTGCCAGCCTCACAGTGGTGGCTGCTGGAGACACAATCCCAAAGTCAGGAGATACTCAAGAGTGGACCCCCATTCATTTTCTTTTTCCTCCCCCTCCCATCAGGCCTTCATCCCAGCCTTGTGGGGAGCATCCCATCTAGACAGGCCTCCTCTGGGAACCTGGGAGCCTCTGCCCCTTCGCCCAACCTTGGGGCTGGGCATATCACTGCCGAATAAGGAGGAACCATCCCAGAGGCCCTGAGATCACGCCCTCCAGGTGGCTCCTGTCCCCTCTCTGGGTTGCCATCTGGTAGGTGTAGGCACATATGTGCACACACATACCTTGGTCCTGTCTCCTGGACTGTCACAGTCCCAGAACCTCCACCTTGGGCCTGCTCCATTGCTCCGTGGGTGAAAGCAGCTGCTAGTCCCTCTCAGGCAAACAGAATCCGAAGGGGGATGTGGGAGGAGGGACCTGAGGAAGGAAAGCAGGGCGGGATCAGCTCTGCAGGATCTGAGTCTTTCAGACAGTGTTTCCCAGGAGGCAGATGTTTCTAGACATGGGTTTCACAGCCTCAAAAGCACAAATGCAGACACAGGGGAAGTTTAGAATTAGTGCCCGGTCACAGGGTGCACGTCAGAGGCAGGCGGGGTCAGGGAGTGGCAGGCACACGCCTTCCAGTGTGCAGCTGCAGAATGGAAGGCTAGTGGGCAAAGGAGAGAGTCTGGAGCTCCTGCCCCAGGCAGAGCTGTAGAGGATCCCCAGAGAAGGGTCATGGTGCTCAGGGCCCAGCAGGCTGTGTGGGTGGCTTCCTGCTCCTGGGGCAGAAATCATGTCATCTTTAGAAGCTTTGAAGAAGACATTGTTCCACCACCAGCTCCCGACTTCTATCCACCCTGAAGCAGCCTTTTCAGTGTCCTGTAACAAACTCTCCGACTCCTTTTCCAGGAAGATGTCCCTAGAATCCCCAGCCTGAGTAACCCTGGCCTTCAGACTAATGCTGCTTCTCAGGTAAAGAATTCTTTCCCAGGGCTAGTAGAGCACTTCAAATGCTAGAACATTTATGTTTTCAAATGGCTCAAAACCCCTTTGACAAGAGGTAATAGGTCATATGACAGAAAGGAATTGAACAGGGAGCAAGACTTTTTCAAGTTTGTTTGTTTTTATTATTATGGTAAAAAACAAAAAAACAAACAACAAAAAACAAAACAAAACTTCCAACACATTAAATGGACCATCTTAGCGATTTTTATGTGTAATGTTCAGCCTTGTGAAGTATGCTCAGTGGTTGTGAAAGACCTGAGAACTCGCCCTACTTGTTTTTATCAGTGGTTAGAGCATTTGCCCCAGGCCAAAGAGCAGGTTCGATTTCCTATCAAAGGCACATACCTGGGTTGCTGGTTTGGCCCTTGGCTCTAGTCAGGGTGCTTGTGGGAGGAAACCAATCAATGTGTCTCTCTAACATCAATGTTTCTCTCTCTCTCTCTCTCTCTCTCTCTCTCTCTCTCTCTCTCTCATCTCTATCTCTCTCTCTGTTTGTGTTTCCTCCCTTGCATTCTCTCTAAAAAAATCAATGGAAAAAATTATCCTCCAGCGAGGATTAAAAACAACAACAAAAACAATTGAAAACTTGTTCTTGTAACACTGGGACTCCACATCCATTAGATACAATTCCTGTCCCCCAGTAACCACCTTCTTACTTTTATTTCTATAATTTTGATGACTTTAGATACTTCATACTGGGAGAATCTGTCCATTTCGGACTGGCTGTTTTGCTTAGTGTAATGTCCTTGGTGTTCATCCATGAGAGAAGACTTGTAATTGGGAGGCCGGGACTGGCCATTCTTTGAATTTGAGTTCACACTTTTATACCAGGCTTGATCTTTGATAGTCAGAGGTGGTGCTGAGCCTTCTGAGATCTGGAGGAAGGAGAAGCAGGCTTGAGAGGCTGCTCTGTCCCCAGGGGCCACCTTCTCTCTGATCTGGACATCCCAGGAAGTCCAGAAGGAATAATGTCACTGCCCACCAAGGGCTTGGGGTTAGGAGCTACCCCTTGGTGGGACATTGACAAAGCCTCTCCCAACTCCCTACCCACTTATCTCCCTTAGTAAGGGGGACCTGATTCTGGAAGGCTTCCATTGTCGGGCATTAGGTCCACTCAACTGTTAATGCATCAACTCTATCCATTAAAAGATAAGACCAAAGCCTTCTACCCGTCATAGTGGCTTACCCCAGTTGTGTCATTCCCAGCAGTAGATTCAGAAGGCTGTCTCTGATTCTGGCTGGGCCCTGATCTAGGGAAGGAAGATGAGACCAAAAGCTGCAAAACAAGAAGCAAACCACAAAACATCTCTTCTCAGCCAATATCATGAGACTGTGAAAAAGAGAAAAAGAAATCAAGACTAAAAAAGAAACGGAAAGCAATCAAACATCTAAAATAACAAGCAGCTGCCAGAAAACAGCTAGAAAAAGCCAGTTGAAGAAAATTAAAAAAAAAGATAGCCCTTTTTCCTGAAGTTAGGTGGATTGAGCCTTTTAAATAGCCATAAAAAACAAATGGATACCAGAAACAAGTACAGCTATGTCTTTTTGTTAAACCTGGTGGAATAACCTGAACATTATTATGTCCACATTTGATATTTGTCTCTAATTTATCCAATATTCTAAATATGTGGTAAATTTAAAGTGTTTGTAGATTTGAGTAACTTGTCAATTTTTAAAAGGAGCAAAAACATCTCAGCTGGAGAAGCAGTTCACACAGTGGCATGAGAGAACAAGGTGCATTTGATCTATGAAGAGTGAGGTTTCAAGATGGCATCAGAGTGAGTGTACCTTTCAGAACCAAATTGGAAATAACACTAAATTGGGGCATATTCACTTTGAGTTAGCAACTGCAGTGTAGCTGATGAGGAGACTTTTAACAAAGAAGGGCAACTTGCTTTCCTGGGAGATGACAAGGAATAACTTCAAGACATATTTTGGGACCTCAAGAACTTGAGGAATTTACCCAAACTTATGAGTATTGCAGGCAAAGCCTTATAATAACTATGTGGCTTGGCCTCTTTGCCCTGAGAAGATAATTCAAGTTCATTCTTCAAATTTCGTATAAGATTCCAGCAAAGAAGACTTAAGAGAGCCAATATATTCAATTGCTATGCTCATTGTCTTTATGCAAATAAACAGGCCAAATTGAAAATGGACTTAATGCAGTACATAGTCTTAATTTGGATATCTTTGATATAAATGTTGGTGATTTTTAGGGGAAAATTGTGTTTCAATAGAATCTATAACAGACATTTGCATATTAGACCCCAATTCAGTTAAATGTCTTTAAAGTTTTATTTTTCAACTATAAGCTAACCTGGATTTTGATTTTTTTCTAGTTTTCTTAAACATTTTTGCTACACACCTCTGAACTAATGTTTCATTTTCCTCCCATCCTTTGACTGGAAATTATTAAATAGTAAACCTATTTTTCTGAGCTTTGCTTTTGCAAATTGCAGCTAAAGGACATGACATAAATTTAAGAAATCACCAGAGCAGTTTTATACAATCTCAGTGACTGATGCTGTGTGAGCCATGCAGAATTTACCCGAGCACCTGATGTCATCACTGAGTACATGCAAACTGCAGATAAAGAGGATCTCTCAGACTGTCACTGCTTGCTTTCAGTCCAAGAAATGCTGAGCCCTATATCTAGAAATCTTGACTGACAGCCATACAGATTCAAAAACTGGTTTATAATTTGCTCTGACCATTAATTTTTTTTCTTCTGTTTTCATAGACATTGAATACCCTCATTGAATACCTTACAATGCCTGCTTGCTTACACAGCATAGGCCTCTCTTTGGAAATCCATCTGTGTCATCAACTCCTGAAATGAGACTCAACAATTTAACTGAAATGATCTATTCTCACTTCTAAATGATTCAACTAATGAATTGGAACAATCTACCAACTTAGTTTCTGTAATGTACAATTTTATTATTTAAAATTTCAAAGAGAGGACTAAATGCACCAGGACTAAAGGGACATTGAGGCTTCTCCTCTTAATAAAACTAAAAGTTATACCTCACAACAAGTTCAGGCATTTCATGCTAAATTAATGCACCAAAGCTTTGCTGCAGATTAGTCAGGGAAATTTCCATGAAAATGGAATAAAAAATTGACAGTAAGGAATTGTAATGCACCCTACCATTCTTTTCACATTGTTTCTGTAAATGATGACCTGTTAACTGATATGTAACTGCAGCTAAACCGTTTTTTGGCTTAAGAATTCTAGGAGCTAACATCGAAAGAAGCAGACTCTGCTTCTGAGATATTTGCTAATCTTCAACCAGTTTTTTGAACCGATTGTGTTGGCTTGCATGCTGTCCATGAAACAAAAAATTGTCATCACCTGATTTTTTGTTTCTTTTTCTGTGTGTGTTTTTTTTTTCATCTTCTTCCCCTTTTATAAAAACCCCTTCCCATGTCCATTATTAAGATTGTCTTTTGGACAAGAGTCCTTCATCTTCTCAAGCTTATGTCCCTTGAATAAACTGTCTTTCCTACATCAACACTTACCTCTTGAGTATTGGCTTTCAAAGCAGCAGGCAGCCAAACCTGGGTTGGTAACAATCTTTCTTAGGTAATATTAGACTTTTGTATGTCTACTTTTTCTTCAGAATCCTAAGGGAGAGAAGGGTCTTTGGCACCCTGGGTACAGCTGATATTATTTGGAAATGACTGGAATGCTAGAGAAGTGATGTTCTCTTTTCAAACACAGCATATTAGCTCCAGTGCAGCCACACTCAGAGTGTTCACTGAGCAGCAACAATGCTGGGAACTTGTTAGAAATGCAGAGGCTCAGGTTCCACCCCACACCTACTGAATCAGAAACCATGTATTTTAACAAGTTTCCCAGATGGTTGTGATGCATACCCGTGCTTAACAAAATACAGAGAAAAACCTGAAGAATCAGTTCCTAATATTAAAAAACTATCCATAAGATTTTGTACAAATATTACAGCCTTGCAGACTTAGGCATGTTCTTTAGAATGGATTGTGTCTATTTTATCACCTCTCTAATTTGCAGAACATGGCCTAGGTTTCATTCGGTAGGCAATAACATTTTGTACACTGGTAAAAATTATATGGGAGTTTGATTGGGAGATTTCCAAAGGAATTCACCAGGGGTGTGAGTGTGAAGTATCTTGTGATTGAGGAATGGAGCAAATTCTCCCAGGCTGCACATGGCACACACTGCCAGTCATGTGTTCCCTTTTCCCACTTCTTTGCTACAATCTTGCTTATAAAGGCAATGTGCCCTGTGAAATACAATGCTCCTTGCATCTAGGTTAACCATAGGACAATGAGACATAAGCACAAGTCCTGTGGAGATTTTTGGGTTGGCTGTGCTTTTTATAAATGCCATTCTGTCTCCATTATTGTTTCTATCTTCTTTCTACCTGTAATTCAGACACGAGGTTGAAGTTGAAGCAGCTTGTTGGCACTTTGAGGTCAAAAGGCGCTTACAAAGAATGGTGAAGTAGGTAGAGACAGAAAATCAAGTTCTTTGAATACTTACAGCAGCCCTGTACTTAACACTGAAACTCCTTGTTGCATCAAAATTGAGCACTTTATTTGTTTACATTCTCTTACATGCAGCCTGACTCTCAAGGAGACACTCTGAGACTGAAGGAACGTCACCATCAGACCAGTCACACAGCATTTCAGACCAGCAGGAGCTGACTTGTAGTGAAAACAGACAATGAGCCCCCCCTGAGGGCACTGCCTGGACTGAGAAATTCACTTCGGGTCACACCAGCTTGTGGCCTTCCTTGTTGGGGGTCAGGTGGACTTCAGAGACCTGACAGGCAAGGAACATCACTCAATGAGCAGAGACACAAAAGTTAAGGTTGAGAACCCTATCTTTCTCCACAAACTACAATGTCCATAAGGCATTTATCCCTACCAAGGGGGCAAATCAGGATGGATGGGGTGATGTCTCTCTATGTCACCTATATACAAACTGTAGTTTATTTAAAGGAACTCCTGAACAGATCAGATTGGTAGTTTAAACATGATTAAATATTCAGTTACATTTTTTCTCTAGATGTAATAGATTTGAGTCAGGAAATAGTTAAGAAATTAAAAATTTATATTTTGTCTTTATATTCTAAATGTGGCCTATGGCTCCTTGAGTGTGGCTCTTCCTAAGCCTTAGGAGTACCCTAATTAAGTTAATAATAATGTATCTACTTATATAGTTTAAGTTTTAAAAATTTGGCTCTCAAAAGAAATTTCAATCGTTGTACTGTTAATATTTGGCTCTGTTGAGTAATGAGTTTGCCGACCACTGGTCTAGGCTGTTCCTAGCGAATTCCAAATTGTTCCACAAGAAGGAAATTACCTGAAGGTGACTCGTGCCCACATGCTTATTGGAATTATTTTTCCTTTAAAAGCAAAGATTACTTTTAAGGGGTTTTAAAACTAGAAGTAAGCCCTGGTCAGTTTTTGCTGAGTGGTTAGAGCATTGGCCCATAAACCAAAATGTTCTGGTCTGGATTTTAGTTGAAGGGCATGTACCTCAGTTGCAGGTTCCCCAGCTCCATTAGGGGTGTGTGCAGGAAGCAACAAATAGATGTCTCTCTCATGTCCATGTTACCCTTTCCCTCTCCCCATCCTCCCTCCATTCCACTCTCTCGAAATCAATGGAAAAAATATCCTTGGGTAAGGATTTTTAAAAAATAGAATTAAAATTCCTCTGTATTATTCTCTCTTACATATTCTCTATCAGAGTTAAAATGCTTAAGAGTATATACAGCATATAACACAGTATGTTCATAAAGCATAAAATATATAAAATGCAAGGGCTATGAGTTAAAATGCACTGATAATAACAGATCTTAATACTCCATTTTCAGTACAATACAAATAGAGTACACAAGACATAGGCAATGAAATGGAAGAATTAAACAATATAATGAAGAAAGTAGATCTCATGGATATGGATATATAGAAAATACACTCTTTTGCAATAATAAAGAATACACCTTCTTTTATAGACACAAAATGGACAGTAAAATGTTCATAATAATAATAAACATTAGTAAACACCAATAAAGCTCATAATGTAGAAATACTACAAACAGCACTTTTTATTATAATGCAATAATACCAGAAATTACTTTAGAAAAAATTTTATTTAATCTGGAAATTAAAATACTTTCTATTAAACAATTCTTGTTGAAAAGTACAAAATGATTTTTAAAAAATCACAGTAATAGCACAGGCTTTATTAAAAATCATAATAGCAAAAATACTGAATGTCAGAAGTTATAGCATTGATTTAGAAAAGTTATCAGAGGAAAGTGCTTTGCTTCAAAGGCATTTTTAAATAAAAATAAAGAATAAAACAGCTCAGTCAGTGCACTCAGTGGTTGAGCGTCAACCCAGGAACCAAGAGATCACTAGTTCTATTCCCTGTTGGGGCACATACACTGGTTATAGGAGGCAGTCGATCCATGATATTTCTCTATCATCATGATGTTTCTCTCTGATCAATGTTTCTCTCTCTCTCTCTCTCTCAAAAAAATAAATAAATAAAAAAGCTTTAAAAAAATAAAAAATAAACTGTCAATTCAAAAAAACTGGAAAAGGTATAATAAAGAAAACAAAAGAAAGCACACTATGGAAAAAATAATTCAATAGACAATAAAAAAAATCTTTAGACCTGATTAATAAATCAAAATCCCCATTTATTGAAAAAAATAAGTAAAGTAGTATTTAACTTATGCAAACAGAGAAAAGGCACAAATATAGATTTCAAAATAACAAGAGGAAAAAAAACTTGAAATAGAAGAAATCTAAAACCTCTTTTTAAATAAATGTGAAAACCTGGAAGAAATGGATAATTTCATATAGAAAAAATCAGGTTAAACAAATTGTTCTCTATCAGAAAGAGAAAGTTGAAATAAAACAATTTTTGTGGAAGAAATAGAGAAATCTCTTAAGGAGTCACACACAACAAAGTAAGTACCAGGGCCAGAATGTTTTTCATGGGAATTCTTCCAAACCGTCAAAGTCCAGATAGTTCCAATGCTCTTTTAATTGTTCTAGAGCATGAAAAAATGAAAGGAGATTTTCTTATTGCCTTTTCAAAGCAAATATAAAATTAATAACCAAAGCCTGATAATGGCAGAATGAAAAGCTAAATTTATAGAACAATCTATACTAATAATAGCCTAGGTGGTTGTCGCGCCCTCACACATCACGCCCTAACACTGTCACAAGATGGCTGTCACAAGATTGCTGCACACACAGTGGAGGCAGGGTCTGGAGGAGGACGTGTGTTGCTGCAGGGGAGGGCAGTTAGGTGTGATCATGCTGGCAAGAGAGCAGTTAGGAGTCAATCAGGCCAGCAGGGGTGTGGTTAGGGGGTGATCAGGCTGGCAGGCAGATGTGGTTAAGGGCAATCAGGCAGGCAGGCAGGCAAGCGATTAGGAGAAAAGTACAAAGTGATTTTCCAAGGGTCCCCAGATTAGAAAGGGTGCAGGCTGGGCTGAGGGACATCCCTCCCCCACCCCCCACCCCCTGCACTGTTCATGAATCTTATGCATTGGGCCTCTAGTCCTATATAATAAAGAGCTAATATGCAAATGGGCATCACACCCTCGTGCCCTTGTGCCCTCACGCCCTCCTGCCCTCACACCCTCACGCCCTCATGCCCTCACGCCTTTGCGCCAGGGCTAGGGGACCTGAGGCTGTGCCCCCTGCCCTGGTTTCAGGGCCAGGGGACCTGAGGCTGTGCACCCACCAGGCGGGGCTTGACAAGGGACCTGAGGCTGCACCCCCCACAGAGTGCCAGGCCAGGGAATGTGAGGATATGCCCCCTGCCCTGTGGAGCTTGACAGGGGTGGGGCGGCTGGGTCTAGGTCTCATGCAATATCAAGGCACATGCGGGTGGGTGAGAACTTGATTCTGGGTCCCAAGGCGCAGTCCAAACTATGACAGAAAGGAGATTTTCATATACATTTTGCTAATTTTCTTTAACCTCTGAAACTTCTATTATAGAAAAGGGCAAATAGCAATATTAAAATATTTCCTCTAATTAATTCCCTTTTTAATGTGCACGAATTTTGTGCATCGGGCCACTAGTATTGAATAAAAGTGTTAAGAGTGGGCATACTTGTATTTTTTCTGATTTAGAGAAAAGCTCTCTGCTGTTTTTTTTCAATATATTTTACTGATTTTTTAACAGAGAGGAAGCAAGAGGGATAGAGAGTTCGAAACATTGATGAGAAAGAAACATTGATCAGCTGCCTATTGCACACCCCTCCTGGGGATGAGCCCACAACGAAGGTACATGCCCTTGCCAGAATCGAACCTGGGACACTTCAGTCCACAGGCTGACCCTCTATCCATTGAGTCAAGCCAGTCAGGGCAAAGCTCTCAGCTTTTTACTTTTGGGTATGATCTTAGCTGTGGGCTTGTCAAATATGTCCTTTATTGTGTTCATGAAAGGATTTTGGATCTTGTAAAATGCTTTTTCTTTATTTATTGAAATAATCAAATAATTTTATCTTTTATATTGTTAATATGTTGTATCACATGAACTGGTATTCTTTATTCTATTGATATAGTTTGTTACAACTAATTGATTTCTGAATGTTAAAACAGTATTGCATTCATGGGATAAATTCTACTGAGTCATGGTGTATACTCCTTTTTATATATTGCTAGGTTATTTTTGCCAGTATTTTGTGGAGGATTTTTGCATCCATATTCATAGGAGATATTGACCTGTGGTTTTCTTTTATTGTGTTACCTTTTTTTGGTCTAATATCAGGGCAATACTGGCATTGTAGAATAAGTTGGAATGTGTTCTTCATCTTCTATTTTTTGGAAGAGTTGGCAAAGAATTTATATGAATCCTCAAATGTTTGATAGATCTTGGCTTTGAGGTTTTCTTTGTACTCGGCAATGTTTTGTATTAGTAATGTAATCCCTTTACATATTATAGATCTATTTAGATGTCCATAATTTCCTGGAGTCAATTTTGATAGTTTATGAATTTTTCCATTTTATCTATGCTATCTAATTTGAAGAGCCTAAACTTGTATACAAAATATCATAATAATTGAATTTTTTTCTATAAGCTCAGTAATAATGCCCCCTTTTCATTCCTGGTTTTACTAATTCTTTATATATTTTTGATCAAATTGACTAAATATTTGTCAATTTGTTGATATTTTCAAAGAACCAAGTTTTGGTTTTGTTGTGTTTTTTTTTCTATTGATTTTCTATTTTGTAGTTCATTAATTTACACTTGTACTCTCTATTGTATCCTTCTTGTAATTGCTTTAGGTTTTGTTTCCTCCCTTAAACAATGCCTTAATATGGAATATTAGGATACTGGCTTGAGATCTTTCTTCTTGGTTTAATATTGCTACATGTATATTTCCAGATACAAAATTTCCTCTAAACATCACCTTGGCTACCCACCATGAGTTTTGCTATGTTGTTTTGTTTTCATTTCTAGTCAGCCCATAGTATTTATAATTTCCCTTTTTTATATTTTCTTTGAATCCTTGGTAATTTAAAATTGTGTTGTTTAATATTGATTTTTCCCTGTCCATGGTGTTCAGCAATTAGAGCATAGGCCTGAGCACTGGAGGGTCACAAGTTCAATTCCCAGTCAAGATCATGTAACTGGGTTTTAGGTCCAATCCATGGCCCAATGTTAGGATAGGAGGATGGATGTGGGAGGCAACCAATTGATCTCTCTCTCTCTCTCTCTCTCTCTCTCTCTCTCTCTCTCTCTCTCTCTCTCTCTCTCTCTCTCTCTCTCTCTCTCTCTCTCTCTCTCTCTCTCTCTCTCTCTCTCTCTCTCTCTCTTTTTCTCTCCTTCCCTCCTCTCTCTCTAAAAATCAATGGGAAAAAGATCCTCAGGTAAGGATTAAAAAACACATATATATAGTCCTTTTCCTCAAGTTATTTTTCTGTTGCTGATTGCTAACTTTCCTTCATTATGGCCAGAGAACATATTCTGTATGGTTTCAAGCCTTTTCAATTTATTGAGGCTTATTTTATGGCCTCACACATGGTCTGTTTAGGAGACTATTCTTTGTGCATTTGAAGAGAATGTTTTTCTGGTGTTGTTGGGTGGAGTGTTCTAGTGATATATCTATTTGATCACCACATCTCATCTTTGTTGACCTTCTGATTTGTTGCTCTATGCATTATCCAAAGTGGGATGTTGAAAATGCAGCTATTATTATTGAAATGTCTATTTCCATTTGACTTCTGTTATTTTTACACCAATCATTGTTTCTTTCTTTTGCTGTTCCAAACCTACCATTGAGCCTCTCTAGCAAAATTTTCATTTCTATTTGATGAGGTATTGTCATCATGGCTTTTTTTTAAAGCATTATTTCCTTCAGTTCTTTAAACATATTTCTAACTGCTACTTTGAAGTACCCTTTTCAAATCCAATATATTGGCCTTCTCACAGAGAGTTACTGTTCCCTGAATTTTTTTTTCACTACATGGGTCACAATTTCCTGTTTCTTTGTAACCAGATGTTTTAAGTAATGTAGTGCAGTGATCTGGATAGTGATTTACTTCTGCATTTTTATGGCTCAATTAACCGTCTTTTGTAAGTTGGTTTAGTGACATGGCTGGATTCTTCAGAAGTCTATTTCCCCCTCACTGTAAAACCTCTGATGATGCTCCTCAGAAGGTGCAACCTTGAGATGTCACCTTGAATAACAATAGTCTTGGCCATGCTCTCTTTCTCTCTTTCTTTTCTTAATGTCTGTTAAGCTCCATGTCTCTGTTAGTATTAAACCCAGCTGTTAGGTCTACTAATTGCCATGTTTCTCTCCTGTTTTTGACAATGTCTTTGGGCATAAAATTTTCCACAGTCTGATATAAATAAAATTGGTTTCCTTTGCAGGGGTGGTTTTTGGGGCCAGTCTTTCAGATTTTCTCTGGTCCTAGAAAAAATCCTTGGTACATGCCTATTTCTGTTTCTCTCTAGTAAATGGCTGACCCATGGTTTCTCTTGAAGCTCTTATAGGATTACCAGACTCCTCTAAATTACTTACTATTAAAACCTTCACGGTTTTCAAGAGTGCCCATGAACTTCCCACACTCTGCTTCAAATAAAGTCATTTATTTTGAAGAGAGCTTTGAAATTCTCTGTAACTATGGACTTCTTCCTGCAGAAAAGCTCTGAGCCACAGCTCTGGGGCCTGATCAGAGGATGTTTGCCTCTGGTCTTCTCAACCTGCCTCTCCCAGGATGGACTCTCCATCATATGAGGGAGCTGGAGTGTGGGCCGCTAGAATCCCAGTATTCTTAGTCTGTTGTGTCTGGGATAGAGCCTCTGTGCTATGACTAGAGAGGCAAGATGCTGCTGCTAGCTCTTCGCACCAGTTTAGTTTGTAAAAAAGAGTTAAAAGGCATCATGAGAACTCCTACCAGCCTGTCCCTATTGGAAGGTAGCATATACTTGATGGTTAACTGAGAGGAACTGGAGCCCCATCTTCTTCACTTTATCTGCCCAGAATTGAGTTCCCTTTGAGCTGAGCTGAAGGTGAGTGGGGGATTCATAGATTAAGTACCACCCAGATTCTCACTCTTGTACTACAATTTGGTCCATTATAAAAAATTAGCATTTCTTCACTTGCTATATTACCTTAGGGCAGTTTTAGAGACTTTAATTGTAAAAAAAATTCACCAGATATGATTGTTCCACCAGCTTTAATTCTGCAGGGCTCTTCACAATCCTGTCTGAAAATGGAAACCCACTCAGTAGTTTTAGATTAAATGATGGTTACTCTGCTAGCTCCCCTCATCATCCTTAATGCTCAGTGCATGGATTTTGTATAGTTTAGTTTTTCCTTTTTGTGTTTGTTCAGTGGGGTTCAATGACCTATTATTAGATGAGGCCTAGGTGACAGCTACTCTAGCCTTCCAGGTGCTATGTTTATCTGGAGTCTTTGGCTTTCCAATCAATGCAGATGTGTTATACTTGCAGAGAATAGGAGAAATGCAAGTGTCTCCTTATATTTCCAAATAGTCATTTATGGTCTTTCACAGATCAGAAACAAGTCCCTTAATTCTAATTTTAAGTGATATTTTCAAGTGATATTTCTTCAAGAGATATTCCAAAACAATGAGGCTGCATTAGGTGTTTATTCACAAGTTAAGCTTTGAGAATGGCATTGTTAGAACTTGAAAGATGCCAACATCCATGAGCACTGGTTCAATTCAGAGTAGAATTTATTTTGTTTGTCTCATGTCAGAGTCAAAATGCTAAGTGTTGTACCTGCTCTGGAGGAGGAACAAGTGTGGGTTTAGAAACTCACAGAAAAACTCCCCCATTTCATCCTCAGGCCAGCACCAGCCTAGGCCAGCACCAACCTGTTCAGGGTGATCTTTGCAGTGAGGTTTCTCTTGGACGAGCCTTCTCCTCTCATCCCTCTGAACACTTCAGCAGGTACAAATAAGGGGACATGGGCCCTGTAACCTAGTCTTTGTAACCTGTGCTGTTACCAAAACATTAAGTGATGAGTTAAACAGAATAAGCAGGGAGTAAGGCTAGAAAGTACTGTGGTGGAGGCAGGATGCATGCTTTCCTGTGCACAAGTGCATTTACAATAACATCCTGTAGCTCATTTCTTAGAAATAGTGGGGATTATGAGAAACAATACAAAATTTTGTTCTGTGATACACATTAAAATTGCACCTTTGTCCCTTGGTAATAAAGCACCTAAGGACATATGTTTATGGGAGAACTAGAGTGAAGAAAAAAAAAGATGCCAAACTAAATACAAAAGGAAGAAATGCAGATAACAGAAGACACTGTGCAAACCAAACTGAAAATCTCAGAAAAGAGGCAAATGACTGAATGCTAGCCTATGGATCTGGTAAACTCTGAATTCTTTCCTGGTTCCTGTTCTAAGGAACCTCTTCTGCCCCAAGGTCAAGTGCTAAGAATTCAGGGTTGTGCAAGCAAACGAATGAGATTTGGAGGAAGGGGACTAAAAAGGCCTGGCAGATGAGTAAGGAAGGGAACGGAGGGTGTGCTGAGAGTGGCAGAGACTGTGGGAGAAGCTCACTTGCTTCCCTGCTTCCTGCCTTCCTGGCTATTGGTGCCACATGGTAATGGGCCTGGGATCTGTCACTGTCTGTAACTACACATAACTCTGATGACCCCAGACAGTCAAAGCATGGAAGCAGAGGCCCACAGTGATATTGCTCCTTCACACAGACCCTCAAGCCAAGAGTCCCAGGACTGGTCCCTCCAAGTGGTCTTCCATGAGGAAACCTGTTCGCTGTCAGGTTTATCACTACAACCAACCAACATCTGAGAAGAAGTGTGGGTAAGCAGCCCGGGATCAGGATTCAAACCACTGGGAGAATCTGAGGACTTGTTCTCATGGGGCAAGGCCCACATATTGGTGTATGGTTTAATTCCTTGGAAGGCATCAGACTTAGATGATCTGACACTTATCTATCTTCTTATCTATAGAGATTCCAGACCTCAGAGGGCTTATTATTTTTTCCAAAATCATAGATGCTGCTAGTGGCAGAAACAGACCCACATAGCTTTCCTGACTGCATTTCACGTGTTAATGCCAGACACTAGTGCTAATGTGCTAATGTGACAATCTGCTCTGTAGCTCATGGAACAAAACCACTGATGTTAACAGCAGGGGACACACTGTCAGATACATTAACATTGTGTGCTGCCAACCAAGGAAGGTGGTTCCTGTGTATTTAAACGCACAAATGCTTTTCTTTTCTTTTTTAACTTTGCAAAAAATGAAGCCCTACTCTGTTTTTTAGATGAAACTTTTTAAAATTAAATATTATTGGGGTGACATTGGTTATTAATATTATGTGTATTTCTAGTGTGAAAGCCTATGGTATATTATCTGTATATTACATGGTATAACCACCACCAAAATACTGGTTTCCTTCCATCACCACATATTTGACTCCATTTACCTCTTACCCGATTCCTCCTTTCTGCTAGTAACCACAATACTGTTATCTTTGTCTGTGAGTTTTTTTTAAAACTCTTTATTCTTTATGTGAATTTGGTGTTCTGTTGGAGTGTGAGTGGGCTCTTGACAATGGGCCTGGAGCATGCTCTCTGGCAGAGGTGGTCTCAGGACCTGCTATGCTCACACCAATCTGGTAGTCTGCCCACTCCCTTAAGAGTCCAGGAACTCTTCATTTCCACTTTCTCTCTCAAAAAGAAAGAATTTGGGGGTTTGTTTTGGTGCTGCATATATTTGTTGAAAACCACCAAATTCTTAAGTAAATGGCCTGAGTTCAAAAACTGTAAAAGCAAAGAGAATGGGGTGGTGATGATTATATGGTCTGGGAGCCCTGGGCAGTGAGGTGTTACTGAGAGACAGGGGCAGGCAGAGTTTAAAGGTCTTTATGAGAAAGCCAGCACTTCACTCATCAGCAGCCTCTGTGGTCCACCTGGGCCAGATGTGCAGTGGCGGTAGGAAAGACTATTCTAGTAAACATAAGCTCAGACATAAGGGAAAATCTCTGGGAGGCTGAGTGGATGGACCATGAGAAAGACAGGAGAAAATGTGGAGGAAGGAGAAAGGTGTTGTATGAGATTTCTAGGGCTGATGTAACACAGTACCCCTAACTGTGTAGCTTAAAGCCACAGAAACTTATGGTCCCATAGTTCTAGGGGTCCAGCATCAAATGGTTGGCAGAGCCATGCTCTCTCTGAAGGTGCTGGGAGGATCCTTGCTGGGTCCCACTCCTTGTGGCTGCTGGCAACCCTTGGAGGCCCTTGGCTTGTGTATGCATTGCTCTCATTTCTTGACTTTTGCATTTTACAATGAGAAACCAGTCTATACCCCCTAAACTGTCTTTCGAAACGCAAGTGTATTGCTCTCAAGCTCTTCTTTCCACTCAGTAGTAGAACATAACTCAGTAAATTCTCCCCCACTTTGTATCAAATATCATGTTTCTTCCAGTGTCTAATACTGTGGTCCTCACTTTGAACTGAGATCTCACTTTTAATATTCAAATTCCCAGCAACAGACTCTTCAAGGATATGTAGGCATTTTTTATCAAGTACCCCAGAATGCTCCCAATGTCTATGCATTACCCAGTTGCACAACCACATCCATATTTTAAGCATTTCTTTTATAGAAGAACACCACTTCCTGGTATAAATACTGATCCTATGAAGTCAACACTCCATTTTAAAGATCAGTAAAGGGAGTTACAGAGAGGTTACCTTATCTACATGTGGTAGGCTGAAAATCACACCCACCCCTCAACCCCACGATAAGCATTCCTAATCCCCAGAACATATAAATGTTACCTTATTGCAGATGTGATGAAGTTAATGATTTTGAGAAGGGGAGATTGTCTTGGGTTATCTGAGTGGGTCCTACATGTAATCACAAAGGCCTTCAGAAGAGGGAGGCAAGATCAAAGGAGGAAGAAGGCAATGTGATAATGGCAGCAGAGTTTGGAGTGATGTGATCACAAACAAGGGATTCTGGAAGCTTCTAGAAGCTGGAAGAAGGAAGTGATGGATTCTCTCCTGGAGATACCTTCAGCCCTGAGAATACCTTCATTTTATCTCCATAAGACTAATTTCAGGCTCCTGACCTCCAGGACTCTAAGAAAATTAATTTGCATTGTTTCAGGACTCTAAATTTTTGGTGATTTGTTCTGGCAGCAATAGGCACTGATATAGCAAGTTAATTGTTCATTATGGAAGTGTCAGAATAGTTCAAGAAACCATTCCTTTCACCTCCTGTTATTATTTTTGCAAAGTTGTAATAATTTTGAGCTTTGAATTTATCTAGAACATAGCAGCAGACAAAGCCTTGAATTCCACAAGGCAGACTCTGATAGAAGTTAAAGAAATGTATTTTAATAACCCCAATCTTTAAAAAAAAATCCACATATTTCCTTTTTAAAAAATATATATTTTATTGTTTTTTTACAGAGAGGAAGGGAGAGGGATAGAGAGTTAGAAACATTGATGAGAGAGAAACATCAATTAGCTACCTCCTGCACACTCCCTACTGGGTATGTTCCCACAACCAAGGTACATGCCCTTGACAGGAATTGAACCTGGGACCCTTGAGTCCCCAGGCCGATGCTCTATCCACTGATCCCAACCGGTTAGGGCAAAATCCACATATTTCCTCATTGATATGCATGTTATGATGTAAAGCATAAAGGGGGAAAAAGAATAATAGGAAAATGTACAATAAGAAGCCATGTCTTTCTCTACATTCATCTCTTTCCTTCTGACTATGTGGCAGGAGCAGCATCCTGGTGGGGGGGAGAGAGGGCACCTTCATAGAGTTGCAGGTGGAGACCCACAGCAGAGAGACAGGTGGCTCACAGGAGAGCTGGATGTGGAAAGGAGCTCCTAATGATGAGGAGCACGGCCAAGTGAACAGCAGAGGAGGGACACGAGGCAAAATAACTTCTATCAAAAGCCTCCTAGAGGATTTGACTCTAGAGATTGAACTCAGACTTACTACTCTATTCTAATCAAAAAGGAAATAGGTGGCTGATATCAGAAGTGTATACATCCAGGGACCCTGCAACCACAGCACTCAGGGACCAGCTATGAACCCAGGAACACCGGATCTCAAGCAGCTTGAATATGTGGACTCAGAGGAGCCCAGCTCCTCCTCACGGAAAGGTCAGATTTCATCTAGATAAAGGTGCAGTTTGTAATTCAGGTTGGAGAGAGGAACGTGTGTAGGGGAAGTCTGCGCCCCACAAAGTCAGCAGCCATTGAGCTAGTGTGATCCGCAAGTGTGAAAGGGGTCCCGCAGGGTTGCTGGCAGAAGGGAACTCTAAAAATCAGCCAATAGCTGGACTGGGTGCAAAAAGGAAGCCTCGGATTTTACCAGTGTGCCAGCTGCTTATTGCCAGTGGAAGAGACTTTGGGAGAATTGCGCACAGAGCTTGACAGAGGAGGGGTGCAAGCTCTCGCACTTACTCTGGCTCTTTCTTTTTCTTTTTTTTCTCCTTAAATCTTTGCTTTTGATTATTAAACCAAATACATAGGACGGCCCAATTAGGGTCACTCATGGAGACTGCAGGGGAAAGTTGTTTTTGTGGAACCAGGGAATCAGAGCAGGGAGTAATAATCAAGGAACCAGCTCCAGGGCAGTCGACTCTCCCAAACCAGTATTAAGTGCGATAGGGAAAGCAAAGCCTAAATACTGACTAGAGAGGACTTATCGCCTCGGAGGTCAATCTAGAAACACTGCCATCCACAAACTGGGCTGAACCACAAACTGACTCTTCTGTAAATACAAATAAAGGTAGTCTGGGAAACAGTACTTACAGAAGAGTCAGTTTCTGGTTCAGCTCCTGGGG